>NC_059131.1:54062629-54365660 GCF_020740605.2 Lemur catta | reverse complement strand
TCTTAAGATTTCAGCAACCAGTTTCTCACCCAGAATGCTACAGTAACTGAAACATTTAACACTTTGAACATGAGCTGCGTTTGGTCAAGCTTGGTGTCATTCTCAATATCCTGCTTTAGTGCCAAATGCTCGGAGTTACTTGAGTTGCCTCTGCTGTTAGACTGTCAATGCTTCTTACTATCAAGATGACTACTGAAGTTCTCATGGAGACAAATCATCCCTTCCAAAATGGATCTGCTTTAAGGGCACTAAAAACCCTTTGTAGACAGTTTTGCCCCCACATCAGTGATTCTCAACCCTGGTTGCACATCGGGAATTGTAAAAAGTTACAATGCCAAGGTCCTATCCTCGATCCATTAAATCAGAATCTCTGCTTATGGGGGTCTATCAGTATTTTTAAAAGCTCCTTAAGTGAAGATGTAGTAGAATGCCAATTTCTAACTCACTAGCCCATAGTTGCTTTTCATTTACTTGAGATTTCTGTATGACATCTTAAGGTTAAATTACTAAGACATAAATTTCACCCCTAATAATATCAAGACAGAACCAATCAAAGGACATTCTGAAAGTCAAGGCTTTAGGCATGAGCACATTTACTTCAAAACAGGCTATAAAATTACTGAGCCAGGCATAAAGACACCAGCTCCCTTATTAGTTTTATCTCACTGAAGATCACAGCCAGATGTAAAAGCTCAAAATGGACCAGTCCCCAACTAACATGGTCTTTAAGTTCTCCCTCAAGTGTTCAGCTTACAGTGCTCTATGCTTTTGATCAAAATCCAGGGCCCTGCCCCCAGACTTAAACAATCTCTTAAGAGAAGAGCTAGAGAATTCACGTTTTAAAAACTCCAGATAATTTTTATGATCAGACAAGTTTGAGCAACACTGCTAATGGATATTGAAAAAATATTTAAGAAATTTTGGAGAGGGCATAAGTGCAATAGTTACATCATCACACTTAATTAGAACCTTGTACTTTCTTATGACCCACAAGGATTACTTTTGTTAAACAGTGATATTGGCAAAATATCCTATTCAAAATCATCTCTGCTCAGACTTTGTCCTTTTTTGCCAGTGATACTCATTTGGAACTAGGAGAGGGAAAGAGATGGTGTCATTTTATAGCTCAGTTTTAAGTTTCTCATATAAACCATCCTGGTCAATCATGTCTGTGTGTCCATTCCAGCGGTGATAGGCAAGGAGCGCAACATTGTGGGCTGCCATGGCACTCATTTCCATGGCACTTGCTGCACACTCCATGCCATTGAGGTAATACAGTCGATCGTGAAGTATGATGGAGGGGCATTTCTCTGGGGGCTCATAGTGAGGATATGCAAGCCATGGCTTCTTCACAGCATAATCATAGGACAAAAAGAGCTTTAAAATTTGTGCTTTAGTAAGAGTTTCTGGGGAAAACATCTTCCAAACATATGTTCCATCTGCTGATGGTTGAAGATTTTCCTCTTTCCTTACAGAAGACGGAATCCCAAGACTATTAATGAACAAATTTGAATTATCAGTGGTTAAGACTGTACCAAGGCCAAAGTTATCTATGGTTCTAGAGCCAAAGACAGATGAATTCAATTCCCCCTTAACTAAAGTTGTCACTATATGTTCATACTTTTGATGGAATTCCTCAATTGGAGGATTAAAGTTGAGAAAAGTAATATTGGACATTTTTCGATTCAATGGAGTGGCCACCAAGACGATGTCATAGAAGTCTGAACGGGTCTCAGATCCAATTTGGTAGACCACTTCATACATCTTTGTGGGATTTCCTAGAGGGAATAAGGAAGCACACGTTTCTTTAGTGTTTCCAACATACTATATTTTATATCTCCTCAAAATAATTCTATACCTTCTTAATAGTTTCTCTGTAATTCTAAGGAATCAAAGGAGTTTCATCCCTTAAGATAACTGTCCTTTGCATTTTTATTACATTGAGGCCAGTTTTCAGAATGTCAATAAGTTCAAAATAAGGAATTTTTACTTTTGAGAATGAGATTATTTTTTAAACCCAAGGAGTTATGCCACTGCACTTGGGGACATTTGGGGACATTTCTACATGGCACAACATATGCAATTTAGACTTCCGTCATTATGGATCTGAGTAGAGATGGCAGAAGAGAGGTTTTCCTCAATGAGCAATCATTTTCTACAGTGGAAATAAGACAGAATAAAATGAAAGTTAAAACTTACCTGTCTGCTTGATCCTTGTTTTCTCCTCTATGTACATTACTGAGCCAGATATAAGATTGCTTTTGGAAGCCTGAAGGAGCCCGGAGCAAACAAGCTTATTGCCACCTTCTACTGCCCAAAGGCCAGAATCAGCACCAGACAGTGACACCGCCCCTGTCAAGAGGTGGAAAAAATGTGTTTTAATTCTGAATCTGTAAGAGATCGCCTACCCAACTCTCCGCTCCCAATGAGATGTTCTGCTCTAAATGTCTCCAGACATTGAAAAATGGCCCCTGGGGCAAAACGTCCCCCAATTGACAAACACTGAACTAATGAAAGCTAAGGGCCCCCTCTCCCTACAAAGGCACATCTATCCATACAAAATTTTGCTAATAATATCTGAGGTTCACAGACAAAGGCAGCCTTCCCCAACCCATGGCCTAAAGTCAGGAGCCACCATAGCATCAGGTAAGCCCCATTGTGAACTAATGTCTACCACTGTTCCAAACCCTGGCTTACCCACAAAAGCATTGAGACCCGTGCTCTGGCCATAATTGACCCTCATGACAGGAGCGATCATTTCATTGAGGAATTTCTCAGAGAAGCCTGCTTTCTGCAAGGTTTCAAGAAGTGTTCGGTTAAGCAGTCCAAGGAATTCATCCCCTCCTATAGCATGTAGTAATTTTTCTACACTGCTGAAGGCATACTCATGAGATTGGTAGCGGTAGATCCTTTTGAAAAGAAGAGAAATGGCCATTAAACAAATGAGAAGGGGATCTATAAAGAAGAGAAATAGTATCATAAGAACCAAACTGACTTCCATGTTCCCTTCTGATTGAGTTTCTTCCTATCATGTGAGACAGCTCAGAGACCATCTTCCCCAGCTCTCCCAGACAATCCTGGCCTTCCACCTCCTCTACAAGTCCATTGTCCTTTGTATAGACTCTTGCTTTTCGGCAGTAATATGATCACGGGGAGCACCTTCTTCTCATTCTTCTTTATATTTTACAGCAGCACTTACACATGTCTAAAATTAAATTTTGTCTTTCCACCAGGCTTGATCTTGACTCACCCTATCCCAACCAAAAATAACTGGCCACTGCTAACATCCCATTTGTCATCCTCAGTTTATGTAGTTTCAAAGCTTAGACATATTTCATTTCTGTTTCTTCCAGCCAAGCAGGAAACCTTACCAATCTTCCTAACATCTGTTTTGTTATTCTGTTCTCACTTCTCTGATCTTAGGATTTATACTCAAACTACTAAGATGAAATGATCTACATTCTTCTAGTTTCTTTTCTTTGAAATATTTATGAATCTCCCAGAAGCCCTAAAATACACCTCTTATCTTATCCATTTATTCACAAAAAGTCTTGCTGGCCAGGCATGGTGGCTCATACCTGTAATTCTAGCACTTGGGGAGGCCAATGCGGGAGGATAGCTTGAGGCCAGGAATTTGAGACTAGCCTGGGCAACGTCGTGAAACCTCGTCTCAACAAATAATAGAAAAGTTAGCCAGAAGTGGTGGTGTGCACCTGTAGTCCCAGCTACTGGGGAGGCTGAGGCAAGAGGATCACTGGACCCAGGAGTTTGAGGTTGCAGTGAGCTATGATGACGCCACTGTACTCTAGCCCAAGCAATGGAGTGAGACCCTGTCTCAAAAAAAATTTTGGCTTACTGTTGCTTATGAAATAAAGTCCAGATTATTTAGCCTGAAATAAATTTTTAAAAAATCATGACCTTTGGACCCAAACTTATCAAGTCTAACACCTTTCCTCCAATTGCAGATAAAGAAACAAAGCAGGGAGGGGTAAAAACCTACCTAACAGGTACAGCACTGTTATTATTTAATGATAATACTTGTTGCATTAGAATGCTACCACAAAAGAGCAGCTCAGCACAGTGGCACATGCCTATAGTCTAGTACGTAGGAGGCTGAGATAGGAGGATCACTTGGGTTTAAGGCTACAGTAAGCTATGATCGTGCCATTGCACTCCAGCCTGGGCACCATAGGAAGACCCTGTCTCTAAAAAAATTTTAAATGTAAAAAATTTTTTTAAAGACACATAACTAGTAGTTTCTACTAACCAGATTGCTTAAACAGCCTTTTTTCTTTTCAAATTACACTGACACAAACCTAAACATTATTTGATCATTCAACAAATACCTGTGGAACATCAGCTCTGAGCCCTGCTCTCATGAGACTTGTGTTCTAGTTGGGGAAATATTAATAGGAAATAAAAATGAACTAAATGCACATAAATTATATAACAGGTTAGAGGATGGTAAGTATTAAGGAGAAAAATCAGAAAGGAACACTGGAATGCATGGGATTGGCAGGGCTGCAGTTCTAAATAAGGTAGTCCAAAAAAATAACTAGAGTGGTCAGGGAAAGCCTCACTGTGAAGGTGATATCTGAACAAAGACCTGAAGGAGGTGAGGAAGCAAACCATGCAAATATCTGGGGGAAAATATTTCAGGTAAAAGCAGTGCAAAAAGCCACACAACAGAAGCTTGCCTGGCTTGCTCCAGAAACGCTGAGGCCAGTGCAGCTGATGCAGATCTCCAGAAGAGAAGGAGGTAAAGTTAGAAAAGTAAGGCAGGTGGGGGGGGACCTCTGAAAATCTCCATAAAAGCATTGAGAACACTGGCAAAAATTGTCAACATCAACTTTTTCACAACTTTGGAAATAAACCAAAGCCTTGTCAAAAGGCAAGGAATATTGATTCAAGAAAAACGCCTGAATCTCAGTAAGAATAATAAGCCCTGTGGCATTATTAATTTGTCCTATTCCCATCCCCTTCTTGCTAGCTCTGCAGTAGCCTTGAAAACCAGCAGTCTTGAGACTACAGAGAGGCGAAATCAGCAACTTATATGCTACTGGAGAGGACAGAAAGGGTTTGGAGTTCCCAAAAAGCATAATCCCCAGAGAACTGTGGCCATATGACCTATGTGTCAGATCCCAAAAAGCTCTATCCTCAGGGCTTGTCTTTCTTTGACTAGATTCAGAGCTCACTGTATATAACAGCCCCATCCTGAGGGCATGTGTCAAAAAAATCAGTGGCAATTGTTTAACATTGCAACATCCTGAGATTGTGATACCAACTGGGGCTAAAAGAGGCTGACCAAAAAACTTTAAAAAGAAATTCTAGAGAATGAAAATAACAAACATGTTCCCACAAATCTACAAGGACATGTACTTAGGCAAGGCTGTCCCATGACCAGGAAAAACCTTCGAAGGCCCTAATCTGTGGTGCCTTGATGCTTTGAGCAAGCAGAAAATAAAGGCTAAGGCAGAGCTGTAAACTGCCTGCCAGAACATTTAAAACATACCCCGACACACATAACTCAGTGGCCTTACATGATGAATATAGACTTCACAGAGTTAGAGCCAGAAAGTCACTAAACCAATAGCAGCAGCAGCAACAACAAGCCCTGAGGTAAAAGTGAATCTGATTTCCAGAGTTGCCATATAATATTATTTTAAATATCCAGCTTTCCACAAAAAATTATGAGATACTCAAAGAAACAAGAAAATATGCCTTAAACACAGGAAATAAATGGAGTCAATAGGAACTGGCCCTTAGGAAGCCCAGACATGGAACTTAACAGAGAGAGACTTTAAATCAGCTATAATAAATATGCTCAAAGAACTAATGGAAACAATGTTTAAACAACTAAAGCAAGTATGAAATCAGTGTCTCCCCAAATAGAGACTATCAATATAAAAACAGAAATGATTAAAAAAACAAATTCTGGAATTGAAAAGTATAATATCTGAAATAAAAAATTTACTACAGGAACAGCAGATTTGAAATGGAAGAAGACTCAGCAAGCTTGAAGATAGGCAAACTGATATACAGGTTGAGGGAACAAAAAGAAAAAGAGTTAAGGAAAATAAGCACAGTCTCAGAAACCTGTGGGACAACATGAAGCATACCAACATTCAAATAATGGGAATCCTAGAAGGATAGAATAGCCAAAAACTTCCCAAATTTGATGAAAAACAGTAATCTACACATCCAAGACGTTCAACAAACCCCAACAGGATAAAATCAAAGAGATTCATATCTAGACAGACACATCATATTCTTGTTGGTGTAATTCAGTTCTGGAAAAGAAAGAAAGAAAATAGACACATCATAGTCAAACTGTGGAAAGACAAAGAGAATCTTTCAAGCATCCAGAGAAAAGCAACTCATCTCATAAAAAGATCCTCAATAAGATTAACAGCTGACTCCTAATCAGAAGCCATGGAGACCAGAAGGTACTAGGTTGACAAAAAATACTGAAAGAAACACTGTCAACCAAGAGTTCTACATCCAGCAAAATTATCTTTCAGAATGAAGTAAAATTAAGGCATTCCCATGTGAACAAAAACAGAGAATTCAACACTAGCACATCTGACCTACAAGAAATACCAAAGTTTCTATCAAGCTAAGATAGAACACTAGGCAGAAACTTGAATCAAACATAAAGAAACAAAGAGTACCAGTAAACATAATTACATTAGTAAACATAAAACACAGTATGAAATATATTTGTTTGTAACTCTTTTATTCTACCACATTTAAGAGAAACTGCATAAAATTATAGAACTGTAGTAATGGGCTTCTAATGTAGAAAGATACAATTTGTATAACAATAAGTGGGGAGATAATAAACCTATATTACACCAAGTTGGTATTGACATACAACAATTAAGATAATGATTATCATTAATAATAAAGACTGTTAAAAAACCCACGCATGTGTGGGTTTTTTTCTTTTTTGAGAAAAAGTCTTCCTATGTCAACCAGGCTGGTCTCGAACTCCTTGCCTCAAGCGATCCTCACACCTCAGCTTCCCAAGTAGCTGGGACTACAGGGACACACCACCAAGCCCAACTAAGTTTTTTATTTGTAGAGACAGGGTCTCACTATGTTGCCCACGCTGGTATCAAACTCCTGGCCCCAAGCAATCCTCCTGTCTCAGCCTCCCAAGTACCTGGGACTACAGGCGCGTGCCTCCAAACTGGGCTTAGAATATATATTCTTTAAGACCAACGACATGTTCTAGGTCCTATACCTTCTACCTAGAATAATGCCTGGCACATAATAGGCACTCAGTATGGGGTGAATGAATGAGTACTTCAAAACAATGTGCACTGTAGCTGGACTTAATGTACCCAGAGGAAAGGTATTCAAGGAATTGACATAAGAATGATATTTAGAAAGAAGAAATCCCTAACTACTGCAAATTATAGAAGCAATAGAAACTCCTCAACTCTTACATTTGTCCTGTTCAATACTTGGTCATATGACACATATTTCACCCTTTCAACTATTATTTTATTATCTTAAAACAGTTATACTAATGAAATATTAACATTTACAAGCTGCATTTCTCCAGCACCTAAACCTGTAAACCAGCATAAAAATTAACACATACTAACAGCTTTAAAAAAAATAGGTTGTACCTTTCAAAATTCGACTGGCTAGTTTATGTTATTTTTCCTGATTACCAAAGTAATACACATTTATACACACAGAAAATTTTAAAATCTAGAAAACCATAAGGAAATAAAAGACGTATATATACTCTCACTACCCAGGACAGTACTGGAATTTAATATCCCAATTTAAATTACTGGAGTACAGAACTTACACTCTACTTCAGGCTGCTGGCTTCCCTGAAACATCATGTCATTATTAAAGCGCATTTAAGTTTTTTGATCCTTTCTACAAGCTCTTGTACACATTATCTCATTCATCTACACAACACCGACTCTGTGTAGGGATTAAGAGTAAGGACTCTAAAGCCAGAATGCCTGGGTATGAACTCCAGTTCCACCCACAAGGTGGGTGAACTTGCACACTTAAAACCTCTCTATGATGCCACCTTCCACATCTGTACAAAGAAGCTAAGAAGACTACCTACCTAAGAAAGGCGTCATGAGAATTCAAGCACTTAACATTGGTAAAGCATCTAAGAGTGTCTGGCAACACTAAAAAGGCATTTGCAAACTATATGTCAAAGCAAAACTAAACTACCCTTTCAATTTCCAGTGATAAATGGTCTGCATATTTTCTACAAAACTTTTTACCTAGCAATCTTACAAACCGGCCTTGCACTTAAGTAGAACTGTTCAAAGAAATTATAATTCCTAAAGTTCATCAAACTAAAAGGTCTTAGGTAATTGGAAGGAAAAAAAAAATTACCTCATGAACTTGCCTAACAAGTCTTCTACCCACATGTGCATTCGCAGGGGCTGAAATCCATAGCGCCAAATGAGTTTAATCATGTTAATTATGAACCAGCTGCTCTCCTCAAACACCAGAGTCTCTCCATCATACACTCCCACTAGGCCACCAGAGACCGGAAGAGTAGAGAGACCTGCAAAAGCAGAGAAACGGTAGCTAAGTCAATGGTTTCTGTGCTGATCAAATGAAAGAAGTTGATCTGAAACTCCTGGGGACACTCTGAAGTGAGTGAATTTGGAGCTTCCCCCAGTTCTCATAAAACACATTAAAGTAGTTCTATCTCTAGAACAGTGCGATACACTATACACTCACTACTGTCCAAAAGCAGATTCTCTAGAAGATGGGTCAGATGATCATACAGACATATCAAAATGAGATATATTTTTATCCGGCTATTTTTAGTCTAAAAACACTAGAGAGTCAAAGGAAACAAGGCAGAGTACCAACTGAATTCAATTTAAAACAAAACTGTCAGACAGGACTCTCTGTGGCATGACTTGTTCCGGGGGGACATTTGCCTTCATGGAGGAAACAGAAGCCCAGGAAGCATCCACAGGGGATGTGGAAGGCAGCTGAGGGGAAAGGGGCACTTCCATTCCCATTAGACTCCTATTTTGCATAACTGGATATTTCAGATAACTGGAAGGAGGCCAAAATTACACAATTCCCTGAGGAAAGGGCCTGCAGAGGCCTGCCAGGCCTGCCCCACAACCCCTCCGGTGCCTCTCCTGGCAGGGCAACAGTCGGACATCCCAAGTTCAAGGCACATGTCTATACCCATAGCTGCGTGAGTGACTTGAAGCCAGACACTTCAAGCCTCTGGGTCTCACTTCCTCAGCTGTTAAATGAGCACACAAAGGTTGCTGCTAGCTCAAAACATTCTCTGATTCTTCAACACAAACCCAGAGGTTTAAGAACTGACAAGAGCAGCCACCCCCATCCCTACCCCTTGTCTGTAATTCCAGATAACAGAAGATACTGATAACCAGTGTCCCATTACCGGAGTGCAGCTAGTACCAACTGCTAACAGGAAAGTGAGGAAAACAGTTTTTACCAACTTCACCGTCAAAGACAATTAACAAGGCAGAAAAGTTTCAGGTCTCCATCTGATGAAAAATATCCAGGGATGTCACACACAAATCTGATGAGATCTAAGACCAAAATTACATACCCAGATCTTTGACAAAACGCTTCATGTGCAGATTTAAAGGATGGATGATAGAACCTCCTGCCTCATAGTCTTGCCCCTGAACCGTCATAGTGGCCAGCCGGCCCCCCACCTCTTCTCTTTCAAACACGTCAATCTTCACATCTTTCCCAAATTTCTGCCGCAGAATATAGGCTGCTGAAGTGCCACCGATTCCAGCTCCAATAATCGCTGAGGGGGAAAAAAGGAACAGTTTTTTCCCCCCTCTTATTATCTGTGTGTGTTGTTTTGTTTTGTTTTGTTTTTCAAAGACCATTAACTAATAATGGCTGTTACTGAAAGCTATTACCAACAGTTCAGGGAAGCCTGGAGAAGGGGGGCAAAGACACCTGCAGTGAAGATCCAACTCTGTGAATCTGCTCAGACACAGACACCAGACAAAAGTGGTAGTATGTTAAGTTAAAAATTCACACATTTAATTTTTTCCCCAATGCCCAGAGAGTCTCACAGGTCTTTGTGGAGGCACCAATGGGCCTGCACACCCCTCTTGGTGCCCAGCTCAAGGGAACAGAAGAGGTGGGCATTCGCAGTAAGCATGCTAAACAAAGTGACCGCCATTTCTAGCTTTGTTCTGTCTCAATGGAGACTCAAAGTACATAGGTTAATGATCCGGAAGAACACAATTTTAAAAAGAGGCGGAGGAGCAGGGAGCAAAACACCAAAGCACCTGAAATTAGAAAGAGCAGATTCTGAATTCAGCAGCTCTACTAGTCCTAAGCAAAGAAACTGTGCAAGCCAGGGGCCTCTGAGAGCAGGTCGACCTCAGCAAAGCGGAGACGGGGAAAGGGGTTCCAGCCTGTCAAGGGAAGCGGACAGGGTCAGCTTGTTTCCACTGCCCTGTGCTGTGTCTGCGCGTCTGAAATCTGCATAGCAGGAGAGGCCGGGCGCTCCGAGTCCAGTCGGAACACTGGCCTCGCAAGGTGCAGCAAAGGGAAGGCGCAGAGAGGGACCTCAGGCCTAGGGCACAGGGGCTGCAGGAACGCTTGGCGCCCACCCGCCCCGGTCCCCATCCACGCCCATTTCTCAAGTGGGCACCTCTCCACGCCTGCGAAGGCACGATCCCACTCCCAGGAGGACCGAAAGCCGCCCTGAGGGTGAAGTGCGACCTGCGAAGCAGGCTTGGCCCCAGCAGCCCGGCCTCCGCCGGGCCCGCGAGCCTGGGCGCGCTATGCAGCGGCTGTCCGATGCCCTCCTGCAGCGCCCACTCCTCGCCTACCGATCTTATCTGGCGGGGACCGCGGCTCGGCGTTCCCGGGGCACCCCCAGCTGCAGAGCAACAGCCACAGCCCCACAAGCGGCGAGACGAGCTCTGCCACAGCGCGCCTCATGGCCTTCCTGAGCTCCGCAACCTCTCGAGTCCCACGGTCCTGCTTCTGCTGGGAGTCTGCGCGTTTGCGCCTCCGCGCGCAGTGCCCGCCTCACCCCCAGCCCAGCCGCTCCGAGCCCCGCCCAGGCCCCGCCCAGGCCCCTGGCACCCCTGATCCACCCGGGCAACCCGGGCCCTCAAGCCCACCTCACCCCTCCAAAGCCCACCCTCCTTCCCGATGCGCCAAAGGCACAGGTTGAGGCTCACCCCTCCTTCCTCCCCATCTTATGCGGTGAAGCACCTCATTTCTTCACTAGTGCCTGCTGCCCTTTCAACCACTCCCTGTCAGAGAGCCGCACACAGCGAATCCCCGCCAGAAACAACACTGGGGCAACAGTGCTTACTGATGGATCGCTACGTTCCGGGCATTGCTGGGTAGGAGATGAGTGCGCAAACGGCGCGAGGTGAAAGAAAAATGAGGGAGACTGGGGCTGGGGTGGTCTGAGGTGAAGGGACTGGAATAGTAGTGACTGATAGCATCAATAAAAGTAGTATACCTGTAAGGAAACCAGAAGGTACCACCCCGAAATATGCCGCTTTGTAAGCGCAGCCCTAGGGCCATTCAGGCTATACTGCTAGGATAGCTAAAGGGAAGCCCAGAAAAACCTTAAAGCTGAGTTGCTGGCCATGGGAAGGAGGGAGGTCAGACAGGCCTAGTTATGCCACCTCACTTTTAGAGTTATTCTGTGTAACAATAATACTAAATATTTAACAGGCCTAAGGCCATATAAGGGAAAAGTTTAAACACACCTGCAGGTCATCAATTTACTTAACAGATTACTTGATTCTTAGTAGATGTCCAGTGGTTGTCTCTGATTAACAGCCTTCCTTATCTTAACACATTCCAAGTGTTTAGATAAAGATTGGTGTTTTAACTAATTGCAAATCAAAGAATCTTTAAACCCACCTGTAACCTGCAATGCCCCACTTCGAGATGTCATGCCTTTTCCGTCCAAACCAATGTACAACTTCCACGTATTGGTTTATGACTTTATGTATAATTCCTGTCTCCCTAAAATATATAAAACCAAATTGTATCCCAATCACAATGAGACCACTTGCTCAAGGCTTCTTGGGCGTGGCTCTCTAGGCCATGGTCACACATATGCAGGTCTGAATAAACCTCTTTAAATTATTTTACAGAGTTTCAGCTCTTTTCCATCAACAAAATGTCACCCTGATGTGGGGCTCAGAGAAGACTCAAGACCTCCCAAAGGAGTCACCTGAACTTGGTGTCAGGTACCATATGGGCCACCCTTAGGGCCCCTGACTCCAAGCTTCTCCTTGGGTGGAACTGATAAGTCCTCCTGAGCCCTGGACCTCCTACTCTTGGTTGACATTTCTGGTTTATTCTGAGCTTTTGGCTCTTTTCCTGGGAAGATGTTGTTTGGAATCCTAATTTTGATTTGACAGTGAATTCTAAACAGTCTTCTCCATTGCCTTTTCCTCCCAAAATTAACATCAATGGGCTTTTCTGCACATTTTTGAAAGAGGAAACTGAACTGTCCTGTTTGTAGATAAATGAGAGACTGAGTTCCTCAGCTCCAAAGAGGAAGGATATTTTACTCCTCTCAGCCAAAAGGTGCTCCTGGGTGACCAGGAACCTAAGTGGGAATGTCTGGGGTGACTCCTCATGATTCAAAGACGCCCTATAGGGCACCCCCCGACAAAATTAATTAAAAGAAGTCTCGTCCAGGAAATGCACGTAAAAGCTGATCACTGGTGTTTTTAGCCCTCAGGGAGGTGATAGACCCCCAAAGAAAGAAACTGAGACATAACTCAGTGGTGAAACACTGTGGAGTCCCACCCACAATCAGCACACTCTGATCCATTACACTAAACCCTAGACTACAGTTCAGTTGCTTCTTTTAAAGAAAATTGGGAAACATATCCTTTAAAAATGAGGAAAGACAAGGAGAACGACCTCCTTTGGGTACCCCAGTTGGCTTATGACACCTCTACTTCCAAGTATTTGTGTAAATGGAAAGGTTTGAAGGCATGCTAGGTTTCCTAGGACTGCAGTGGGTTATGGCCAATTCTTGTGCACATACTTTAACTGATGGGCAAATTACATCAAGGAAAATTCAGAAATCAGGTGGTCAACCTATCACTATGCAGTTAAAATGTCTCTTAAGTGCTCCATTTCTCTAATTTCTTTTCTGCCTACTATGAACCTAATAACTTTTTCTACTGATATTGAGATAAACTCAATGTTTATGGTATTGCTAATTCAAAGCTAACTGGAGATCTTTCAGGCAGTTCTAGCTAAAACATATACACTGAAAATTCATTTTAAACTGAAGGGGAAGAAAAGGATAATAGAGGCTTTTTGAAATCAAACAGCCATGGAAACTGCCTTACCCAAAACTTTGGTCTACAGGCATTATTAGATTACCTATCAGGGCAACTAAAGTTTAGCCATGTGAACAAGTTCTAGTTTTGTTAGAAGTAATGTGGATCCAGTTGTCTTTTGTAAACTGGTAAGTTTGTATTATTATCTCATGGCTAGAGTTTGGAGGTAAACACTACTGGAAATTTGTGTGTGTGTGTAAGTGTGAGTGTACATGTATATGTTTAGATATGTTTTGTGTGTGTACGTGTATTATATGTTGTTTCTACCTGGTACCAGACTGGCTTGTAAATAAAGATATTGCCCATAAATTAATTAAATAAACCCAAATCCTTTTCTAGTTCACATGATTTTAGTAATCTTTGGTAAATAATCAGGATTTTAAAAATTTATTGTTATTGATAAAATAAAAATTAAAAATGTCTTCAAATTGTCAGCATACATTATTACCTGGATTTACTGGTCATTTTTATGTTTTTAAGATGTCAGGGTTTGACACAAAGGTTATAAAACTATAAACCCAGCCAAAACCAAAATGATCTGTTTGTATAATTTTTGATAAGTAAGACTAATTTAGTATTGCTTGTCTAATAATAATAGCTAAATCTCCTGAGTTAGTGACAAAAATATCCATGTGTTTAAGGTTCTTACATAGGTAAAAATGTAGACATGCCTAAACAAAAATATATGTCAGTAATTAAAATAAGTAAAACATCAAGTAAATAGGAGCACAAAAACAGAAATTTATGGACAAAAGTTTATGAAGATATTTTGGTTTTGGTCTTTTAATCCTAGTTATAGATGCAATCTCTTCCACCTATTTTAATGTCTGTGAAAAGGTACACGAAAAAATCTATTTCTGACTCACTCTTTCCATCATCTGATATTAACAGTACTGTTAGGGATTTGCAGCTCTCCTAGGAAGTGCAGTTACAAGAGCTTAAATTGGAGGCTTTAGTTTTCTTTTCAGTCTTGCTCATTCTTGATTTGTCCTGCCCTTTAAAAGCTAGTCAGTTATGTGTACATTATGTTGCCATAGCAAAGTTTTTGCCTAGGGGGGGAACATCCCTAAAGTGTTAATTTTTGTATAATAATTTATTTTAAGATAAACAAGGTGGTTGTTCTTAGAATCCAAGAAAAATCTCAAAACAATCTTACTCTTTGGAAGTATTACATGTACTGAAGTTTACACTCAAGTTGGAAAATGTTTTGAGACTATTTAGCTTGTTTTTAAAATAGCTTAATCTTGATCCTTATGTAAAAAAACAAAAAAGTTACAACTTTGTGTCGTTTTTTGAGGTGCTAAGGATTGGTGTTGAAGGTTTACTCAGCCTAAAGTCAGGTGGTATCATGTTGATGGGGCTCAGAACCAGTACCCTAAAATGAAGGCCTCAGATGCAAAAGTTCTCTGACCTTCTCTTGGGTCCTCCTGCCTCTTGGTTCGATTCTTTCCTGAGGCTAGCCATAGAAACCAGAATCCCTCTTCCCCAAGGCAGGCTTATTAATAAAAGGCAGAACCCCTTTTCTAGAAGGCCAGCCATAAAGCCTAAAATTATTCTAATAAACCGGCCATAAAGTAATTATCTGACCTACTTTGTTTTACTGTAAAACCCCCATTCCAGAAAGGGCACTGCCCCACAGCCTGAAGGAAGGAATGCAAGCTCAGAGAGGCCATCAGAATCTAGACAGAAAGGCCTTTCTGGGTTCCCTCACTCAGCCTGTTAGCATTAGATCACACCCTTTTTGTCCAGTCATATTTCTACACAGCTGTCCATATTCTGTTGAACCTAAGCACAAAAATGGAGATGTCCTACCTCTTCAGGCCAAACCAATGTACACCTTCCACGTATTGATTTATAACTTTACATGTAAGTCCTGTCTCCCTAAAATGTATAAAATCAAACTGTAACTCAACCACTGCAACACCACTTGTTCAAGGCTTCTTGGACATGGCTTTCCAGGCCATGGTAACACATATTCAGCCCAGAATAAACCTCTTTATTTTACAGAATCTGGGTTCTTTTCTGTTGACACACCCCTAGAGAATCAAAATGCTTTTCCTTTGTTTTGTCACTTCTCTAAAAATTTACTGTTCTTTTTTGGAGATGGGATATATGCCTGAATTTGTAACCACAGCCGGAAGCCCCAATCCTTTGGCTTCTGTGTAAGTAGAAATTAACACCAGGCCAAACAGAAATTTTCTCAGGCAAAGTTTAATAGGCTTGTGGCTCAAGCAGCACAAGGGAGCAGCCTGCAGGAAAGAGATCCTGGTGCTACATCCTGGAGGGGTACAGTTCTTGTCATTTTAAGGAAGTTGAGGTGGGAAAAGGAGTGGCATGAAGCATGTTTAGGTGTGGTTTTCTCTTGCCTGTGTAGTAAGGCTTCATGCCCTAACATGCATCACATGTACAAAAAACAACACAAGCCCTGCCTGGAGCATACATTTTAGTATTACAATGAGATTGTAATGAGGAAAAAGTTGGTGAAAGGTCAGTGCTGGAGTCCATCTTGTCACTAGGCAGCTATATCTGATTAGGTATTTATCAGGTTGTATTAGAGTCTTGCTTAAGTGACCTGGGAAGGCATTACTCAAGGAGATAAACAGTTAGGTTTTCTGTTTATGGTTAGGAATGTGGCCTGATCTGCTAGGTTAGGAGGAATCCTCCTTTCTGCTTCTTGACTTGGGTAAGCTTGTTAAGGGCAGCAAGTAGGTGGGGGAGGGAATATGCCAGGACCTGTGAGGTCTATTGGGATTTTTGGCTATTTGTATTTTCTATTTGCCAGGACTGAGTCTCTTCCTTATACTGTCTCAAATTCAAAGCCACCTGCTGGAGATTTATTCATTTCTATGGTATCTCCTTTGCATACATGAGGTACAAGTTACTAAACTTCCATTTATTTTTCTTTTGATAATATCTCTTGTTATAGGGGTCTGTCCCAACTAAAAACTCAGAAAAGTAGAGGAAAAATTATTTTTTCTCCTCTACATACCATACAGTAAAACATTATGTATGCATTAAAAATAATGTTGGGGCCAGCAGAGTGGCTCATGCCTGTAATCCCAGCACTTTGGGAGGCAAGGCAAGAGAATCGCTTAAGGCCAGGAGTTTTGAGACTAGCCTGAGCAACATAGAGAAACCCCTATCTCTACAAAAAATAAACCTGTTGTGGTACAAATCTGTGGCCCTAGCTACTTGGGAGGCTGAAGCAGGAGGATCTCTTCAGCCCATGAGTTCAAGGCTGCAGTGAGCTATGATCATTCCACTGTACTAAAATGTTGAGTCTATAAATAGTGTCCTAATATGATTAGTTGAGAAGAGCTGGTGGCTGAGTGATAGGTATAATACGATCTCATTTTTGTAATTAAAATACTTCACCCAAACAAACAAAAAAGAATAACTACTATACTAACATGAAGAATATTATAGATATGAGGAAAAGAAGTTAGATGCCAGGTAAGGTTGAATTGGGAGAAAAAGAGTAGAAAATCCAGGGCAAAAAAGCATTCATTCTTTGGACAAATATTTGAGTTCCAACTAAGGTCAGGACATGTTTTAACTGCTTGAGAAAAATCAGGGAATAAAACAGATTTTTTAAAAACACTTATTTTAGACCAGCCTGAGCAAGACTGAGACCCATCTCTACTAAAAATAGAAAAATCAGTCCGACATTGTGGTACGCACGTACTTGTAGTCCCAGCTACTCGGAAGGCTGAAGCAGGGGGATTGCTTGAGCCCAGGAGTTTAATGCAGTAAGCTAGGATGATGCCACTGCACTCTACCCAGCGTGACAAAAACAAAACAAAACAAAACAAAAACCACTTACTTTAATGAAGATGGCATTCTAGTAGAGACAGACAGATGATAATTAGAATAAATAAGTAAATGATGTAATATATAGAGTGATGTAATACGTAGGTTAGAGGAATGGGGAAGGAGTTGCAATTTTAAATAGGATGGCCAACGTAGGCCTCATTTGTAGATGGTATTTGGGCAAAACTTTGCAGGAAGGGAGGAAGTAGGTCATTAGGATATCTGCTTAGAGAATGTTCTAGGCAAAGAGGAAGCCTGGCATGTTTGAGAGACAGCAAGGAGGCCAGTGGAACAGAATGGAAAGGGGGAGTGGAGGTGTTAATAGAACAAGATGCATGTCCTACAGGAAATAAACATTCTCTTTGGGAACATAAAAATATGAAGATTAAGTCCTCTTTTCCACTACATCCAGAAATTGCAAAGAAAAAAACTAAACTGTGTGTCTTTTACTTTCCATTTTCTAAATTACATGACAACCACAATAACTCAGTGTGTTAAGTCCAATAGGCCTTTAATAAGCATTTGTTGGCTGATTAGAATTGGTCATATTAGTGACCTTGATCCAGGTGTCATATTTGGAAACTTTGTGGCACTGAAACCTTCTAAAGAGTTTACTGGAAGGGCACTTTGGTGCAAAGACAGCTAGAAGACTTGCAAAGTGGGAGGCAGAGGACTCTCACATTCTCTACCATCACCCTTTCAAAACAACAGTGCCATGGAAACTCAAAAGGGTTTTTAAAAAATCGTGGGAGGAAAATGTTACCATATATTTGAAGTGTAACATTAGGTCAACAGAGTGTTGTCCAGGAAAGCAGTGTCCTTAGGAAGCTAAATACTGAGGAAGATTCTCTCCTTGACCAAATTCTAGCCAGGCTCCCCTGAGCCCTCTTCTCAACTAGGCCTCAACCTTGCCCTGTAAAGACTGGAACAAAACACTAACATAGTTTCTAACAGCTCAAAGATGCATCCCTAGGTTGACCCTAAGGCCCTGAAAGTACCTGCCTGAGAAAATTCAGGGCTGCCAAAATAATTGACTGTTTGTTCCAATCAATATCTGAAGATAGGGGGCCCCATTCCCAAACCTCTGTGGGTGGTTAGGTTAACAAACCCACATGGGTTTCATATGGACCAATCCCCTCTTTCTGCTTTTTGTAATTTTTTCGCTTCCCTGATTCCACTGAGCCCCTACTCACTCCTTTCCCTATTCCCGTGTTCTCTTTTAAAATGCTCAGTCACCACCGTACAAATGGAAATTCAGTTCAGTTCATGAGGGACTTAGTAATACATTACTGATTAAAATCTGTCTTTATAATTCTAGTGTCCAGCTTTGTTTATCTTTGACCATACTGAGATCCAACATTCTGACACTGTTCCACATGGTTTTTTTCTTCTTTGAAACTGCCTTGAAGAAAATCATTCTCATACTTTCTACCTCACATTTTATTCCTTTCTTATTCTAAATACCATAGTCTAAATGATATTTACTTTATCTTATGGAAGACCAGAAATTCAGAAGCAATATAAAAAAAGATAACAAATTTGATTCTATAAAACATAAATGTTTTCAGATGGCAAAGGACAGAATTTTCAAAGAAAAAAAATATATATATATGAGAAAAATATTTGCCACTCTTTTGTACAGGCACACACTTGTAGTCCCAGCTATTCAGGAGGCTGAGGAGAGTGGATGGCTTGAGCCAAGGAGTTTGAGGCCAGCCTGGGCAACAGAGTGAGATTCCATCTTTAAATAATAATAATAATAATAATAATATTTGGCATTAATATGACAACAAGATTGTGGCTAATATCACAAACATACAAAACACAAAGAGCTCTACTTCCAGAGAGAAGCCAGAATAAAAAATAAATAGACTAAGTATATGAATAGGAAAGAGGCAATTTACAAAAGATGGTTAAAACACACACACACACACACACACACACACACACACACACATATAAAGAGATTCTCAACCCTAGTAATAGTTTAGACAAATGCAAACTAAAACAAGGAGATACCACTTTTTACCTATAATATTGGCAAACATTAATAAGACTAATAACATCTTAGTGTAAGATAAATGGAGCTGGGTTGGGGGAGGGACCAGGAACTGACTTTCAAACATTATTGGTGGGGATGTGAATGACTACAACCTTTACCTATTACTGTATTTATTAAGATTATATATTTCATTCACTTCAGTAATCCATGTTTGGGAATCTGTCCTAAAAAAATAAAAAAAATCAATTTATAAGGATATATGTAGCTGGATAATATTGCAACATTGTTTGTAGTAGGGGAAAAAAATGTGCAGGAACCTGAATGCTCATCAATACCATTTATGGTAGTTTATTCAATTTACCATTGAATAAATTGTGGAACATGCATTCTATGGACTATTTTATAGCTACTAAAAACCATAAATTAGATGTGTATTTTTGCACTGCAAAATATTTAAGGTAGAAGTTTAAGCGAAAAAAGCAAGTTGTCAAGTAATAGCTATGGCATAACTGCACTTTTGGAAATAACTAAATCTCAAGTACTTATGTACATGTGTATCTGTATACATATAAAGGAAAATGTGGAAGTTTACAGAC
This sequence comes from Lemur catta, assembly GCF_020740605.2. NCBI lineage: Eukaryota > Metazoa > Chordata > Mammalia > Primates > Lemuridae > Lemur > Lemur catta. The sequence goes on along the minus strand of NC_059131.1, from coordinate 54,345,906 downwards.
TAATCTGTTAATATTAGTTACCTCAAGAGGAGGAGAATAAGGGAATTAATATTTTCCTTATATATCTATGTGTTTCATTTGTAACAGTGACCACATATTATTACATTTGTAACTTAAAAAGCTACTGTTCTAAAAAATATACTTGTGAAACATCCATATGATGGAATTTTATTCAGAACTAAAGAGGAATGAAGGACTGATAACGTGGTACAACATGGACAAACCTTGAAAGCATAACGCTAAGTGAAATAAAACAGTCACAAGGGACCACATATTTTACAATTTCATTTATGTGAAATGTCAAGAATAGGCTGGGAAGTAGGGTGGGATGGGAAACAGGGAGTGACTGCTGATTGGTAAGAGGTTCCTTTTGGAGGTGATGAAAATGTTCTAAAATTGTGGTGATTGTTGCACACCTCCATACATAAAAAGAAAAACAAAACACTAAACTGAAAAACACTTTAAATGGGTGTCTCAAAAAAGTGTTTGAAAATACTATCCACTATTAACATTTGCCTCATTCATCCTGAAAAGACTAGTATTTGGAATCTATCTTTGAATACAAGCTGCAGAACTTACTACAGATTCTAAAGACAATTCCAAAACTGTAAATCGAGAATTTATCAATCTAAAGAAACTACTTTAAAGAGGACATCACATATTTGGATGTGTAAATTCTCCTATGTTTAAAAAAAATTTCTATAACTTATAAAAAGCATTATGAAATGCATAGTGTGTACCATGAACCACGTTTCAGAGCCCTGATTTCTCTGCTCCCGAAAAAAGGATTAAATGTTCTGACTCATTTACTTGTACGATTCTTGTGACCAATTTGCATTAAATAACTTTTTCTTAATTTTCAATGTACGCTGTATATATCAAACAAATGCAAATATTTTAAAAATCTGGCATCTGGATATATTTTTCTCTCTCTCAAATATTTAGTTAGCACCAAGGCAAATTCTTCTTAATGAAAACCTGAATTTTCTAAGTAAAAATTTTTCAATTAAGATTTTTCTGCACAGAAAAAATAGAAACATCTATTGAACTGTATTGGGATGAGAGAAGATAAATGGTTTTTTGTATCAGTGAAAAACAGCAGATTATACACTGTCAATAAACTCTGACTTTTCAATAAACAAATAATATATGAAAGTCATCTTCACGTGAAAATGAACGTGTTCTTGTACATACTGGTTATAGAGTGTCTCACAAAAACCTGCCAACAGCGCCGCTGGTGTAGTGGTATCATGCAAGATTCCCATTCTTGCGACCCGGGTTCGATTCCCGGGCGGCGCAGCTACTGTTTTTCCCCCTTTCCAAAACTGAGACAATTTGAAGTGTCCCGATAAATCTATCCTCCTATGAAAATATTTAGGATTCTTAATCTCCTGGCATATTACTATTTCATTCGTATTCACTGTTGAGTCATTCGGATCTGGAGCTGGAACACAAAAAGTTTATGCAAATCCGGAAAGAATTAATCCTTGCGCCTGCGCAGTGTGAGACATCCCTCGCGTCGGGTGAAAGAGCGGCTGCGCAAGTAGTGAACCTATGGATTGAGGCGTAGCCTGGCGACAGCGAGGTTAAACGTACAAGGTTGTGCTGCGCCTGCGCGGCGCAGGTCACCTCACTGGCTGCTGCTAAGCAGTAGACGAGGTAATCTTACTGTTCGCGCCGGGCGGAACAGTTTAGTGTAATTGCAAGCGAAAAAGGAGATGGAGAAACCTGTGGTTAGCCGGAAAAACCTAGCCATTCCTCAGTTATAGCCGCTTAAACGATTTGGGAGGTAGTGAAGGGCAGGGAGCTGGACCCGGAGGCGCCGCCGCGACAGCAGCAGCCATGGAGGACGAGATGCCCAAGACTCTGAGTCTGGGGCAGCGATGAGGGGGGCGGGATGGTGGTCGTCCCGGAGGGAAGGCCTCGGCCCTGCGCCGCTCCCCAGCTTATTGTTCTCCGTGGATGCCGCGATATCGTGGTTCTTTTCTCCCTAGCACGCACCTGGATGCTCAGAACCGAGACCAGGGCTGTGAGAGGCTAAGGTGGAGGGAGAGGAGGCTCCACTCTCGAAATTAATCCCTTCGCCTTAACGACACCATTGCGTGGCCTTTGGCCTCGCCGCGGGCCCTCTGTGGTCGTAGACCTGGAGAAAAGACTTTTTCATTCAAACCTCTTTTTAGGACCCAGCGAACCTTCCTTTTGTCCCTTTGCTCTTTCCTTCTGTTTTTTTCCCCGCCCCCCTCATTTTGGATTAACCTTTTATCTTTACAGCCGCCTCCCTTTAATTTTACTTTGATATCCTCCTGAAACTCTTCCATTGTTTTTGTTCTCGGTGATAATTTTTTTCTGGAGGCTGCTTGTATTCATTTTCTGTGAGGTAAACTTTTTTTGTTTGTTTGTTTTTGAGACAGAGTCTCACTCTGTTCCCCAGGCTAGAGTGCCAGGGCGTCAGCCTAGCTCACAGCAACCTCAGAGTCCTGGGGCTCAAGTGATCCTCCTGCCTCAGCCTCCTGAGTAGCTGGAACTACAGTTGTGCACCACCACACCTGGCTAATTTTTTCTATTTTTAGTAGAGACAAGGTCTCACTCTTGCTCAGGCTGGTCTTGAACTCCTGGCCTTAAGCAGTCCTCCCCCATTAGCCTCCAAGAATACTAGGGTTACAGACATGAGCCACCGCACCCAGCCAATAAAGGGTGTTGTAGGGAGTAAAGTTGATGAGAACCACAGAGATGTTTTAATCCAGTCATGCTCATTTTACAGATAAAGAAACTGAGTACCGGAAAAAGGAAGGCCTAAGACCAGCACAGATCCAAAGATTCCAAAGAAAGTTCCCAGAATGGACCTTCTCTGTCATGAGAGGCAGAGCCCTTTGGGCAAGAGTGTGTGTGGTCTCAGGAGGAGGCCTCAGGTCTCCTCTTCCTGGGTGAACTGAGCACAACCACACCAGAGCCCTTCCTTAGTGGCTCCTGGGCACTTGTGCTCCCAAAGCCTGACCCACAGCAGGTTCCACAAATTATTATCACTACCATCATTGTTTTTTTGCTATGACAACCACAGTAATAAGAGGGGACAAGAGTGAAATACAGGATTCCCAACAATAATAATTGTTTACTTCATACCTCAGAGATACTAACTCATGGCCTGCCACCACACCCGTGAGAGTTAATAGTACTGTTCACAATTTATAAAAGGGAGAAGGAAGGAAGAGAAAAGGGAGTGGCTCTGTTACTGAGTTAGCTGAAGGACAGATTGTCAGAGGTAGGTGGAAAACACAGAAGAGTTTGATGCTCAGCCCAAGATTGAATCTGTAGACCAGTGTTTTCAACAGAACCTAGATCTGTGACCTACAAAATATTTCAGCTCAGGACTTTCCAAACTCTTGTGATCATTTACCCACAGTAGGAAATATAATATTACATTTATACCTATGCATATATATAACTGAAATGAAGGTTTTCACAAAGCAGTCCCTTAACCCTTGTATTCTGATATTTTCTATTTTATTTTAATCTATTCTGCTTTGTTTTTTAAAGTACTACTTTTAATCCTTTGAATGTATTTCACTACACACTAATGACTTGTGTCCCACAGTTTGAAAATATATATCTTCAGAGGGAAGGTGAAAGAGCAGTCCTAATGGGGAAGGGCTGGATGGGATTCCTCCAGAAGAAAGTAGGAGAAATGTAGTTAAGTATGAGAGTAGAAGAAAATGAGAATAGGGTCAAATTGGTGAGATAGCATCATCTATGTAGAATTTTTACCCAAAACGTTGAACTTGAATCTAATTGTGCAGGCACAATCAGGCAAACCCTGGCTGGGAAATATTATAAGGCAACAAGCCTGAAAGTCTTTAAAAATCTCCCTGTCATAAAGGACAAGAAAATGTGAGAGACTATTGTAGGTTAACGGATAGCAAAGAGACTTGACAACTAAATGAAATATGTAATCCTTAATTGAATTATGGCTGGTGAAAGAAACGAAACAAAAACAAAAAACCCAGCCACCAAGTACATTATGGGGATCATAAGGGAAATTTTAATGGAATCTGCATATTAGATGATACCATTGGGTCAGTGTGAAATATCTTGAATGTGAAACTGGTATTGTTTTGTAAGAGAAGTACTTTGTTTTTAGGAGGTACACACTGAAGTAGTTAGGGGGGAAGAATCATGTTGTCTATAACTAACTTCAAATGATTAAAAAAAATAACGTACAGAAAGAAAAAGTAAATGTAGCAGAACATTAACAATTATCTGGGATAGGTGTATATTGTTATATTCTTTCAACATATCTGTAAGTTTAAAATTTTTCTTTTCTTTTTTTCTTCTTCTTCTTCTTCTTTTTTTTTTTGTTTTAGATACAGGTTCTTGCTCTGTCACCCAGGCAGGAGTGCAGTGGTTTAGTCATAGCTCACTATAACTTCAAACTGGGTTCAAACGATCCTCCTGCCTCAGCCTCCCAAGTAGCAAGGATGAAAGGTGTGTACCACCATGCCTAATTTTTTAAATTTTTTTAGATATAGGGTCTCTTCCCTGTGTTGCCTAGGCTGGTCTTGGACACCCGGCCTCAAGCTGTCGTCTTGCCTTGGCCTCCCAAAGCACTGGGATTGCAGGTGTAAGCCATTGCACCTGGTCTGTAAGTTTGAAATTTTTCAAAATAAAATATTGGGAAATGGAAAGAGATATAAATTTTAATAAAAGGAATGTACTCTATTTAAACTCTAATGTTGCAAGGATTATTACAATGGTATTTTGTAAATATTTTTTAAAAGATATAATAGGCATAAATCCATCCACCCATCCCTATATACCTTTCATCCTAGGTCCAGCTGCTCACAGCACAAAGATCCAGTTGGTGAGACAAGGAGGATTGGCAGGGAAGAATGGAAATTTTAATATGAATGATGTCTTGTTGGAAGAACAGAAAAAGCTACCTCAGATCTGTTTCTCAGACTTAGATCATCGGCTTTTTAAGGAAGGGCCACGTGCCTTGGGGCAGGGCAAGTCTAGGGGGATGGTAAGTCTTGGCATTAGGAAATCTACCCTGGGGCCTTCAGAATCTCAATTCCTTTGTCTTGCAGAAAATCCATTTCTGAGAAACAACTCAAAAGTTCAAGTAACTCAAGAGAGGATTATAAAAAACTTATAGGGGTCATTGAAATTTGTTCATGGAGCCCATAACAATTCCCTCCTTGTTTTTAGTTCATTTCTTAGTCTTGGGGAATTAGAACTTCTGTCTATCTGGCTGCTTCCTGCTGAAATGGGACATAGTTGGGGTATGAGGAAGAACGAAAATGTTGGGCCTGTAACTGAAACTTTTTTGTACATGTTGTTGAGTTGCCACCCTCTCCGCACCAACGTAGCAAAGCATATCGAAGGAAGTACCTATTCCCATCTGGGATCCTACCTGGGAAATAATGACCCAGTGTCCCCAGATGGAATTTCCATCCAAAATTCCCCTAGTCATTCATGAAAGCAGTTTTAGGGAGCTATCTTAATGGGCAACTTTTGACCTGTTATGGACTAAAAAGTGGGTGGTAAGGATTTCCAACAAACAAGTGTCTCCCATTGTCCAGCTTCTTAGTCATAGGCCCAAGGACTTTTTTTCCATTGACCCCATAGTCAAAAATATACTCAGAGGGTGCACCAAGAGTACCTGCTCCTGTTTGCTGGTTCCTCTGGGAGCTAGTGTGTTATCAATTTCCTTAGACCTTCAGGAAACATTTGCTGATGTACTCTTGTACAAATAGGGGTTCCCTGGCTGCCCAGTTGGAGGAAGCGGATTAAGGCCAATTGGTTGAACACTTACTTACCAGGCTGCTCTTTTAGCCCTGAAGTCTACCGTAGACAGTTCTCTGATGTCTCCGGCTGTTTATGATGGCTACTTCCCTGGGCAGCAAAACAGCTTTTAATAACACAAGAATTTGTGGTCCATGTTCAGTTTTCTTGTTTTCAAAGGTAAGGTACCCTTGTTTCTTCCAAATAGCATTTGAGCATGTATCACAAAAAAGGCACACTCAGAATCAGTCTAGTTAGTGCAGTTAATTTATTCTTCTGGGACAGGTATCCCAGATGGTAGAGCTTGTGGCTCAATTAACTGTTGGCCACTAACCACAGCATACCTAGCTTTGCATTGTCCCTGTTCCATAAGTCTACTTCTATCCATAAAGACCTCCTCATCTGGGTCCTACAGGGGCTGCTCAGTCAAATCCAAGAAACCAGAATACACTTGGTCAGTAATCTGACTGTAATCATAGAATGAGGAACAAGAGTCCATAGGCAGCAAGGTGGCCGGATTTAAGGTGGACACAATCTTCAGAGTTACATTAGAATTACCTAACAAAGTAGCCTGTTATTTACCAATCCAGCCACTGGCCCTTAACCAAAAGCCTGCCTTTTGTTCTAGTTGGAGTAATACATACTGCTGCAGAAGAACACACTACATGCTGTGAAAAGTCATCAGTTTCCCAAGTGTAAACTTTTCAGCTTCCTATAAAGTATCATAAGTAGCAGACACCTGCCGGGTGCAGTGGCTCACGCCTGTAATCCTAGCACTCTGGGAGGCCGAGGTGGGTGCAGGTGGATTGTTTGAGCTCAGGAGTTCGAGACCAGCCTGAGCAAGAGTGAGACCCTGTCTCCACTAAAAATAGAAAGAAATTATCTGGCCCACTAAAAATATATATAGAAAAAATTAGCCGGGCATGGTGGCACATGCCTGTAGTCCCAGCTACTCGGGAGGCTGAGGCAGTAGGATCGCTTAAGCCCAGGAGTTTGAGGTTGCTGTGAGCCAGGCTGATGCCACGACACTCACTCTAGCCCAGGCAACAGAGAGAGACTCTGTCTCAAAAAAAAAAACAAAGTAGCAGACACCATTATCAGACAAATGGGTCATCCTTTTACTACCATATCCAATTGCTTAGAGAAATAAGGTACAGGTTACTTATCATCCCCCAAAGTGTGTGTCAATACCCTGAGTCCAATTCCTTGTCTTTCTTACATGAACAAATCAAAGGCTTATATATGTCTGGGGGGTGCCAACTGCAGGGGTGGTCATTAATTTTTTTAATTGTCAAGAAAGCATTGTGGCGTTCTCTGGTCCAAGTAAGTGGTTCTTTTTCTTCCCTTCCTAAGGCTTTTTAGAGGGGTTGTGCTATTATCCTGAAGTTGGAAATCTAAATCTGGCAAAACCCAGCCATACCCCAAGAATCCTCCCAACTGTGTGTAGGAAATAGGGACTCCTATTCAATTTTTCACCTCCCTCCAATCTGGGAGTAGGTTCTGAGTTTCAAGAGGTAATTCAGACACCAAGTATTTGACAATGGGAAGTGGAATCTGAGTTGTTTTTTTTTTTTTTTTTTTGAGACAGAGTCTCACTCTCTTGCCGGGGCTAGAGTGCCATGGCATCAGCCTAGCTCACAGCAACCTCAAACTCCTGGGCTCAAGCAATGCTGCCTCAGCCTCCTAAGTAGCTTGGATTACAGGCATGCACCACCATGCCCGGCTAATTTTTCTACATATTTTTAGTTGTCCAGCTAATTTCTTTTTATTTTTGGTAGAAATGGGGTCTCGCTCTTGCTCAGGCTGGTCTCGAACTCCTGAGCTCAAAGGATCCACCCCCCTCAGCCTCCCAGAGTACTAGGACTATAGGCGTGAGCCACCACACCCTTCCAAGATCTGAGCTTTTTCTGAAATGCTTTATAGCCTTTTTCAGCCAGTAAATTTAACACAATTACAGCATGCTGCCTTCCTTCAGCTTCAGTCTCACTGGCTACTGGGATGTCATCTACATACTGGATAATCATTCCTTTGTCTAAGTCTATTTCCCTCAAATCTCCAGCCAGAATTTTTCTGAAGATTGTTGAGGAGTTTTTAAACACCTGAGGAAGGACAGTCTCATTTGCTTTCCAAAGCCAACTAACCAGAAGTCAGGAATCATTTTTCACAAATGCTAAAGAACCATTCATTCCGTATACACAAACTAATAAGGCTGGGTCACTCAAGGACTTTTAAACTCATTTTAACCTGAATAACATGACTCCTTACAAGTAGGAGATGTTGGAGAGATTCAGTCTCACATTTCAGGAATAAGAAAGAAAAGTAAGGAGTTAAAGATTTTGCTACATAGAAGAAAGAACTTTCTGTGGAATATGAGATATAAGTATAAAGATTAACTCAGTTACAACAGAAATTTCCTACTTTTCTACAGTCTGTAGTCAACCTATCAGGGTTGGAATTCTAGCTCTACCAGTTTCTAAAGTACAACCTTTGGCGAGTGGTTTCATCTTCCTAGGCCTCAGTTTTCTGCCCTGAGTGGGAGAAAAGTGGATAGCAAAGTACCCACCTCATGTGAGAATTAAATGAGATAATCCCATGTAAAGCCCTTAAAACAGTGCTTGGCACATTGTATAATAGCTGGCTTCACCCTAGAATCACCTGTAGTTGGGCTTGAAGTGGAAAGGGCATCTTGGACTCTGAACACTGATTTCTGGTGAGTTACCAGCACTTGAGCCACAGAGGACCTTGGGTTGAGTCAAGCTCCCCACTGCCCTCAAACCACAGTTCTGCCATCCAGTGCCCAATGGCACCAAATTCCTAAATTCCAATGACAGGGCCCCATTCCTTGTCCCATGTACCCCCACTCCCCCAAACTCCAACCACGAGGCTCCTTTTCTACTCCAGGCTCCAAAATCAGTATAACAATTTGGCTTCACCAAAACTTCAAGCTCTTTCACACTCTGTTTTGTTCATGGCAGCCCCCCATGCCTGGAGTGGCATTCCCTTCCCATGTGCCAAGCAAACACCTGCTTATCTGAATTCAATCCAAAGACTCAATTCAAGCCTTACCTCCTCTAAGAAGGCATTCCTGAGGCACCTGGATGGCTCACTTCCTTCTTGCCAGCCTGGGCCACCTCCCTTCCTGGACCACATCTCTTCCAACATTGCCTGTATCTGCTCCCTTCCCCTCTCACAGATGTTCCCCTCTGTACCCCAGCCCCTAGACTGTACTCCATGTCTAGAAGGTGTCCAATATGTGTCTGATAAATGAATGCATAGGACAGTCAAGTCGGTGGTGGGAGGGTCAGGCATTCAGTATAGAACTGTCCCAGGAGTTCGGGAACAACTCCATGTTGCTGGCATATAAAAGCTTCATTGTTGATTGCATATCTGTAGCCCCTGCTTTGACTTTGAGGCTTATTTTTTATTAGGAATTAACACATAAACATACAGCTACCCTGTGATTCAACAATCCCACTTCTACATATTTACCCAAAATAAAAGAAAATCTATGTCTAAAAAAGATTTGCTCAAGGATGTCCAGAGTCACTGCTTTAGTCATAACAGCTACTAACCGGAAAAGGCCCAAATGCCCATCAATAGGGGAAGTGATAAACAAATTGTGGTGTCATTCCATGGAATTCTACTCAGCAGTAAAAAGGAACAGCATGGCTCAGTCTCACAACCATCATGCTAAGTGAAAGAAGCCAGACAAAAGAGTACATACTGAAGGCTCACCTATGTGTGAAATTCTAGAAAGGGAAAATGTAGTTTTTAGTGACAGAAAGGAGATCCTTGGAGTCAGAGTGTGGGCACGGGGAGAAAGGGCTGAAACTGGGAAAGGGCAAAGATTGTTAAAGCTCATCTACCTGTACACCCAAGATTTGGGCATCTATCTGTTAAATTACATTTCAATCACATGAAGGATTTTTTAAGACTCTGAAGGGAGGCGGGGAGGAAGCAAGGGAGTGTAGAAAGAAAGGCAGGCAGGTGCGCCCAGCCCAGCCCCAGGCCCTCCCAGCGTAGCGGGAGGCGAGCGCCGCCGCCCGGCGCGCAGTTGCTCCTCTCGGCCGCCAGGGGGCGGCGTGGGTCCGGGAAGGGCTGGCGCGAGCCGGGAGCGGCGGCGAGGGGGCGGGCCCGTGCGCGGACTCCATGCGGGGTCGCCATGGCGGAGCTTCCTCAGGTGCGAGTGCAGGAGGCCGTGGACTCCATGGTGAAGAGTCTGGAGAGAGAAAACATCCGGAAGATGCAGGTAGCGGGGCGGTGGCCGAGCCGGACCCTTCCCTCAGCCGCCGCGCGATGCCTGGCACTGCGGCCGCCCTCGGAGTCGACCCGGTCTGGGCGTCCCCAGGTGGCCGCGGCGCGGTCACGGAGCTTCGGGGGCTGCGGCCGCTAGGGTGAAGGCCGTGTGCCCCCGCCACGCGCAAGGCCGTTTCCACCCAGTCCGGCCCGGGGAGGGGGAGGTCCAGGGGCCGGAGACAGAAGCCCTGGGGTTCGTCCCCCCACCTTCGCCTCACGCGCGGCCCCTTCCGCAGGTGAGCAGCCCGAGGCCCAGAAAAGGCGCGCCCAAGGTGAAAGACCAGAAAGGCGAAGGCTCCCGGTCTCCCCGCTGGCCAGGTCATGCCCGCTGCTATTGCGCCGAACGCCGCTTCACACAGCGCTGGTTTATTGCTGTTCTGCTTTGACCCCTACATGTTTTTGTGGGTGTTGGTCCTGCTTCCCTCACCGGATTGTGGGTTTCCCTTATAGTGCTCCTTGAGTGGTTAATTAATGGGCCGGTTGCCCCCTAGTGGAATGCAGTTTACTAGGCTTCTGACCTCTGAACCCTGTGGGCTAGGCACCTGGTTTTCAGCACATGTTCTCTGACTCACCCCCACCTTCCCGGTCCACCCAACCATCGGTGCAACAAGTGCCAGTGAGCCAGCAGCAAGGAGGCATGGGACACTCTGCTAGGCACCCAGGATAGTTTTCTCCAGTCGTGGTTTTAAGGACCTGGTGTCCAAGGGAAGGTGAAAGCAGAAGGTGGAGAGGGAGGCACAAATACAGACGTGGTCTTCTGACTCCTGTATCTCTCCGCGGTCATCTCTGTCCGCTTTCTTACCTAACCTCGCTCTACCCTCCCTCCCCAGGGGCTCATGTTCCGGTGCAGCGCCAGCTGTTGTGACGACAGCCAGGCGTCCATGCAGCAGGTGCACCAGTGCATCGAGCGCTGCCATGCACCTCTGGCTCAAGCTCAGGCTCTGGTGACCAACGAATTGGAGAAGTTCCAGGTGAGGAATATCCCAGAGAGGGCACTGCAGTCCTTGATGTCCTCTTTTGCAGAAGATGACAAGCATTTGTTCAGAACTCTTGGTTTTAGTGTCTTGCTTCTGTTAACATTTGTGATAGTCCTGTGACCAACCAGTCTTCACAGGGTTTGAAATTTTAGAAAAAATCCTGGAAGTTGAGTGCTATAAGTTGAACCATATTGTGGTGTTATGATGTATATATTGGTTTCATCCATGGTGCCTATGGCGTTTCATAACTCCCATAGTCCTTGTTATAATGTTGGGGCGCTTTAGGCCTCAGGAGATAGAATCTCTCTCTCTGACCTCCTCTCCTCCTTTCACCTGCCCAAGGCAGGACTCTAATCTGCTTGTGGGTCAAAAGACGCTCATTCCAGAGAGGGTCCTGCTCCATAATCTGGAGGAAGGAATGCTGCACAGAAAGGCCAGGAAGAATGTGAAGCTAGACAGGCCTTGCTGGGTTTGGATCACATGCTTTTTGTCCAGTCACATTTCTGCACGGTTGTCAATCATGCCCATGTAATGAAGCTGCCATAAAAACCCAGGAGGACTGGGTTTGGAGAGCTTCCAGATAGCTGAACATGAGGGGGTTCCTAGAGGGTGGTGCACCCAGAGAGGGCATGGAAGCTTCACGCCCCCTCCCCCCATACCTCATCCTATGCATCGCTTCATCTGTTATCCATTACAATAAATCAATAAACATAACTAAGTGTTTCCCTGAGTTGAGCGAAATGCTCCAGCAAATAAATCTAACTCAAACAGGGAGGGAGTCATTGGAACCCTAACTTTAAGCCAGTCAGAAGCTCCAGAGGCCTGGATTTGTGACACATGTTGGGGCAAAGGGGTGTTCTGGACTGCTCCCTCACCATGTGGGATCTGATACTATCTCCAGGTAGATGGTGTCAGAATTGAATTAGAGGACACTCACCTGATGTCCACTGCTTGGTGTGTGGGGGAAAACCCCACATTTGGTCACAGAAGTCCTCTTTGTGTTGATTGCTGTGGAGTCTAGAAGAAAGCACAGCTTGGGGAGTGTTTTTCCCAGAGCACATATTTTCCAGTAGAAACAATGACATAAAGGGAGTTACCATCAGAGTGCATGACCAAGAGCCCCGTTTGTGGTTTTGTTGTTGTTTGCCGTAACCACCAAATATAATATATTTACTATATAGTATAAAGTTTCCTAAAACATAATAATTTATTTTTTAAAAACAGCAAAATCTTCAGGAAAGTGGCATAGGATAGTTTTTTTTTATTAGTATTATTTTTATTATTATTAATTTATGAAAGTAACTACCAGAATTAAGTAGCTATAAGAGCTTGAAAATAGTTGCTTCTGGGGAGATGGGGGGGCATGGGCAATATACATAACCTAAATTTTTGTACCCCCACAATAAGCTGAAATAAAAAAGAAAATAGTTGCTTGTATGGAATAAGACCAGGAGATGGGGAGGGCTGCATGTAAGGATTGATTTTTTTAATTAGAAGTGCTATATATTTATTACTTTGTTAACTAAAATTAATATCCTGATCTTTATAAGAGAATAATATACACAAATATATGGAAACATTTTCAGTTCTAGAGGAAGGCATTTTCTATCAAAATAAATAAGCAAATGGAACCAAATTGATGAGGAAACAGCAGAGACTGGATCCCAAAACAGGTGCCAGTGGTGAACGTCTTGAGGTCAGATTCCTTCCCCTCACCAGGCTCCAGGGGGACTCCAGGCCCGTCCACAAGAGCAGAGACCAGGGAAGAGAACAGCAGGCTGGTGAGCTGCCGCTGCTGATAGCTAAGCCAGCTTCTCCTCCCTGCAGGTCCCCAGCTTGACATATGTCCCCAAGAAGAGTCCAGAAACACAGTCAAAAAGTGGAGAATCTTCCTGCCCCGCGGGCCCGGCGTCGCGGCGGCTCCTTGGAGGCCCACGTGGAGGCCAGGGCACTGGTGGTGGCGGCGAAGCCCGGGCGGCCTCGAGAGGGCCTCACGCACATGGGCCCGGCCCGGGCGCGGTGCCTACAGACGAGGGCTCAGCCGGCCGGTGGCTCGGGACCAGCTCGGGGCCGCGGGCGGTGCTCGCATCGCTCCAAAAAATTAGGATAGTTTTAAAAGGTACATATTAGAACAAGACCCTACCACCACTTAGTGGACCTGTACACCCACCCAGGACTGTTTCTACTTGCTACACCCAGGGAGAAGCTCCTCTGTCACTAAGGAGCAATCGCTTCTATGAAGCGTGGTTATTGTTGACTTACTGACGCCTGGTTCACAAGCCCCTCTGAGGCTGCTATTAATAAAAGACCTCCCTTCTTCCCTCTCTGGAGCACAGGGTATCCACAACTTCATTTTACTCCCTTCCTTTAAGTATATTTTTCTAGAACTTGAGGGGAAGCATGGCCTGCTGCCAAACTTGTCTTTCATAGCCTGAAGTTCCATCCACATGGAAAAATTATACCTAATGTGATATAATTTTATATTCTGCTATACAAAACTCTTAAAAATTACTGCCATTATGAAGGACTAATTTCTTCAAGATCATGGAACTCCAAAGGGTTTCAGTGTTCATTTTGACAGCTAATTTTATAGATTTTGTCTTTGAAAATTTGATTCTTGGATTGCTATATAACTTTTTCATTCCACTCTTTTAGTCCTTTCAAAGCATACTTTCCCTTTTCCACAGTTCTTGCCACTGACCTCCATGGGGCTAAATCCCATGGTCATTTCTCAGTCCTTAAGTTACTCGACCTATCCGTAGCACTGACACAGTGGATCGCTCTTCTCCTTGAAGCACTATATGTGGTTGGCCACCAGGACACCTCACTTTCCTGGTTTTCCACCTCCCTCCTTTCTTGGCCTCCATTGCTAGCTCTTCCCCTTTCTAACCTCTGAACACTGTAGTGCTCAGGGCTGTCCTTGGTCCTTTTCTCCTTTCTAACTACTCTAGTCTCCCAGCTGTAAATATCATCTGTATGCTGACATCTGCATTTGTATCTCTAGACCAGACCTCACTCCTGAACTCCAGATTCATATATCCAACCATTTGTTCAACGTCTCTACTTACTTTGTTTGTTTCTCTTCCTTCACTGGAATGTAAGTTCTAGCAAGAACTTTATGTGTTTTACTCATTGCTATATTCCCCAACAAGAGAAGAGTACCCAGCACATAGTAGATGCTCAATAAATATTTGTTGAATTGAGATTATTCTGTAGCAAGAATAGACATTAAAGAATCAAGGTGTTTGTAAATCTAACAGTAACCTCTAGTGACCTCTTACTTACTGGAAGAGTCTTCTGTACAATTTATTCTGTCACTCACCTGCTTTCTAATAATAATGTTTTATCTGGGCCTCCCTGTTTCGGTCTAACAATCTTGATCAGTCACACTAGAATGTCCCTTTAATGGATGAATATAATACAAGTCAAGCCTATAGCACAGGGCCTAGCAGATGAGCACTCAGTAAATGGAGGCCTTCTCTACCCTCTTCCTTCTTGCCACAGGATCGCCTGGCCCGCTGCACCATGCATTGCAACGACAAAGCCAAAGATTCCATAGATGCAGGGAGTAAGGAGCTTCAGGTGAAGCGGCAGCTGGACAGTTGTGTGACCAAGTGTGTCGATGACCACATGCACCTCATCCCAACTATGACCAAGAAGATGAAGGAGTCTCTCGTATCCATTGGGAAATAAAAGTCTTTGCCAGTGGCCACCGGGGCTGAGGGCAAGAGTCTATTTTTAAAAAGGAATGGGAATTTTGTCTTCTAAGCAAAGTCTATGAATGAAGAAATTAAGGATGGGAATGAACATAAGGCATATGTCACTTGCCACTGGACACTGGTTTCTTTGTTTTAAACCTGAAAAGTGAAATGGAAAAAATTGGTATAAAATTTGGGTCAGAGATAGTACAGGAGAGTGTTATAAAGCCTATATTTTATGTGGCAAGTGCTTGTTCTGGCAGTAGGGATCTCCCTTGTACTAGAGCCAGAGCCTTCCAAGATACCAAATTCTTACTGCACAGATACCAACAGACTGGCAGTTTCCTCTAACCTGCCTGTGATCTGGTGGACTTTGAGGAGAAGTGTTTCCCCTTGTTGCCAACCTCCTGTTTACCAGAAGTGTTACCACACCATTTTCCACAATCTGTAAAACAAAATCCATGAAGTCAGTAGTTTAGAAGTGGAAAGAAAGGTTTCTGGGTCTTTGTTTTGCTTGGTTTTGTTTTATTTATACAGGGGCACAAAGTTGATTTAAGATGTGGAGTTGGGACAGAGAGTAGTTTGGATAAGAACTTTGAAAAGTTCCTTGTGGATATCCTTTTCTGACCATCAAGGGGTGGATGTGCAGTTCTTAAAATTATTACACACTGTATCTTTCAGCCTGGACACCATGCAGAAACATGAGAAGCAACATCACACTGATTGTGGGAAGCAGAACTTCCCTCTTATTGGCTGATGGGCCCTGAGGCTGTCGGCAGCAGAGTGACAGGACAATCTTACAGTAACACTTTCTCCCTGAAAAGAAAGCGGGTTTTGATTCTGGTATATACCAATATCCAGGAAGGAACAGTAAAAGAGTAATTGTTGGCTGCCTGATTAGAAGAGAGTTGTGAAGTGCCAGGTTTGAAAGAACCTGGTTTTCATAGGACAGAATGCAATGAAAGCTTAAATTGAGCATTGCTTACTTAGCCCCCTGAATTAACAGAACTCTATTGAGACAATCCCCTGGCCACGGGAAATTCAAGGGGAAAAAAGTAAGTGAACTGGGCTAGGCAGGAGCTGTGACTCCCTTAGAGCGAAGGAGGGGCAGTCCCCCATTACCAAATACCATTTTTGCCTGGGGCCTTTGCAACATCCAGTGTTTCTGCCCCGCCTGGCACTTTGTCATTTTGATAAGGACCTCATTGTCTTTTTAGGAACCTATTACTTGAAACGATAACATAGCCTGTCTGTTTGTTGTTTCCAGGCTGTAATATATTTTCCTAGTAGTTTTTTTTTTTTAACCCTCTTACACAGCAGTTTTATTTTTAGGAATATAAATGAAGAAAATAATAATGATGTGAAATGATTTAGCAATAAGGATAACTGAAGAATTTTTATAATAGCTCAAAAATGGAGGAAAAAACTAAGCAGTGGTAGCTTAATGAATAAAAATATTTTGCCTACCTTATGTAATGAGCTGTTAACCAGCCATTAAAAATTATTGTGCAGGTGCACATTTGTTGACATAGACATTCACAATATAACATTAAAGGAAAAAACAGTTTACCAGCAGCAAATATTTTAGTATCCCATAGTGGTGTGTGTGTGTGGGTATGTGTTTGTATGTGCTTATGTATATGGAAAAAAGCCTGAAAATGTCTATATTAAATATTGGTTATCTCTGGATGACAAGATTCTTGATGACATTTTTTCTACATCAGTTTATTTCTTCTCTCTTTCTGGAAATCCATTCACATGTTAGCTACTTAAGTATCATCCCACAGGTTGGAATCCCTGGTTTTTCAATCTTTTTCTCTGGTTTGTTGTTTTGGGTTTTTTTGTGTGTTTTTTTGTTTGTTTGTTTGAGACAGGGTCTTATTCTGTCTCCAGGGCTAGAATGTAGTGGAATCATCTTAGCTTCAAGGACAGGCTGGATCTTCTTTTAATGTGGTTTTGAGGGCAAAATTTTCTTTAATGATGAAAAGCCTTTGAAGGATCAAAGCGTTTGATACCTATAACTTTATTCAATTCCTCTTTAAGTTTTGTCTCACTTTGTTTCTTTTTAGCAAACTGAGAGCAGGTTTTTGACACCTCCTGAAAAGGTTCTGTTTTATTATACAGTTCTTCATACAAGAGACACCACTTATTTCTTTTTTTTTTTTTTTTTGAGACAGAGTCTCACTTTGTTGCCCAGGCTAGAGTGAGTGCCGTGGCATCAGCCTAGCTCACAGCAACCTCAAACTCCTGGGCTTTAAGCGATCCTACTGCCTCAGCCTCCCGAGTAGCTGGGATTACAAGCATGCGCCACCATGCCCGGCTAATTTTTTCTATATATATTTTAGTTGGCCAGATAATTTATTTCTATTTTTAGTAGAGACGGGGTCTCGCTCAGGCTGGTCTTGAACTCCTGACCTCGAGCGATCCACCCGCCTCGGCCTCCCAGAGGGCTAGGATTACAGGCGTGAGCCACCGCGCCCGGCCTACAGTTCTTCATACAAGAGACACCACTTATTTCTTCAGTTAATTGTGATATTGTATTTTCTCTTCCAGATTTTCTTGCTTCTTCATCTTCCAGTTGTTTCCTAAAGTCCTCCTCTTATTGCTTAAGTTGGTTCTGCAAATCAGTTATTTTTTTTAAGAGAAGAAACTGATTTCTTTAATTTCTGCTTCTTTAAGTGCCGACTTGGTCTGCAGATCTTGAAGCATCCTTGCATATTCTTAATTTGTGCTCTCAGTTGCCATTATCTGATGTTGAACATCCTCTGCACTTTTCTCAGCCTTGGCCACTTTTTCCAGTAATGATGACTTCGCCTGCTTAAGATCTTCTATCTCACTAGCTGTTAATGCTTTATAGCTTTCAGACTGAGCAGTAACATCCCCAGGGTTTTGCACTGTACTATTAACACTTTTCCTACAAAAGCAGGGTGGCCTGAGTGTTAACAGCATTACTTTTCTCCAGTTCACCTTCTTTCCCTTTCACCTTTCTTCTAGGAGTTTGAGTTCTTCATTTCTAAATTTTGTTTGTTCTTGCAATTGCTTGACCCACCTTTCAGCTTGTCTCTTCTTTTGGTGTAATTTATCGAGCTCATCCAGTGCTTGCTTTAATTCTTCCTCAAAGAGATTCCTCTCTTTAGTCATTTCGTCTTAAAAAGAACATACCTTCTGCTGAAGACTAAAAGAAGATAATTCCTTCTCTTATTGCAGAAGTGAATCAATTTGTAACTTTTTGCTGAAGCCTTGCATGTTCTTGTTTTTCAAGAATAAACTTCTCTTTTAAGTTTTGCATCTCACCACTTAGATTTTCATCCCTTTCTCTATTCCTGTTTACAAGGTCTTGTTCTTTTTCAAACAGCTGACATTTAGCATTCAGGTCTTCTACTTGTTTAGACAACCTAATACTTTCCTCAAGAGACTGCTAAAGGCTTAAAATTTCATGATTCTTCTCTTTCAAATTTTCTTCTAACTGGGCAATATCTGGCTTGTATTTTTCTACTTGATCTGATGCACAACTATTTCTTCAATGTATTCTAAGAGTTTTTCCATTTCAGAGTTTTCATCAATCTTGTCTTTCTCCATTGAAACAAGTTTCCCCTCAAGTTGGGCTATTTGCCCCGAAGACTCTTGGAGATTCTTCTGGGTGACCTGCAGCTTCATCTCCATGCCTTCCTGTTTATCTATCATACTCCTCATCTTTGTTTGTCTTTTGTTTCTAAGTTTCATCATCTCCAGGCTTAGAATTCTCAAATTCTTCTGGTTTCCATTTTCAAAAAACTTGGATTTTAGTAGTTCATTAATCCTTGTGAATTCAGTAAGTTGATTTTCCAGTGAACCATTATTTGCAGAGTGATGTTTTTTCCCTGACTGCAGCATTTAGCTTTGCTTCCATCTTCCAACTCAGTTTCCAGGTCCTGGATCCTCTTGTCCTGAGCAGCACGTTCCTGCACAAGAATATGAATCTCTTTTTCTAATATCTTCCAATCTTTATCAGTCTTTTGAGATTCCTTCTGTTTAACAGCCTTTAGTTCCAAAGTCTTGACTTGCCTAGCTAAAGCAGGCAAGGTAGCATCTTTGTCAACATTAGGATTTTGTTGAGAGTCTTTTTGTTTTTTAAATCTTTGTGATTTCTGAAAGGAAACTGATCCTTTCAATACTTCTGACATTTTAACATCATAACCACCTGTAGATGGTGCACAACTGGAAGGGTGGTTGAATCATTTCAGGGGCGCCTTAGGAAAGGACGACCAACTCCAGAAGCTGAAAGTCACTACCACTCCTCGACAACTGCCTGCAGACTCTAGTGGTATGGTTTTTAAAAATAAGGTTTAACTTTCCCCTTACTATTATTTTATCTTATACCTTTATACCTGGGCAGCAAATATGTAACTTTCTCAGTATGCTTCTTGTAATGTGTGAAATAAGAAATTTAAGGTGTCCAGAAGAGTGGAAATTAGTTATTTGTTATAGTTTAGGTGTCAGAATTGGTTCATTGTAAATTGGGATAACTTTGAGGGAAGGTTAGGGCATTATGACTTGATTTTCTTTAATGTAGAAAATGAACTGTCTATGAGTACGACAAGAGAAATTCAGTATCGATATCACGTTTCTGGTTTCCACTAGACACTAACAGCAAGTGGTGGGAAAGGTACTCTGCTATGACCCCTCTAGATAAAATTCAGTGTCTAGGATTTTGAGTACTAAAAAAGTACTAAGTACTTGGCTGGGCACAGTGGCTCATGCCTGTAATCCTAGCACTCTGGGAGGCCAAGGCGGGTGGATCGCTCAAGGTCAGGAGTTCGAGACCAGCCTGAGCAAGAGCGAGACCCCGTCTCTACTAAAAATAGAAAGAAATTATCTGGCCAACTAAAAAATATAGAAAAAAATTAGCTGGGCATGGTGGTGCATGCCTGTAGTCCCAGCTACTCGAGAGGCTGAGGCAGTAGGATCGCTTAAGCCCAGGAGTTTGAGGTTGCTGTGAGCTAGGCTGACGCCACGGCACTCACTCTAGCCTGGGCAACAAATCAAGACTCTGTCTCAAAAAAATAAAATTTAAAAAAAAGTACTAAGTACTACATATGATGGGTTGGACTTTATTATTATTGGTATTTAAATAGAGCCATTCCTGAGCAATAAGAATGAACTGAATTTTGGTGAACCATCTCCTACTTAAAATCAACAAGGCCTTCTCTTTTGGTCTACTCTCCTGTAATTCCTGGATTCTCCTATTTTGGGCTAAGGTAAAAAATGGGAATGAGTCAGAGACCACTTTTACACTCATGCTTGATGTGGAAAGTCAATACCTCATATTAGAGAACGTCTGTGTGCTGCGCCTCACGTCTATATATGGGGGAACGGCACATTAGTGGGGTTCTGGAGGCAGTGTTCCGACCATTCAAGGACCGTGACTCGGGAACAGAGTGAAATCCTTGGAGACAGGCCCAGTCACCTCACGCTGCTATGGGGCAAAGAGGCCGCTAATTTACACGTTACTGGAACCCTAGGCTTGCCCTGACAGTTCGCTGCGGGAATACGAGCCTAAGAAATACGAGGGGCCCACTCCTCCAGAGCTCATTTTCATTCGGCATAGATGAAGAAAACAAACGATGCGGTCCACAGATGGAAGATTGGCCGCGTTGGCACCACAAGCTAAGGGCGGGACCGTTATCTCAATTTTACACAAAGGAAACGGAACTGAGGAAGGTGCCTAGAGGCCCCACCTCCGTCCTGGCCAATCCCTGCCGGCACAGCCAGTAACTGCGCGTGACAGACGCGCTCGGACTTGCCCAAGTATCGCGAGGTGAAATGTGAAAAGTGCCGACAAGCAATTGGCTGAGGGGATGAGTGACGTCAGACCCGAGCCGCCGGGCCTACCGCGGGAGCGTGCTGGAAGCGGCGAATTGCGTTTCTACTCGTCTCTGATTCCGCGGAGTAGATACCATGAGCAAAGCTCACCCTCCCGAGTTGAAAAAGTAAGTATGGGCACCGAAGTTTTCGCGTCCCTTAGGTCACCCTCCGTTTCCCGCCAGCACGCACGCCCGAGGCAGCCGAGGCTCCTCCATTTGGCGACTTGCCTCCCAGTCCCGAGGTCGCGGCCTGTCGTCTTCCCCGCGCTCTCCCTCGCTACTGGAAGATGTCGACTACCACCCTTTGTTGAACATCGTGAATGGCATCATGTTCTAGTTAAGGTGGCTAGAGGGGTAATTCTGTAAGGAACTAAAGAGGGAGCTGGATGCAAGTGTTTTATAGTACAAGAGGAATTAGAATCAAAAAACCACTTTAACCTTAGAGAATGTGTTCTTGTAATTAAGTTAAACTTGAATGTCGTGTGATATCTTGCTCTGACATTAGAACTGTGTTAAGAACATTCATTTTTCAAATCAGAGAAGGCTCGTCGTTTGTTGGAATTTTTTCCTACATCCGATAAGTCAAACTTTAAGTAGGAGATCCTTATTTTTATTTATTTATTTATTTTTTTTGGAGACAGTGTCGCCCAGTTCCCACGGGTACAGTGCGGTGGCGTCATCATACCTCACTGCAACCTCCAAACCCTAGGCTCAAGCGATCCTCCTGCCTCAGCCTCCCCGGTAGCAGGGACTACAGGCATGGGCTTCCGCACGTGGCTAATTTTTCTGTTTTTAGTGGAGACAGGGTCTCTGCTCAAACTTTCTCGCTTGCTGTGTGTCTTTGAACAATTTATTTAACCTTTCTGAGCCTAGTTCCTCATCTGTAAAATGGTGGTAATAATAGTACATAATTGAAAAGTTGTAAGGATTTAATAAGATTTTGTATGTTATATTTGCTATGTTTTATATAATATATCCTATTAAAATATATGGTGTTATTTGTCATATCCCATAAATATTTTTATTTGTAAATATATCCATTCCCACTTTCATTCAGGACCCCAGGTTTTATTTATCTTTGAATCATTGTATGATACCTTATACAAAAAAATTGAATGAAATTTCATATTTTCTAGCCTATAACTGAAAGAGGTAAAGACTCTTGCATGGCTTTAGTGTTCTCATACTATGCCAGTAAACTGTAATTTTCTTGTTTAATTCAAATTGTTTAAAGTTTCAAAATATGCCTTTGTTTTACTAAAACATACTTACATGTTGAGAACTATTCTGAACATACAAACTTGATGCTTTAATATTCAGTAAAACAACATTACTTATTTTTCTAAATATGAAGTAAAATACCTATTGAATTGGATATGGTTTGATTACGGTTTGTTGTCTTTACAACTTAGTTTATTTAGTTTTGAAAATAACCAAAAGGTAACCAAATCTTTGTTTTTCTATTATTATTGAAAATCTAATCGAAAGATCAGTGAAACAAGAGCATTGAATAAGAATGCTTTTGTAATTCACATTACTATAAATACACAGCTTAATGGAGATTAATATATTCTAAATGCATTTCATTTTTATTTTAATTTTTCCCCTTCTGGATTTACATTCCTTTATAGAGTATCTTATTTAGGTAACCCATTACTCCTTCACTCTTTACAGCAATACAAGGTTTTTACTGTTTTAAATTTTAATTATTCCTATTGTATAAATGTTAGCAAATTATTTTAAATGTACCTACTTCTGTTCTTGTTTATGCTTAAAATTTTAAAATCAGTTCCATAATCTTTACCCTTTTGCTTTTTCAGATTTATGGACAAGAAGTTATCATGTGAGTTTGTTTTTAATTATTCAGTTGCTTCTTACATGTGTCTTGGCAGTGTATGTTTGGAACAACTTTATAAAAATATAGAGCACACAGAATCCCTAATTCATATCCACTAAATAAACAGATTGATTAAATTCCTAACTAGACGATTTTATTTACCTAATTTCTGATATTTCATAAATTTAACAGGTTCAGACTTTCAGTAATTTCCTGTAAGTCCTCCGTTACTTTGACAAAATTAACAGGATTTTTCTGTGTTGTGGTATTTGAAAATTTATCAACTTTTTTTCCTTTAAACAAGCTACAAAGAACTTAGACAAGCAACAGTTAATCTGTTTCTTGGGAGTGTGTAGGAAAAACAGGTTTGTTCAACCTAACTAAAAATCTGACCCACACAATATTTGAAGTATACCCATGGGTTAAAACCATGGGCTTTAGATTTAGAGGTAGACAGCCTTCAGTTTGAATCTCACCTCTACCATACAGTAGCTATATAACCTTGAATGCTGTTGTTTAAAAGCTCTAAATTTCAGTTCCGTCTTGTAAAGTAAAGATAGTACTACTTTATGGAATACTTTAAAAAGTGGAAGTAAATATAAAGCACATGTAACCCAGTGCTTGTCCTACAGTAAGGATAGGGTGTCAAACATCTCAAATAACTGTTTTATCCCACCTAATTATTAATGAATAGTTGATGGTTAGTGGGTAGTTTTCCTAAAACTTCTTTTTCTCTTTTTTAATAGTGAAATTAAATGGTGGCAGACATGTCCAAGGAATATTACGGGGATTTGATCCCTTTATGAATCTTGTGATAGATGAATGTGTAGAGATGGCAACTAGTGGGCAACAGAACAATATCGGAATGGTGGTAAGTGAAGATTTAAGATTTCTCTTAGACAATTCATTTTTCTTTTGGAATGTATAGTAACTTTCCTTATATCAAACTCTTGGATTAAATTAGAGTTGATAACCCCCCAGAAAAAGCAAATCACAGGCAGATTAGACTTTCCGTCTCCTTTTTATTAATAGTTTAACACATGGCAGTCATTTAGCTATGATAATATCTGGTTACCTATAGGTAAGATCCCAACTGTACAGAACCTTCAAAGGTCCTAGGGCTTGAAATAGCTGTTGGAAATAATTTAGGAGCTTTATAATAGAGGCCCATAGTCAGTTAGTTATTATAGCAATAGTTCTCAAACTTTAACATATGTATCAGCCACAGGGAATCTTACTAAAATGCAGATTCTGATTCAGTAGGTGTGAGTTGGAGCTTGAGATTTTGTATTCCTATCAACTGCCTAGGGTAATGCAGATCTGCCAGTCCACAAATCACACTTTTTGATTTTACTTGTATACATAGTTAAGCTAGATTTTCGGATTTATCACACTTCAAACTTAAAAGTAACCAAAGTAAAAGTTAAAAGGGATAATCACAGTGATAGCCATTGATATGAGAAAAAAACAGGGAAAACCAGAAAAACAAATACTGAGTTCTCACTAGAGGAGCAAACTTTTCTACATTCATTAGGCCATAGTTGTATGACTACTGAAGAAGAGTTTTGATATTTGTCAATAAGACCCAGACTTTGAATCCCTCTTTGTCTAACATAGGACAGGGTACCTAATAAGTGGCAAGCCCAAATTTTTTGAAAAAGGTGAACCTAAAGGACAACTTAGCTTTAGCAAATCATTGAGCATGACAACCTCTGAAAGGTGATAAGAGTTCCTTATTGTTAGCCTTGAGTTTTTTCTGTCTCACTAATTTTTTTTTTACAGTTTCAACAGTAGGGAGTTGAAGATAGACCTATTTTTAACATCTTTGCCTATGTAAATTTTAAAAAATCGCTCTTCTCAGGGTTTGTCAAAGTACTCATGACTGAAAAAACAGTTTAGAGTCTCTACATATCACCCCCAACCCCCAAATTGCATTCACTGCCTTTCACTTGCATTCCCCTGTGAGCTTCTATTGTATAAAGCTCTGACAGAATTATTGGCAGCCAGGTTCTTATAAAAACAGTTTCTAAATACCTCAAGATTTTCCTCTGACCCTTTTTACAAATTGGGAAGTCTTCATTCTAATAGAGGGTAGATTGGGTTTTTCATTCATCTCAACAAATTTGCTGAAAAGGGTTCAGAAAGGCCTTGGTATATTGAATGTCAATTCTTATTTGAAAAGATAATATTTTTAGAGAATTGTGTGACATACTGCTCATTGGAATTTTATCAGAAAAGGAATTGAGCTTGGATCATAGATCCTTCTGGCAATTTTCCCCCTAAACTGATCAGCAGACAGTAATTCTTACAGCTGAGTTTTTACTTTGAAAATGAAGTAATGATAATACATCATGGTCTTTAATAAAAAGACATTTTAAGGAAAATGGAAAAACAGAAATGGACTTTGGACTTTTTTGAAGCTGGAAGAAGGGAAACAAACAGGTTAAGTTTATGTTCATTTTGTTTTATCAGAAATTGTTTGGCAAAGGAGACAGTTGGTTTCGTCAATACCTTGTCCAAGTCAGTGACCCGTTGAGGCCATGATAATTTCTTAATGCTACTGTATTAAGAATGAGTGTGTTTTGAGGGGGAGTTAACTTGCTGGTAGCATCTGTCAGCTGCCTAGTTACCTAATGATACATCTCAACTCTCTTCTTTCTGAGACATCCAGAGTTGTCAGTGGCATAACTTCTGTCTTCCTTAAGATTTCACTCCACCCCAGTTACCTCTAAGAATGTAGTAAAAATTCTGTATCTTATTCTACATAGTTCAGTAGCTCTTGCTAGAGTTGTGCTTCTGTCACTCCATTTTAGGTTCATTTTCTTAATAGACAACTGTGCTCTTTCAAGAGGCTGAAAGCCTGAGCAGCACTTTGCAAAAACTAGCAGTTCAGCACAACGAAAGAAGCAATACGTAATTCTGGACCTCATGGTTCCAACTTGATTTGGTATTGGGCCTCAAACATAGTGGCAAAAGAGGAAAAACACTATAATAGTCCTCCTTATCCTCAGAGTGGATGCCTGAAACCTCAGATAGTAGCAAACCCTATGTATACTGTCCACGAATTTTTTTTTCCTTCTTCATAGCTTCATGGATAGGAGATTGGTTCTTACTGTACACCTCTGCAACCTCGACATGTGATTTTTTTTTCTTTCCTTTTTAAGTTGACAGCTTTCACCTTTTCACTTACAGGAAGCACTTTATTGCTTCCCTTTAGCATATCTATATCGTCAGCATCACTACTCTCGGGCTTGGGGCCCATTATTAAGTAAAATAAAGGTTACTTGAACACAACCACTATGATACCACAACAGTCAAATCTGATAACTAAGAGATAGCTAAATGACTAATGGGAAGTGTGCAAACACCGGAGAAAGGGAGGATTCGAGTCCCTAGCAGGACATCGTAAGGTTTCATCATGCTACTCAGAAGGCATGCAGTTTAAAACTCATGAATTGTTTATTTCTAGAATTTTCCACGTAATATTTTCGGACAACAGATAAGGGGAAGAAAATACTATTCAAGGCAAAGGTGTTCACCAACTAGCCTTATTTTCTGAATATTATGTGACAAGACAAGTATGTAATGCCATTTGAAAAAATGTTCGTGAAAGTTCCCGAGTTTTTGTTTCCTAATGATGCTAAAAAGAAATGCCCATTAGATTGGAAAATCTTAGTTATCCAGTTATCCAAAACAACTTCTCTCCTCCACCATCCATTCCTAGGGAAATTTTCAGTCATCAACAAATGTAGGAGGGAACTAGGAAGGAATGCTAGTTTTTATGCTTTGATCAATGGGATGTGATGTTCATCATCCGATATAAAAGAAAAAAACAGGCAAGGTGTTTAAAATTATGAGAACTAGATAAGCATATTGTTTAGCTTTCTACATTTTTATTCCTAACTTGAGAGTACGGAACTGTAGACTCCTTCAATGACCATTGTCATTTTTAGGGCATTGTTCTCTCTCTCTTTTTTATTTGTAAGAGATGGGGTCTTGCCCTGTTGCCTAGGCTGGAATGCATTGGCACCATCATAGCTCCCTATAATCTCAAACCCCTGGGCCCAAGCAATCCTCCTGCCTTAGCTTCTCGAGTAACTGAGACTACATGCCCACACCACTGTGCCTGGCGAAGTTCTTCTCTTTTAAAGCTGCTCTTTAATTCTTTGCCATCTTGTCACCATACTTGCTGATATTTTCGGCCAGGCTCTAAGACTCTCTTCCCACCAGTCATTTTCCCTTCTATCAACTGCAGGAGTTACATGCAAATTCATTTGTTTACTTAACAGGTACAGGAGACCTCTGTGTACCTACTGCTGTTTTAGGCACTGGGGATTTTGCACCAAAGTCCCTGCTGTCAAAAATTTACATTTGTATGGGGGGACAGTAAATCACAGTGTGTATATAAATAAAACAAGAATAATGAAGGGGAAAAAAAGAACAAGTTATAAGTATTTTTACTCTGGTATAGCTATACATTGAAATTTTTTTGGTGGGGGAAGACAGAGTTTTGCTGTCATCCTAGCTAGAATGCCCTCCAGTCTTGGCCTCCCAGAGTGCTGCCATTATAGGCATGAGCCACTGTGCCTAGCCTGAATGTTATTTAGAATGTCTCCATTTCTAATAAACACCTCAAATTATAATACATTTTCTGTCATTGCCTCCACCCCATCTCCCCCACCGCACTCACCTAAACCAATTCTACTTGACTGGTCACTACGGATTATTGTAATCTACAGTCCATTGGGAACTTCTTGTTTTCACTCCCCTAGCCTTCCAGTTTCACCTCTTTTTCTATCCTTGCTGAATTCAGTTACCAGCTGTTTCAGCTATGTTTTCATAAGTATTCTTGCTTATCTTCATGTATGGCATGTGTACTGGGTCAGACACTGTTCTCCTAGGGCCCTTTGTTTGTAACTTCTTTTCCTGCCGCTCCTGTTCAAGCTTTGTATGTATGGTTTCAAGAAGTGTTATAATTGTCATTCCCCCAGCTGTAACTTTCATTGGCTCATTGTGGCTTTCATGATGCCCTCTAAATACTTTAAGACTGGCATTTGAGGCCTTCTAAGATTGATGCCAGCTATCTTTCTTTCCTACTTCATGTCCACTCAGTCAAATTAGATTATTTTCTTATCCCCTTATACTACTTCTTAATTGTAGTCTGTCTAGAATTTCCTATTGTCAAAATTCTACTCAATTTCTGAGGCCCAGGTAAGATGTCATTTTCATAAAGCCTGCCTTTACCAATTTCCATCCTGGTTTGTTCCCTAAATGATCTTGCACCTCTAAACTGTACCTAACTTATTCTTCTATACCTGTCTTTCCTATTAATTTTTGGATCCCTGAAGGATAGGGATGGATAGGTTCATTTCAGTTTTGCAGTTTAGAAAGTAAGACAAGTCAGTGAAGACTTGGCATCTCATAAAGGTAATTGTCAGCCTTTTGTCTGGAAAACGTGCCTCTTAACAAATGGCTTCATGGCTTCATGTCTAAAAAGACTTGGTGACCCTGCAGCTTACGGGAACCCTCAGAAACTGACATTGTAATATTGAAAAACCATTAATGATTTGATGAAAATTCTTTAATCATCATTGATCTGTCTCTTAATTATTGTTTTCTGATTTACTTTTCTTTCTTAGGTAATACGAGGAAATAGTATCATCATGTTAGAAGCCTTGGAACGAGTATAAATAATGGCTGTTCAGTAGAGAAATCCATGTCCCCTCTCCAAAGGGCCTGTTTTACTATGATGTAAAAAGCAGGTCATGTACATTTTCATATTAAACTTTTTGTTAAATAAACTTTTGTAATACTCAAAAATGCTATCTCAGATTTTCTGAATATAGAATATTTGCTCTTATTTTTTAACTTTTTCTAACATGAATTGTAGATACTAATTACTCTTATGGTTGAAACTTATTTCAAAGGGTTTTATGCATTAAAATGGAACAATCTTTTTTTCTTTTTTCTTTTTTTTTTTTTTTGAGACAAAGTCTTGCTCTGTTGCCTGGGCTAGAGTGCCATGGCGTTAGCCCAGCTCACAGCAACCTCAAACTCCTGGTCTCAAGCAGTCCTTCTGCCTCAGCCTTCCGAGTAGCTGGGACTACAGGCATGTGCCACCATGCCCAGCTAATTTTTTCTATATAGATCTTTAGTTGTCCGGCTAACTTCTTTCTATTTTTGGTAGAGACAGGGTCTTGCTCTTGCTCAGGCTGGTCTTGAACTCCTGACCTCGAGCGATCCTCCTGCCTCGGCCTCCCAGAGTGCTAGGATTACAGGCGTGAGCCACCCCGCCTGGCAGAACAATCTTATTAAATGTAAAATATGGCAAAGATTCTTTTTCTCCATCTTTCAACACTGAACAGATAAAGAAGCTGCAAACATCAGTGGGTTTCTTCTGAAATATTAAGTATAATTTTGAAAATTTAAGAGCAATAATTTTAATCTCCTGACTTGCCCAAGAACATCTATATTCCAAATACAGTACAACAGAAGTAAAACACAGGGAAGTAATGCTATAGTTATGTATTTTGAACATAATCATTCAGTGGGGGGAAATTTGAATACAGGAGTAGAAATAGGATTCCAGAAAAATATATTGCAGTGTATTGTGGTCTTTGTGAGTGGAGAAAGGGTAGTGAGAGTCTTGTCCACAATATATCTAGTTCATGAATTTTATGCCCCACAAGCTCAAATAAGAGATATATTATAGATAGTTGTATTACACCTAACATTAAGAAACCTTACAAAGCAAGTGTTTCAACTGCTGTTCTTTTTGTGATGTGGTAAAAAGCTTGCAAATCTTGAAAAACTTTAAAACTGTACAGAATGGAATATACACATATGTGAGGTTCTTGTAAAACACAGGTCATAGTAAATGGCTATGATAAGTATTTCTCTCTCTAAAATGGTATTTCCTATTTATAGAAAATTTACAACAAAAGAGCTAGAGGCATTAAACTAACTTAATCACAATAAGGAAAGTTGATGTGAAGTGCAATACATTTCTATTCTTCCATTCTTCAGCAACTCTTTGTAAATCATCATGGACATTGATTTTTTGCAGAAACATAGAGCTGAATTGTAGAACTTGCACCCCAAGCATGGTTCCTAAAACAGTAGTTTCACCTGGGAACTTAATAAAATATAAATTTTTTGACCTGATTACAAACATACTGAATAAACAAATTCTCCTGGAATAGCCAGATCTGATAACACTTTTTCTTCCAATAAAATTATTCTTTGTACTATAATTGTGGAAAAACTACCTAATACACCTGGAACAGCAAGCTCTGATAGTATTTTTTTCCCACTATTCTTTTAATACTGTAGTTGCATTACAATTACTTAATGTGCCTGAAGTATTCATAACCTGTTCTGGTTTTGAGAAAGCAATTTCAGATGCCCTACTGAGAAATGTAACCAGAGGAGGTTTGATATAATACCAACATTTTTCATTGGTGTGTGTGTGTGAGACAGAGACAGAGTCTCACTGTGTTGCCTGGGCTACAGTGCAATGGCATCATCATAGCTTACTACAACCTCAAACTCCGGGGCTCAAACGATCTTCCTGCCTCAGCCTCCCAGGTAGCTGGGACTACAGGCATATACCACCACACATGGCTAATTTCTCTATTTTTAGTAGAAGTGGGGGTCTCGCTCTTGCTCAGGCTGGTCTTGAACTCCTGAGCTCAAGCAATCCTCCCACCTCAGCCTCCCAGAGTGCTAGGATTACAGATGTGAGCCACCACACTCGGCCAGTAGGTATTCTTAAAAGTAAAAATATATGCCTTTGCAAAACAAGTTTACAAAGGATAGAAATTAACTTATTTCATTAGTATGTACCAATATTTAGCATACACGTAACAGTATTACATTCTCTACAAATTGTCTTCATTAAGACCATAAAAGGAAAAAAATACAAATGCCCCTTGACATCTATTAAGAATAAAATTAGAAAAAAGCTGACCCTTTGACAGACCATGAGTTTAATCCCACCTCTATATCAAATATATTTTGGCAGTTCATCAGCATATTAATAATCTGTACTAGGGAACAATAATAATAAACCGTACTAGGGAAGAAATCATTTTTATTAAAAATCAGTCTTCTCCACCATTTTGCTAAAGTAATACTGCCATAATCTGGTGAAGGGCTTTCTCTTTAATAACAGTACATGTTAACTTGGTTGCACTTACTGTTAGAATTCTTAAGCACTTGTTCTGTTCTACCAGTGCCTATGACAGCCAATCATGATCCTTGTACAACAGATGTAGAACTGGTTCTCAAATTTGGGCTGGACATTAGAATCATTTGGGACACTTTAAAGCCCTCCATGTGATTCCAGTGTGCAGCCAAGGCTGAGAGCCACTGTCTTAAGATTTCAGCAACCAGTTTCTCACCCAGAATGCTACAGTAACTGAAACATTTAACACTTTGAACATGTGCTGCATTTGGTCAAGCTTGGTGTCACTCTCAGTATCCTGCTTTAGTGCCAACTGCTCAGAGTTACTTGAGTTGCCTCTGCTGTTAGACTGTGAATGCTTCTATCAAGATGACTACTGAAGTTCTCATTGAGACAAATCATCCCTTCCAAAATGGATCTGCTTTAAGGGCACTAAAATCCCTTTGTAGACAGTTTTGCCCCCACATCAGTGATTCTCAACCCTGGTTGCACATTGGGAATTGTAAAAAGTTACAATGTCAAGTCCTATCCTTGATCCATTAAATCAGAATCTTTGCTTATGGGGGTCTATCAGTATTTTTAAAAGCTGCTTAAGTGAAGATGTAGTAGAATGCCAGTTTCTAGCTCAGTAGCTCATATTTGCTTTTCATTTACTTGAGATTTTTGTATGACATCTTAAAGTCTCACAACTAAGACATAAATTTCACCCCTAATATCAAGACAGAACCAATCAAAGGACATTCTGAAAGTCAAGGCTTTAGGCATGAGCACATTTACTTCAAAACAGGCTATAAAATTACTAAGAGCCAGACATAAAGACACCAGCTCCCTTATTAGTTTTATCTCACTGAAGATCACAGCCAGATGTAAAAGCTCAAATGGACCAATCTCCAACTAACATGGTCTTTAAGTTCTCCCTCAAGTGTTCAGCTTAAAATGCTCTACGCTTTTGATCAAAATCCAGGGCCCTGCCCTCAGACTTAATGAAACAATCTCTAAGAGAAGAGCTAGAGAATTCACATGTTTAAAAAACTCCAGATAATTCTTATGATCAGACAAGTTTGAGCAACACTGCTAATGCATATTGAAAGAATACTTAAGAAATTTTGGAGAGGGCATAGTGCAATAGTTATGTCATCACACTTAATTAGAACCTTGTACTTTTCTTATGATCCACAGGGATTACTAAGGAATATTGGCAAAATATCCTATTCAAAATCATCTCTGCTCAGACTTTGTCCTTTTTTGCCAGTGATACTCATTTGGAACCAGGAGAGGGGAAAAAAAGTATCATTTTATAGCTCAGTTTTAAGTTTCTCATATAAACCATCCTGGTCAATCATGTCTGTGTGTCCATTCCAGCGGTGATAGGCAAGGAGCGCAGCATTGTAGCCTGCAGTGGCACCCATTTCCATGGCACTTGCTACACACTCCATGCCATTGAGGTAATACAGTCGATCGTGAAGTATGATGGAGGGGCATTTCTCTGGGGGCTCATAGTGAGGATATGCAAGCCATGGCTTCTTCACAGCATAATCATAGGACAAAAAGAGCTTTAAAATTTGTGCTTTAGTAAGAGTTTCTGGGGAAAACATCTTCCAAACATATGTTCCATCTGCTGATGGTTGAAGATTTTCCTCTTTCCTTACAGGGGATGAAATCCCAAGACTATTAACGAACGAATCTGAATTATCAGTGGTTAAAACTGTACCAAGGCCAAAGTTATCTATGGCTCTAGAGCCAAAGACAGATGAATTTAATTCCCCCTTAACTAAAGTTGCCACTATATGTTCATACTTTTGATGGAATTCCTCAATTGGAGGATTAAAGTTGAGAAAAGTAATATTGGACATTTTTCGATTCAATGGAGTGGCCACCAAGACGATGTCATAGAAGTCTGAACGGGTCTCAGATCCAATTTGGTAGACCACTTCATACATCTTTGTGGGATTTCCTAGAGGGAATAAGGAAGCACACGTTTCTTTAGTGTTTCCAACATACTATATTTTATATCTCCTCAAAATAATTCTATACCTTCTTAATAGTTTCTCTGTAATTCTGAGGAATTAAAGGAGTTTTATCCCTTAAGATAACTGTCCCTTGCATTTTTATTACATTGAGGCCAGTTTTCAGAATGTCAATAAGTTCAAAATAAGGAATTTTTACTTTTGAGAATAAGATTATTTTTTAAATCCAAGGAGTCATGCCACTGTACTTGAGTACATTTGGGGACATTTCTACATGGGACAACATATGCAGTTTAGACTTCCATCATTATGGATCTGAGTAGAGATGGCAGAAGAGAGGTTTTCCTCCCTGAGCAATCATTTTCTACAGTGGAAATAAGAAAGAATAAACTGAAAGTTAAAGCTTACCTGTCTGCTTGGTCCTTGTTTTCTCCTCTATGTACATTACTGAGCCAGATATAAGATTGCTTTTGGAAGCCTGAAGGAGCCCGGAGCAAACAAGCTTATTGCCACCTTCTACTGCCCAAAGGCCAGGATCACCAGCCGACAGTGACACCGCCCCTGTCAAGAGGTGGAAAAAATGTGTTTTAATTCTGAATCTGTAAGAGATCGCCTACCCAACTCTCCGCTCCCAATGAGATGTTCTGCTCTAAATGTCTCCAGACATTGAAAAATGGCCCCTGGGGCCCCCACTTTAGAATCACTGAACTCATGAAAGCTAAGGACTCTCTCTCCCTAAAAATACACATGTAGATATATAAAATTTTGCTAATAATGTCTCAGGTTCACAGAGAGGCAGCCTTCCCCAACCTTGGCCTAAAGTCAGGAGCCACCACAGCATCAGGTGAGCCCCTTTGTGAACTAAAGTCCACCATGGTTCCAAGCCCTGTCTTACCCACAAAAGCATTGACGCCCACACTTTGGCCAAAATGGATCCTCATGACAGGAGCGACCATTTCATCAAGGAATTTCTCAGAGAAGCCTGCTTTCTGCAAGGTTTCAAGAAGTGTTCGGTTAAGCAGTCCAAGGAATTCATCCCCTCCTATAGCGTGTAGTAATTTTTCTACACTGCTGAAGGCATACTCATGAGATTGGTAGCGGTAGATCCTTTATGAAAAGAAGAGAAATGGCCATTAAACACCAAACAAGAAGAGGAGAAGGGGATGTATAAAGGGAAATAGTATCACAAGAATCAAACTGACTTCCATGTTCCCTTCTGGTGAGTTTCTACCTATCATGCAAGACACAGCTCAGAGACCATATTCCCCAGCTGTCCCAGACAATCCTGGCCCTCTGCCTCCTTTAGAAGTCCTTGTACTCTTTATACACTCTTATGCATTAATATGGTCACTGGTAGCACCTTTAAAGAACTGGATATATCATGGTTTCATTCTTTATATCTTCCAGCAGCACTTAGACATGTCTAAATTAAATTTTTGTCTTTCCACCAGGCTTGATCTCCATTCACCCCATCCCAACCTTATTTAGTTTTAAAGCTTAAACATGTTTCACATCTCCTTTCTGCTTCTCCCACCCAAGCAGACCTTATCAATCTTCCTAATATCTATCTTTTTACTCCATTCACACTTCCTGATCTTAGGTTAGGATTTATACTCAAACTACTAAGGTGAAATGATCTACCTAATTCTAGTTTCTTTTTGAAGTATTTATAAATCTCCCAGAATTCCTAAAGTATACTCTTATATGTCATCATTCATTTATTTAAAAAAAAACTCTTGTTTTTGCTTACTAATAAAGCCCAGATCATGTAGACTGATATAAAAAAACAACCATGAGTTTTAGACTCAAACTCATGAAGTCTAACTTCTTTGCTATAGTTGCCAATAAACAAACAAGGCAGGCCAGGCTCAGTGGCTCATGCCTGTAATCCTGGCACTCTGGGAGGCCAAGGTGGGAGGATTGCTTGAGCTCAGGGGTTCAAGACCAGCCTGAGCAAGAGCGGGACCCCGTCTCTACTAAAAATAGAAAAATTAGCTGGGCGTGGTGGCGTGTGCCTGTAGTCCCAGCTACTTGGAAGGCTGAGGCAAGAGGATTGCTTGAGCCCAGGAGCTGAGGTTGCAGTGAGGTGTGATGACACCACTGCACTCTAGCCTGTGTGACAGAGCAAGATCTTTTCTCAATCAATCTATAAGTAAATAAAATAAGAAGACATATAACTAGTAGTTTTTGCTAGTCAGATTGTTTAAACAGCCTTTTTCTTTTCAAATTACACTAATATAACCCTTAACATTATTTATTCATTCAACAAATATCTGTGGAACATCAACTCTGAGATAGGCACTGTTCTATGTACGGAGGATACAGAAGTCACCGCAACAGAAAAAAATCTCTGCCCTCATGCGGCTTGTGTTCTAGTTGGGAAAATAGGAAATAAAAATTAACTAAATGCAGGTAAATTATATAACAGGTTAGAGAATGGTAAGTATTAAGGAGAAAAATCAGAAAGGAAGAATGAGAATGCATGGGGTTGGCAGGGTTGTAACTCTAAATAAGACAGTCCAATAAAATGATTAGAGAGGTCAGGGAAAGCCTCACTGTGAAGGTGACAGCTGAGCAAAGACCTGAAAAAGGTGAGGAAGCAAAGCATACAAATACCTGGGGGTAAATATTCAGGTAGAGGTAAAAGCAGTGCAAAATCCACACAACAGAAGCTTCCCTGGCATGTTCCAGAAACACTGAGGCCAGTGCAGCTGATGCAGATCTCCAGAAGAGAAGGAGGTAAAGTCAGAAAAGTAAGGGGGGTGGGGAGCACTTTCACAACGGTAGAGTAAGGACCTCTGAAAATCTGCTCCTCCATAAAAGCATTGAGAATACTGGCAAAAATTTTCAACATCAACTTTTTCACAACTCTGGAAATAAACCAAATCCTTGTCAAAATGCAAGGAGTATTGATTCAAGAAAAGTGGCTGAATCTCAGTAAGAACAATGAGCCCTATAGCATTTTAACTTGCCCTATTCCCTTCCTCCTCATGCCAGCTCTGCAGTAGCTTTGAAAAACAGCAAGTCTTGCCACTATAAGAAATGTGAAATCAGCAACTCATAAGCTACTGGACAGCACAGAACCGGTTTGGGGTTCCTAAAAATCACCATCCCCAAAGAACTGTCACTATATGGCAGTTCTGTCACTATGTGGCAGATCCCAAAAAGCTCTATCCTCGGGGCTTGTCTTTCTTTGACCTGATTCAGAGCTCACTGTATACAAACAGCCCCATCCTGAGGGCATGTGTCAAAAAAAAATCAGTGGCAATTTTTTAACATCACAGCTTCCTGCGACTGATACCAATTGGGGCTAAAAGAGACTGACCAAAACTTTAAAAACTTTAATACTGGGGAATGAAAATAAAAAACATGTTCCCGGAAATCTAGAAGGGCATGTGCATGTGCAAGGCTATTATCCCATGACCAGGAAAGATCAGGCTAATCCGTCACCTCTGGCTGACCCTGACGCTTTGAGCAAGTAGCAAGTATAAATGCTAAAGCAGAGCTGTAAATGCCTGCTAGAGCATTGAAAACATACCCTAACACACATAAGGCTTACATGAAGAATACAGACTTCAGACAATTAGTACCAGAAAGTCACTAAACCAATAGCAGCAGTAGCAACAAAAACAAGCCCTGAGATGAAGGTGAAACTGATTTCCAGAGTTGCCATATAATATCATTTTAAATGTCCAGGTTTCAATAACAAATTATGAGATACTCAAGATAGTATGGCTTTTACACAGGGGCGGGGGGAAACAGTCAATAGAAACCATCCATTAGGAAGCCTAGACATTGAACTTACTAGATAAAGACTTTAAATCAGCTATAATAAATATGTTCAAAGAACTAAAGGAAACCATGTTTCAAGAACTAAAGCAAGTATGACAGAAATGTCTCCCCAAATATAGATTATCAATATTAACACAGAAATGATTTAAAAAAAACACACACAAAAAAAAAATTCTGGAGTTGAAAAGTACAATATCTGAAATAAAAAATTCACTACAGGGCTCAACAGTAGACTTGAAATAGCAGGAGAATCAGCAAACTTGAAGATAGGTAAATTGGGATTGTACAGGTTGAAGAACAGAAAGAAAAAAAAAGTTAAGGAAAATGAGCACAGCCTCAGAGATCCGTGGGACAACATGAAGCATACCAACATTCAGATAATGGGAATCCTATGAGAGAATAGCCAAAAACTTCCCAAATTTGATTTAAAAAAATTGATCTGCACATCCAAGAAGCTCAACAAACACCAATAAGATAAAAGCAAAGAGATTCATATCTAGACACATCATATTCAAACTGTGGAAAGACAGAATCTGTAAAGCATAAAGAGAAAAGCAACTCATCCCATAAAAAGATCCTCAATAAGATTAACAGCTGACTCTTCATCAGAAACCGTGGAGACCAGAAGGGACTATCTTGACAAAGAATACTGAAAGAAACACTGTTAACCAAGAGTTCTATAAGCAGGAAAATTATCCTTCAGAATGAAGTAAAATTAAGGCATTCCAACATAAACAAAAACACAGACTACAACACTAGCAGACCTGACCACAAGAAACTCCAAAGGTAATCCTCAGGCTAAGACAGAACACTTGACAGATTCTTGAATCCACAAGTACAAATAAACAGCACTGATAAGGTAATTACATAAATTAAAATACACTAAATATGCCAGGCACGGTGGCTCACACCAATAATCCTAGCACATGGGGAGCCCAAGGTGGGAGGATTGCTTGAGGCCAGGAGTTTGAGACCAGCCTGAGCAAGAGTGAGGTGAGACCATGTCTCTACAAATAATAGAAAAATTTGCCGAGTATGGTGACACGTGCCCATAGTCACAGCTACTCGGAAGAGGATTGCTTAAGCCCAAGAACTTGAGGTTGCAGTAAGCCATAATGATCCCACTGCATTCTAGTCTGGGCAACAGAGCGAGACCCTAAAAACAAAAACAAACCACAACAAATAAAAATATAAAATACAGTATGAAGATATATTTGTTTGTAACTGCATGAAGCAATAATTATAGAACTATAGTAATGGGCTTATAATGTATAAAGATATAATTGTATGACAATAAAAAGGGGAGAAATAATGAACCTATATTATTTATGTATTTATTTTTCTGAGACAGAATCTCACTCTGTCGCCCTGGGTAGAGGACGGTGGCATCATCCTTGCTCACAGCAACCTCAAACTCTTGGGTTCAAGCATTCCTTCCTGCCTCAGCCTTGAGAGTAGCTGGGACTACAGGTGTGTGCCACCATGCCCGGCTAATTTTTCTATTTTTAGTAGAGATGAGGTCTCACTCTTGCTCAGGCTGGTCTCGAACTCCTTATCTCAAGCAATCCTCCTGCCTTTGGCCTCCCAGAGTGCTAGGATTACAGGCATGAGCCACCGTGCCCAGTCATGAACTATATTAGAGCAAGTTGTTATTAACTTAAAACAATTAAGATAATGATTATTAACAATAAATACTGTTTTAAGATGTCAACTGAAAGAAAACAACTTTAAAAATATACAGTAAAAGAAACAAAATCTAAATGGTACACACGGCACCTCTCCGTCCTCCATTTCACCCATTTGGGTTTTTTTGAGACAGAGTCTCGCTCTGTCACCCCAGGTAGAGTGCAGGGGTGTCACTGTAGCTCACTGCAACCTCAAACTCCTAGACTCAAGCGATCCTCCTGCCTCAGCCTCCTGAGTAACTGGGACTATAGGCATGCACTACCACACCTGGCTACTTTTTTATATTTTTAGTAGAGATGGGGTCTTGCTCCCAGAGTGCTAGGACCTTTGGAGTTTAACAGATGGGCTCTCACTACCTTACCCCAGCTGGAGGGCAGTGGTGTGATCACAGTTCACTGCAACTTCGTCTTGGTCTCAAGTAATCCTCTTGCCTCAGCCTCCTGAGTAGTTGGGACTACAGGCCCAGGGCACCACACCCAGCTAATTTTTTTTTATAGAGATGAGGGTCTTGCTGTGTTGCCCATGCTGGTCTTAAACCCCTGGCCTCAAGTGATCCTCCAGCTTCAGCCTCCCAAAGTACTGGGATTACAGACACACATGAGCCACCACACCTGGCCCTGTTTTACCTTTTGAAACATAGATCCTAATTTTACTGCATTTAAATGTTAAGACTCCACCCCAAAGTGAGCATGGAACATATGTAACATGCATGTTTACTTAATATACACACACATGCCCCCCTCTGAAAATATTCATATCTTCTCTTGTAAACTGCCGAATATGTACACTTAGCCGACCTGTTCAGCATAAGTTCCTGTCTCACCCTTCCCCCTTTGAAGTGCCTTCTTTTGGTCTCTGTTGGAGGATACACTCCCCGAACTGAAGGGTGGCCAGCCTGCAGGTCGTAACCCATTATAAAAAATGAAGCTCTCTTCTCCAAACTTACAGACCTTGTGATTTTAAGTCAACATAGATCAAGAAGTGTTAGGGATCTAATATGTTTGCAGAAATGCACTAATTCTAGAGACAAGAATGAGCTTTAACCTAGCCTATATGACAAGGTATCTCAAAAGGAAGCTATCAGTAGACCAGAGAATTCAATTCAACTACTGCTTTCTAGTTACTGTGCATACTATAGAACACAAGCACACGGTGTGCACCATATACTCCTTAATGGATGTTTAAAAAGAAAGATGATTGCTGAGTGAGGTATTAGGGCAAGGATTTGTTGAAAGGGGTGAGACAAGAATTTGGACTTTGGAGTAAAGAATAACATCCAATCAGGGGAAAAGCTTTGTTGAAAGGGGTGAGATAAGAGGTTGGACTTTGGAGTATAGAATGGCATCCAACCAGACAAACTGCATAAATAAATGTGCAGAACTGGATAATAACCAGGCAATGTGGATGTCAGGGGCTGCAGAATTTCCACCCAAGTACTTCCAACAGTGGAGAAGAATGACCGCATACCCCTGGGGCGTCTATCTAAAGTGTTGCCAACCACAAACTTGAATCCCCTTTCAAGTGTCATGCTTTATTATTGTCACATGGGCCTTAGTTTACACTATGTACACTCTGAAATGGAAGAACACAATGACAATGTGCCTCCCTAAGGTTGGTTAACATATCCCCAAAAGTTTCTGCAGAAGATCACATAAGCTACTTACATGAGGACAAACTGGATCTAATACACACACACACAGACAAAAAAAGATAAATTTTTGAGCAAGGGCTTCAGGTTTCTATACTATTTAAAAGAAAAAAAACTTAAGTATATCCTCCAGGCCAGGCGCGGTGGCTCACGCCTGTAATTCTAGCACTCTGGGAGGCCAAGGTGGGTGGATAGCTCGAGGTCAGGAGTTCAAGACCAGCCTGAGCAAGAGCGAGACCCCGTCTCTACTAAAAATAGAAAGAAATTATCTGGACAACTAAAATATATATATAGAAAAAATTAGCCGGGCATGGTGGCACATGCCTGTAGTCCCAGCTACTTGGGAGGCTGAGGCAGTAGGATCGTTTGAGCCCAGGAGTTTGAGGTTGCTGTGAGCTAGGCTGATGCCACGGCACTCACTCTAGCCCAAGCAACAGAGCGAGACTCTGTCTTAAAAAAAAAAAAAAAAAAAACGAATATCCTCCAATTGCACATTTCAACCCATGGTTCTCAACTTTGGCTACAGGTATCTCTTAGGGGTGAAGTTCAGCATTTGTATTTTTAAAAGACCCCCCCTGTGATTCTAATGTGCAGCCAAGGTTGAGAACTACTGCTTTAACTGAAATGGAGGAGAATTAGTTGTCCTAGATTCTTCTTTGGTAACCTATGTGGGTTCAAATTCTGGGTTTTGTGACATTCCACAATATCTCCAACAAGGAGTGATATTAAAAATATTTATCTGAGCCAAGAGGATGGCTTGAGCTCAGGAGTTGGAGATCAGCCTGAGCAAGAGGGAGAACCTGTTTCTACTAAAAACAGAAAAATTAGCCAGGCGTGGTGCTGTGTGCCTATAGTACCAGCTACTCAGGAGGCTGAGGCAGGGGGGTCGCTTGAACCCAGGAGTTTGAGGCTGCAGTGAGACATGATGACATCAGTACACTCTACCCAAGGGGACAGAGTGAGACTCTGTCCAAAAAAGAAAAAAGAAAAAACAGTATATCACTGGGTCTTTTTCACAGTTCTGTAATACCCCGATTCCCTTCAAACATGACTTCATAATTTCTTGAAGGGCAATTCCCTACGTGACAAACAAGCCACAGGTAAAAGAAAAGACACACACAGGCAGGGCTGCATCTGACCTTGACCTGCCTGCTGAGCATACAGCAACATGCCACCACCTTCTATAAAAAGTGATTGGCTGTCTCTATACAACTTCTATATATTTTCTTAGTTATTTGTTTATTGCCTGTCTCTTCACTAGAATATTTTTTTGTGGTGAAGGAGGTTTGCTTTTTCTTTTTTGAAACAAGGTCCTGGTATATTGTCCAGGCTGATCTCAAACTCCTGGCATCAAGCAATCCTTACGCCTCAGCCTCCCAAGTAGCTGAAAGTACAGGCACCTGCCACCCTGCCCAGCTAGTTTTTTTTATGTTTAGATACAGGGTGTCACTATGTTGCATAGCCCAGTCTCGAACTCTTGGACTGAAGCTATCCTCCTGCCTCAGCTCCAGAGTAGCTGGGAGTACAGGCATGCCACTACACCACGCTTAAAATATATTTTCTTTGAGGGCAAGGACATGTTCCAGGTCCTATACCCTCTACCCAGATTAATGTGTGCCACATAACAGGCACTCAGTATTGGGTGAATGAATAAATGAATGAATGAGTACTTTAAAACAGTATGCACTGTAGCTGGACTTATTGCTAGACTTTCTTACCCAGAGGAAAGAAAGGAACACAAGGAATTAACCTAAGAATGATGTTTAGAGAGAAAAGTCCCTAACTACTGCAAGTTATAAAAGCTATAGCAACTTCTCAAATCTTACATTACTCCTGTTCAATACTTGGTCATATGACAGGTCATTTTACCTTTTTAACTATTATTTTCAGCCGGGCGCAGTAGCTCACGCCTGTAATCCTAACACTCTGGGAGGCCGAGGCGGGAGGATTGCTCAAAGTCAGGAGTTCGAGACCAGCCTGAGCAAGAGCGAGACCCCCGTCTCTACTAAAAATAGAAAGAAATGATCTGGACAGCTAAAAACATATAGAAAAAAATTAGCCGGGCATGGTGGCACATGCCTGTAGTTCCAGCTACTCAGGAGGCTGAGGCAGAAGGATTGCTTGAGCCCAGGAGTTTGAGGTTGCTGTGAGCCAGGCTGATGCCATGCACTCTAGCCTGGGCAACAGAGCGAGACTCTGTCTCAAAAACAAAACAAAAAAACTATTATTTTCTTATGTTAAAACAACCACAGTAACGTCCTTTTTCCCCACGACTGCCAAGTACCAAGGAGGCAGAGGCTGGGGAGCATTCAAGATTCGGCTCCACCTGAAACCCATCGCCATGGCCAAGGAAGGCATTGCTGCTGGAGGTGTAAGAGACGTTAAAACTGCTATATAAGAGGTCCTGAAGACCACCCTCATCCATGATGGCCTTGCATGTGGAATTCGCATAGCTACCAAAGCCTTAGACAAGCACCAAGCCTATCTTTGTGTGCTTACATCCTACTGTGATGAGCCTATATATGTCAAGATGGTGAAAGCCCTTTGTACTGAACACCAGATCAATCTAATTAAGGTTGATGACAACAAGAAACTAGGGGAATCGGTAGGCCTCTGTAAAATTGACAAGAGGGGAAACCCTGTATATTGGTTGGTTGCAGGTGTGTAGCAGTTAAGGACTACAGCAAAGAATCTCCAGCCAAAGATGTCATCAAAGAGTACTTCAAATGTAAGAAATGAACAATTAAATTTTAGCTCATGTTCCTTTAAAACAAAAACAAAAAAACATGCTGGAGTAGTGGTTCATGCCTGTAATCATAGCACTCTGGGAGCCCAAGGCTGGAGGATTGCTTGAGCTCAGGAGTTTGAGACCAGCCTGAGCAAGAGCAAGACCCCGTCTCTTAAGGGAAAAAAAAAAAGCAAGCAAGAAATAGAAGAATTTAGGATGTCCCTGAGGTGAAACAGAAATTGGTAGAACTTAGGAAACAGAAAAAGACAAAATTGGCTAGATGTGGTGGCTCAGGCCTGTAATCCTAGCACTCAGGGAGGCCAAGGCAGGAGGTTTGCTTAAGGTCAGGAGTTTGAGACCAGCCTGAGCAAGAGTGAGACCCTCATCTCTACTAAAAATAGAAAAATTAGCCAGGTGTTGTGACCCACCATGCCTATAGTCCCAGCTACTTGGAAGGCTAAGGCAGGAGGATCACTTGAGCCTAGGAGTGTGAGGTTGCAATGAGCCCACTGCACTCTACCCAGGACAAAAGAGTGAGACTCTGTCTCAAAAAAATAATAATAAATT
Organism: Lemur catta; assembly: GCF_020740605.2. Taxonomy (NCBI): domain Eukaryota; kingdom Metazoa; phylum Chordata; class Mammalia; order Primates; family Lemuridae; genus Lemur; species Lemur catta. The sequence continues at coordinate 54,302,904 of NC_059131.1, read as the reverse complement.
AAATTAAATTTTAAAAAAACAGTCACAGTAATGAAATATTAACATTCACAAGGGGCTGAATTTCTCCAGCACCTAAAACTGTAAATCAGCATACCAATTAACATATCAAGAGCTTTTTAAAAAATAGATTGCATCTTCCAAAATTCAACTATTTTATTTTTCCTGATCAACAAAGCAATGCACATTCATAGACAGAAAATTTTTTAAAATCTAGAAAAGCTGGCCGGGCATGGTGGCTCACGCCTGTAATCCTAGCACTCTGGGAGGTGAAGGCAGGAGGATGGCCTGAGGTCAGGAGTTTGAGACCAGCCTGAGCAAGAGTGAGACCCTGTCTCTACTAAAAATAGAAAAAATTACCCCGGTGTGGTGGTGTGCACCTGTAGTGCCAGCTACTCAGGAAGCTGATGCAGGAGGATGGCTTGAGCCCAGGAGTTTGAGATTGCTGTGAGCCAGGCTGACCCCACTGCACTCTAGCCCAGGCAACACAGCGAGACTCTGTCCCAAAAATAAAAGAAAAAAAGATAAAATCTATAAAAGTATAAGGACGAAAAAGAGACACTTGTATTCTCACTACCCAGGACAGTGTTGGAATTTAATATCCCAATTTAAATTACTGGGGTACAGAACTTACACTCTACTTCAGGCTGCTGGCTTCCCTGAAACATCATGTCATTATTAAAGCGCATTTAAGTTTTTTGATCCTTTCTACAAGCTCTTGTACACATTATCTCTTTCATCTACACAACACCCGCTCAGTGCAGGGATTAAGAGTAAGGACTCTAGAGCCAAAATGCCTGCGTAGGAACTCCAGTTCCACCACTGACTAGGTGGGTGAACTTGCACACTTAAAACCTCTCTATGATGCCACCTTCCACATCTGTGCAGAGAAGCTAAGAAGACTACCTACTTGAGAAAGATGTCATGAGAATTCAAGCACTTAACATTGGTAAAGCATCTAAGAGTGTCTGGCAACACTAAAAAGGCATTTGCAAAATATATATCAAGACAAAACTAAACTACCCTTTCAATTTCTGAGTGGATAAATGGTCTGAATATTTTCTGCAAAACATTTTGCCTAGCAATCTTACAAACAGACCTTGCACATAGGTAGAACTCTTCAAAGAAATTATAATTCCTAAAGTTCATCAAACTGCAAGGTCTTAGGTTAAATGGAAGGGAAAAAATTACCTCATGAATTTCCCTAACACATCCTCTACCCACATGTGCATTCGGAAGGACTGAAATCCATAGCGCCAAATGAGTTTAATCATGTTAATTATGAACCAGCTGCTCTCCTCAAACACCAGAGTCTCTCCATCATACACTCCCACTAGGCCACCAGAGACTGGAAGAGTAGAGAGACCTGCAAAAGCAGAGAAACGGTAGCTAAGTCAATGGTTTCTGTGCTGATCAAATGAAAGAAGGTGATCTGAAACTCCTGGGGACACTCTGAAGTGAATGAATCTGGTGCTTCCCAAATTTAATGTGTATTCAGGAGACACATTAAAGTAGTTCTATCTTTAGAACAGTGCGATACACTATACACTCACTACTGTCCAAAAGCAGATTCTCTAGAAGATGGGTCAGATGATCATACAGACAAATCAAAATGAGATATATTTTTATCTGGCTATTTTTAGTCTAAAAACACTAGAGAGTCAAAGGAAACAAGGCAGAGTACCAACTGAATTCAATTTAAAACAAAACTGGGCTGGGCGCAGTGGCTCATGCCTATAATCCTAGCACTCTGGGGGGCCGAGGCGGGCGGATTGTTTGAGCTCAGGAGTTCGAGACCAGCCTGAGCAAGAGTGAGACCTCCGTCTCTACTAAAAATAGAAAAGAAATTATACAGACAGCTAAAAACATATATATAGAAAAATTAGCCGGGCATGGTGGTACATAACTGTAGTCCCAGCTACTCGGGAGGCTGAGGCAGCAGGATCGCTTGAGCCCAGGAGTTTGAGGTTGCTGTGAGCTAGGCTGATGCCACGGCACTCTAGCCCGGGCAACAGAGTGAGACTCTGTCTCAAAAAAAAATAATAAAAATAAAAATAAATAAAAAATTAAAAAAAACTGTCAGACAGGACTCTCTGTGGCATGACTTGTTCCGGGGGGACATTTGCCTTCATGGAGGAAACAGAAGCCCAGGAAGCATCCACAGGGGATGTGGAAGGCAGCTGAGGGGAAAGGGGCACTTCCATTCCCATTAGACTCCTATTTTGCATAACTGGATATTTCAGATAACTGGAAGGAGGCCAAAATTACACAATTCCCTGAGGAAAGGGCCTGCAGAGGCCTGCCAGGCCTGCCCCACAACCCCTCCGGTGCCTCTCCTGGCAGGGCAACAGTCGGACATCCCAAGTTCAAGGCACATGTCTATACCCATAGCTGCGTGAGTGACTTGAAGCCAGACACTTCAAGCCTCTGGGTCTCACTTCCTCAGCTGTTAAATGAGCACACAAAGGTTGCTGCTAGCTCAAAACATTCTCTGATTCTTCAACACAAACCCAGAGGTTTAAGAACTGACAAGAGCAGCCACCCCCATCCCTACCCCTTGTCTGTAATTCCAGATAACAGAAGATACTGATAACCAGTGTCCCATTACCGGAGTGCAGCTAGTACCAACTGCTAACAGGAAAGTGAGGAAAACAGTTTTTACCAACTTCACCGTCAAAGACAATTAACAAGGCAGAAAAGTTTCAGGTCTCCATCTGATGAAAAATATCCAGGGATGTCACACACAAATCTGATGAGATCTAAGACCAAAATTACATACCCAGATCTTTGACAAAACGCTTCATGTGCAGATTTAAAGGATGGATGATAGAACCTCCTGCCTCATAGTCTTGCCCCTGAACCGTCATAGTGGCCAGCCGGCCCCCCACCTCTTCTCTTTCAAACACGTCAATCTTCACATCTTTCCCAAATTTCTGCCGCAGAATATAGGCTGCTGAAGTGCCACCGATTCCAGCTCCAATAATCGCTGAGGGGGAAAAAAGGAACAGTTTTTTCCCCCCTCTTATTATCTGTGTGTGTTGTTTTGTTTTGTTTTGTTTTTCAAAGACCATTAACTAATAATGGCTGTTACTGAAAGCTATTACCAACAGTTCAGGGAAGCCTGGAGAAGGGGGGCAAAGACACCTGCAGTGAAGATCCAACTCTGTGAATCTGCTCAGACACAGACACCAGACAAAAGTGGTAGTATGTTAAGTTAAAAATTCACACATTTAATTTTTTCCCCAATGCCCAGAGAGTCTCACAGGTCTTTGTGGAGGCACCAATGGGCCTGCACACCCCTCTTGGTGCCCAGCTCAAGGGAACAGAAGAGGTGGGCATTCGCAGTAAGCATGCTAAACAAAGTGACCGCCATTTCTAGCTTTGTTCTGTCTCAATGGAGACTCAAAGTACATAGGTTAATGATCCGGAAGAACACAATTTTAAAAAGAGGCGGAGGAGCAGGGAGCAAAACACCAAAGCACCTGAAATTAGAAAGAGCAGATTCTGAATTCAGCAGCTCTACTAGTCCTAAGCAAAGAAACTGTGCAAGCCAGGGGCCTCTGAGAGCAGGTCGACCTCAGCAAAGCGGAGACGGGGAAAGGGGTTCCAGCCTGTCAAGGGAAGCGGACAGGGTCAGCTTGTTTCCACTGCCCTGTGCTGTGTCTGCGCGTCTGAAATCTGCATAGCAGGAGAGGCCGGGCGCTCCGAGTCCAGTCGGAACACTGGCCTCGCAAGGTGCAGCAAAGGGAAGGCGCAGAGAGGGACCTCAGGCCTAGGGCACAGGGGCTGCAGGAACGCTTGGCGCCCACCCGCCCCGGTCCCCATCCACGCCCATTTCTCAAGTGGGCACCTCTCCACGCCTGCGAAGGCACGATCCCACTCCCAGGAGGACCGAAAGCCGCCCTGAGGGTGAAGTGCGACCTGCGAAGCAGGCTTGGCCCCAGCAGCCCGGCCTCCGCCGGGCCCGCGAGCCTGGGCGCGCTATGCAGCGGCTGTCCGATGCCCTCCTGCAGCGCCCACTCCTCGCCTACCGATCTTATCTGGCGGGGACCGCGGCTCGGCGTTCCCGGGGCACCCCCAGCTGCAGAGCAACAGCCACAGCCCCACAAGCGGCGAGACGAGCTCTGCCACAGCGCGCCTCATGGCCTTCCTGAGCTCCGCAACCTCTCGAGTCCCACGGTCCTGCTTCTGCTGGGAGTCTGCGCGTTTGCGCCTCCGCGCGCAGTGCCCGCCTCACCCCCAGCCCAGCCGCTCCGAGCCCCGCCCAGGCCCCGCCCAGGCCCCTGGCACCCCTGATCCACCCGGGCAACCCGGGCCCTCAAGCCCACCTCACCCCTCCAAAGCCCACCCTCCTTCCCGATGCGCCAAAGGCACAGGTTGAGGCTCACCCCTCCTTCCTCCCCATCTTATGCGGTGAAGCACCTCATTTCTTCACTAGTGCCTGCTGCCCTTTCAACCACTCCCTGTCAGAGAGCCGCACACAGCGAATCCCCGCCAGAAACAACACTGGGGCAACAGTGCTTACTGATGGATCGCTACGTTCCGGGCATTGCTGGGTAGGAGATGAGTGCGCAAACGGCGCGAGGTGAAAGAAAAATGAGGGAGACTGGGGCTGGGGTGGTCTGAGGTGAAGGGACTGGAATAGTAGTGACTGATAGCATCAATAAAAGTAGTATACCTGTAAGGAAACCAGAAGGTACCACCCCGAAATATGCCGCTTTGTAAGCGCAGCCCTAGGGCCATTCAGGCTATACTGCTAGGATAGCTAAAGGGAAGCAATTTTGCTTCTGGTTTGCTTTTGGCTGGCTTTCTCTCTAAAGTTTAGAATTAATCTGCTGCTTGTTTACACAGCTAACGGTCACAAGATTAGAACATGGTTTTGAACATGAACAGATCAAGAGTCCACAACGGGCCTGCCGTAGACAGCTGATAACAAGATCCTGATGATTCATTGTTGACTGATACCTAGTGAACAAGTCGTGATGATTTGCACAAAGCTTGCTTTCTGCTAGGTACCCCCTTTACGCCTTCCCTTTATATTAGTTAATAAAATTGCTCAGTAATCAGAGAAAGATGAGATGATGGTGTTTAAGACAATACTCTGCCATCTCCTCAGGCTCCTGGCACTTGAATCAACTACTTTTCCTTCACCAACACTCCTCACCTTTCGTGTTCGGTTCCTGGGTGGCAGCAGCCAAACCTGCCTTCAGCAACATCCTTAGCAGTAAGGACTCTTTTGAGCTGAAGGCAATTGAGAAGTCCCTGGATACACAAAAAGCTCTCTGTCCTCTTCCATTTGCCTAAAAGCAGGACATAAAGTTATGCAAAGGCGTCCCTCCTCCCCTCTCTACCTGGAAGGACAAAGTTTAATAACTGAAGACAACTTTAGACCCGTTAAATAAAATTTAAAGGAAACCATTCGTTTGGACTGAGCTCCTGCACTAGGCCCAACAGACTAAGCCAAAATAGAGCTACTCATACTAAAGTTCCTCACCACCAGGCCAAAACTAAGTTGTTCATCTGGCCTTCTAAAAAATCAGGAAAAAGTAATAGCTAAATCCCCAAACGGGCTAGTTTTAGCTGCCATGATAAGGAATTCCCCTTTGCTTTACTCTTTACAAGGAAAGTAACTTTGAAACAACCAATTCACTGTTTGTTCTGTTTCTGCTGTTTTCAGCCCTTTTCTGTCTATAAAGCCAACCTCCTGTGAACTAAAAATAAAATCCTAAGCCCCCCACCTAACTGAACAGAGCCCTCTCATCCAAAGGGACTCCAGAAAAAAAACTTAAAACTGAGAACTGAGTTCTGGCTGGTCGAAGTAACCCATGCATGTAATCCTAGCACTTTGGGAGGGTGAGGTGGCAGGATTGCTTGAGGCCAGGAGTTCAAAACCAACCTGGGCAATAGTGAGATCCTGTCCCTACAAAAAGTTTAAAAATTAGCCGGGTGTGGTAGTACATGCCCAGCTACTAGGGGGCCATAGCAGGAGGATCACTTGAGCTCAGGAGTTGGAGGTTGCGGTGAGCTATAATGATGCCATTGCACTCCATTTTGAGCAAGACCCTGTCTCAAAATAAAAAAACAAAACTGAGTTCCCAGCAGTGACAGGATGAGAGGTGTAAAGCACAATTTACACGTGTGTTTTCTCTTCATAAATATTCATGACTCCTCCTATAGCTTATTAAATATTTATAGTTAGCTACCCCACTCAGTATAAAATCGGTTCCCTTTCATTTCTAACTTCAAATACATATTCCTGGCTTGTGGCCCAAGAGTAGTGTTTTTCAGCCTGTCAGAATGGCCACTGCAGGTTGAGAATCCTTCACGATAAAGAAGTAAAACTCTTCTTTAAAAAAAAAAAAAAAATATATATATATATATATAAATGCTATGTTTTTTAAAAATTAATATTCCTCTGCCCAGCTCATGGGAACTACTCCATTCTGGAATGACAAATAAAAACGAAGTAACATCTTTAAACTAAATTAATTGTAAATTTGTCTTTTGACAGAACTTTATCAGCCAGGGATCTACATGCAAACTTCACTAAGGAGCCTTTCTCTCTCATTGATTGTATTCCCATAATTTGTCACCGTTAGAGACTGAAAATCCTTTAACTTTGTCTTGTCACTTCTATACAAATTTATTTCTCTTTTTTGAAGATGTGATATAAACCTGAATTCAAAGCCACCTGCTGGACATTATTCATGGCCCAGTATCTCCTTGGTAGATGTGACGTACACATGTTATTAAACTTCTCTTTGGTTTCTTTTGTTGTTGTTTTGTGCTTTTTTGTTTGTTTGTTTTGGATAATATGTCTTTTGTTAGAGGGGTCTCAGAAGAGTAGAGGAAAAATTATTTTTTTCCTCCCCTACACACCATACAGTTGAACATTATGCATGTGTTAAAAAGAAGGTTGGGACCAGCATGGTGGCTCATGCCTGTAATCCAAGTAATTTGGGAGGCTAAGGCAGGAGAATCACTTAAGGCCAGCAGTTCAAGATCAACCTCGGTAACCTAGGGAGACCCTAGTCTCTACAAAAAATAAACTGGGTGTGGTGGCGTGCATCAGTAGTACTAGGTACTCAGGAGGCTGAGGCAGGAGGATGGCCTGACCCCAGTAGTTCAAGGCTGCAGTGAGCTAGATGGTGCCACCGCACCAGAATGTTGAGTCTATAAATAGTGTCCGGACATTATTAGTTGAGAACAGCTGATAGCTGAGTGATGGGTATAATATGATCTCATTTCTGTAATTATAATACTTCAACCAGACAAACAGAAAAGAATAACTGATATATGAACATGAAAAACAGTATGGATGTAAGGAAAATAAGTTGGATACAAAGTAAGGTTGAACTGGGAGAAAGAGAGTTGAAAATCCAGGGCAAAAAAAGCATTCTTTCTTTGGACAAATGTTTGACTTCCTTCTAAGTGGCAGGTGATGTTCTAAGTGCTTGGGAAAAATCAGTGACTGAAACATTTTTTAAAAACACTACTCTAATGTAGCTGACAATCCAGTGGAGAGAGACAGACAATAATTAGAATAAATGATGTAAAATATAAGTTGGGATAAGAGGAATGGGGAATGAGTTGCAATTTTAAATAGGAATGACCAGGGTAGGCCTAATTTGTAGATGGTATTATATTTGGGCAAAAGCTTGCAGGAAGGGAAGAAGTGGGTCATGAGGATATCTGGATAAAGAGTGTTCTGGGCAAAGAGGCAGCCTGGCATGTTTGAGAGACAGCAAGGAGGCCAGTGGAACAGAATGGAAAGGGGGAGTGGAGGTGTTAATAGAACAAGATGCATGTCCTACAGGAAATAAACATTCCTTAGGAATATAAAAATAGGAAGATTAAGTCCCCTTTTTCACTACATCTAGAAATTACAAAGAAAAAACTAAACTGTGTGTATTTTACTTTCTATTTTCCAAACTACATGACCACAATACCTCAGTGTGTTAAGTCCAATAGGCCTTTAATAAGTATTTGTTGGCTGATTAGAATTGGTCATGTTAGTGACCTTGACCCAGGTGTCATATTTGGAACTTTGACTGTGGCACTGAAACCTGAAAGAGTTTACTGGAAGGGCACTTTGCTGCAAAGACAGCTAGAAGACTTGCAAAGTGGGAGGCAGAGGGCTCTCACATTCTCTACCATCACCCTTTCAAAATAGGAGTGCCATAGAAACTCAAAAGGGTTTTTAAAAAATCTTGGGGTGAAAAATGTTACCATACATATGAAGTGTAACACTCAATGGGGTGTTGTCCAGGAAAGCAGTGTTCTTAGGAAGCTAAATACTGAGGAAGATTCTCTCCTTGACCAAATTCTAGCCAGGCTCCTCTGAGCCCTCTTCTCAACTAGGCCTCAACCTTGACCTGTAAAGACTGGAACAAAATACTAACATAGTTTCTAACAGCTCAAAGATGCATCCCTAGGTTGACCCTAACGCCCTGAAAGTACCTGCCTGAGAAAACTCAGGACTGCCGAAAGAATTGACTATTTGTTCCAACCAATATCTGAAGATAAGGCCCCATCCCCAAACCTCTGTGGGTGGTTAGGTTAACAAACCCACATGGGTTTCATATGGACCAATTCTCACTTCCTGCTTTTTGTAACTTTTTTGCTTCCCTGATTCCACTGAGCCCCTGCTCACTCCTTTCCCTGTTCCCTTGCTCTCTTTTAAAATGCTCAGTCACCACCATACAAATGGAAATTCAGTTCAGTTCCTGCTGGACTTTTTTTCCTATTGCAATAATATATTACTGATTAAAATCTGTCTTTATAATTTTAGTGTCCAGCTTTATCTTTGACCATACTCAGATCCAAAATTATGTCACTGTTCCATACCTTTTTTTCCCTTCTTTTAAACTGCCTTGAAGATAATCATTTTCATACCTTCTTTCTTCTTTCAGTTCCTTCTTATTCTAATTACCATAGTCTAAATGATATTTATTTTACCTTAGGCAAGACAGGAATTTCAGAAGCAACATAAGGAAAGATAAACAAATTTGACTACATAAAACTTTAAACATTTTAAGATGGCAAAGGATAGAATTTTAGAAGTGGAGAAAAATGCATGTGAAAAATATTATATTTGCCAGTGTCTTGTGCAGGCACATGCCTGTAGTCCTAACTACTCAGTAGGCTGAGGAGGGAGAATGGCTTGAGCCAAGGAGTTTGAGGCCAGCTGGGGCAACATAGCAAGATTCTGTCTGTAAAATAATAATAATAATAATATTTGCCACTAATATAACCATAGAATTGTGGTTAATATCACAAATATATAAAATACAAAGAGCTCTACTTCCAGAGAGAAGCCAGAGTAAAAAGAGAAAAAAAACAAAAAATGAGCGCTCTATAAGAAGTAAACAACTCAAAATAAATAGAGTAAGTATATTAATAGGCAAGTTACAAAAGAGAAAAATGGCAGTGATCAAAAATAAATAAATAAAAAGACTCTAAACTCCAGTAGTAGTTTAGATAAATGCAAACTAAAACAAAGAAATACCATTTTTTATTTATAATATTGGCAAAAATTAATGACTAATAACATCTTAGTGTAAGATTAAATGAAGCTGGGGTGGGGAGGGATTAGGAATTGACTTCAAACATTATTGGTGGGGGTGTGAATGACTATAACCTTTATCTATGAAGATTATATATACGATTCAGTTCAGTAATCCCATGTTTGGGAATCTGTCCTACAGGAATAAAAGAATCAGTTTATAAAGATATATGTAGCAGAATACTATTGCAACACTTCTTGTAGTAGGGGGAAAAAAGTGGAGGAAACTGAGTGCCCATCAATACCATTTACAGTAGTTAATTTAATTTACCATTGAATAAATTGTGGAACATTCACTCTATGGACTATGATAATGCCACTGCACTCTTGCCCAGGAAACAGAGTGAGACCCTGTTTCAAAAAAAGAAAAAACAAAAAAACAAGCTGTTAAGTAATAGTTATGGCATAACCCCATTTTTGGAAATAACTAAAAATCTCAAATACTTATTATACATGTGTATCTGTATGCATATAAGTAAAATGTGGAAGTTTACAGACTAATCTGCTAATGTTAGTTACCTGAAGAGGAAGAGAATGAGGAAATTATTAATATTTTCCATATATATCTATATTGATTTACTTGTAACAGTAAGCATGTATTACTTTTGTAAGTTAAAAAACTGTACTAAAACATACTTGCATAATATGCATATAATGGAATTTTATTCAGCAATCAAAAGGAATGAAGGACTGATACATGGTACAACATGGATGAACCTTGAGAGCATAATGCTAAGTGAAAGAGACCAGTCACAAAGGACCACAGATTTTATGATTTCATTTATGTGAAATGTGCAGAATAGGCAAGTGTATGGGGACAGAAAGATTAGTGGGCTGGGATGTGGGGTGAGACGGGGAACAGGGAGGAACTTCTGATTGGTAAGAGCTTCCTTTTAGGGGTGATGAAAATGCTCTAAAATTGTTCGTGGTGATTGTTGCACACCTGGTGAATTTTAAAAAAACCAAAACACTAAACTGAAGAACCCTTTAAATGGATGTCTCAAAAAAGTGTTTAAAAAAATACTATCCACCATTAACATTTGTCTGATTCACTCTCAAAAGACTAGTATTTGATATCTTTGAATACAATCTGAAGAACTTACCACAGATCCTAAAAAAAATTCCAGAACTGAAAATCCAGAATTTATCAGTCTACAGAAACTACTTTGAAGAAGACATCACGTATTTGGATATGTAAAATTTCCTATGTATAAAAAATATTTCTGTAACTTATAAAATGCATTAAGAAATGCATAATTTGTACAATGAACCACATTTCAGAGCCCTAATTTCTCTGCCCCCTAAAAGAGGACTGAATTTTCTGACTCATTTACTTTTAAGATTCTTGTGACCAGTTTGCATTAAATAACATTTTCTTAAATAATTTTCAATGTACTTTGAATATCAAAGAAATGCAAACATAAAGAAAAATCCGGCATCTGGATGTATTTTCTTCACTTTCAAATATTTAGTTAGTACTAACAAGGCAAATTGAAAACCTGACTTTTCTTTTTTTTCTTTCTTTTCTATCATCTGTTTTACAAATGAAAAAAATTTAAAATTAAAACATTTTTCTTTACAGAAAAATCCATTCAAATGTATTGGAATAAGAGAAGATAAATTGTTTCTTATATTAGTAAAAAATAGCAGATTATGCACTGTCAATAAACTCTTATTTTTAAAGAAAAATTAATATATGAAAACTATCCTTACATGAAAACGAATGTCGCTTGCATTTCCTTCTAATGAACTCTGGTACATGTGTAGTCCATCAGCGCTGCTGGTGTAGTGGTATCATGCAAGATTCCCATTCTTGCGACCCGGGTTCGATTCCCGGGCGGCGCAGCACGTTTTGCTTGCCTCTAAAAATGTGACAATTTGAAAATTCTTGATAAACCTGTTCTCCCATGAAAATGTCTAGGCTTTTTAATTTCCCTTCACATTTTTGTTTTATTATAATTCACTGTTGAAACATTCAAATGTGCGCTGCAAAATGCGAGTTTACGCAAGTCTTAAAAGAGTTAATGCTTGCGCCTGCTCAGTCTGAAACATCTCTCGCGTCGGGTGGAAGAGCGGCTGCGCAACAAGTGAGCCTATAGGTTGAGATGTAGCCTGGCGGCCGGGAGGTTGAACGTGCAAGGTTATTCTGCGCCTGCGCGGCTCTGGTCACTTCGCTGGCTGCTCGTAGGTTCCCGGCTCGCCGCCATCTTGTATCGGGGCTTCATTGTTCGCGCCGGGCCGGACAGTGTGGTGTAATTGCCGCCGAAGGAGGAGGCGGAGTAACCTCTGGTCAGCCGAGAAACCCGGCTATTCCGCAGCCATAGCCGCTCAAACGATTTGGGAGGTAGTGAAGGGCAGGGAGCTGGACCCGGAGGCGCCGCCGCGACAGCAGCAGCCATGGAGGACGAGATGCCCAAGACTCTGTGAGTCTGGGGCAGCGATGAGGGAGGCGGGATGGTGGTCGTCCCGGAGGGAAGGCCTCGGCCCTGCGCCGCTCCCCAGCTTATTGTTCTCCGTGGATGCCGCGATATCGTGGTTCTTTTCTCCCTAGCACGCACCTGGATGCTCAGAACCGAGACCAGGGCTGTGAGAGGCTAAGGTGGAGGGAGAGGAGGCTCCACTCTCGAAATTAATCCCTTCGCCTTAACGACACCATTGCGTGGCCTTTGGCCTCGCCGCGGGCCCTCTGTGGTCGTAGACCTGGAGAAAAGACTTTTTCATTCAAACCTCTTTTTAGGACCCAGCGAACCTTCCTTTTGTCCCTTTGCTCTTTCCTTCTGTTTTTTTCCCGCCCCCCTCATTTTGGATTAACCTTTTATCTTTACAGCCGCCTCCCTTTAATTTTACTTTGATATCCTCCTGAAACTCTTCCATTGTTTTTGTTCTCGGTGATAATTTTTTTCTGGAGGCTGCTTGTATTCATTTTCTGTGAGGTAAACTTTTATTCTCGCAGTTGCCAATTGGAAAAGAGTCAAGTATTTTTAACCTCACTTTGGCTTTCCTTCTGTAGCACCGCCTATCAAAAAGCCTAACCGGACACCCCAAAGACTTTCCAAGTTCATTATAAAAGTAGAAATCTCTCTCGGAAGTATATGTCAATCAATTGAGGAGAGGTAGAGTTAATACATTTTGATAGTCGCTACTCTTGTGCTTGACATGCTGCTGAACAAGCGCGCAGTTTTTATGAAGCAACAATTGATAAATACCTTAACATATTTAGTCAAGTCTGAGGATTTTTAGAGTTAGTGTTAAGGTATCTGAGCTTGGGATGTTTCTTTGTCAGGTAGCTTTCCCCACTGCATTCTTTGTTTTTCAAAGCATTGTCAGATAAGGTGATTCTGCCTTTGTTACATTTCTCAGAAAAAAAAAAAAAAAAGGAAAAACCTCAGTGAGTTCTTGACTTAGCTTTTTGTTTTTATTTTTGGAATGTTGGCAGTTTGAGAGCTCTATGCGTTAAAAGCAAAATTTTAAGTTTCTTTTTGCAACTCTACATATTATAGTTGTCCTGAAGCACAGTATATTAATTCTTTCACCTCCAAAAATTTTTCACTTTTATGTTGATATTTCTAATCTGTATGGGAATATGGTTACACTTGTTTCTTAATAGATTAAGAAATTTTTTGCTAGTTTGTCTGATAATCTGTTACTTTGAAGTAGCTTTTCAACTGAGTGCAGCAATTAGGGCATGACCTTTGTTTTTGGAAAGATTGTATTTTTAGGTGAATATGCCCTAAAAAAGACTGTAGCCTCATAGTGTCAGGGGAAACTTTTTTTCCCTCCTTCTTATCCAGAAATACTGCAATCAACAGCATATTGGGTTAAGTAAGCCTCTGCTAATCTTTTACAATGTATTTAAATTTTAGGGGTTTTTTATTTTTTTGGTTTTTTTTCCTTTTGAGATACAGGATCCCAGGCTGTTACCCTAGGCTGGAGTGCAGTGGTTGGATCATACCTCACTGCAGCTTCCAACTCCTGGGCTCAAAGGATTCTCCTGCATCAGCCTCTGGAGTAGTTGGGAGTACAGGCGTGAACTGCCATACCTGGTGAATTTTTGTAGAGACAGGGTCTCACATTATTGCCCAGGCTGGTCTGGAACTCCTGCCCTCAAGAGATCCTCTCACCTCAGTCTCTCAGAGTGTTAGGATTACAGGTGTGAGCCACCAAACCTGGCCTAAATTTAAGATTCTTAATATTATTTTGAAACTTTTTAAATTTCAGGAATTACCAGAAATAACTAGTAATTTAACATTTTTAGTAGGTTGATTTGGGAATATCAAATAATGAAGACAACTTCACCTTTCTCTGGCCAGTCTACAAAAGCAGATAGTTAAATAGTACAGGCTTGAGGACAGGGACCAACCATTTCAAGACAAATAATAAAGTTTAATTCACAGATAGTTATTGAATGGCAGTTATATGCCAGGCTCTGTATTAAGTGCTTTATATGCTCATTTAATCCTCATCAGAACTGTGATGTCAATTATTCCATTTTGCAGCTGAAGAAAAACTAAGGTTAGAGTTTGAGTAACTCACCCAAGCTTATATGCCTTTTTGTTGTTCTTCCTGCAACTCTAATGTCCTCAAATCTTTTTTACACTTCGGACTCATCTTGCCTTATATCTCTGGCTAGAACACCCTGGCCAAGAATCTTCCCCAAAGTAGTCCATGCTCTAAAATTTCCTGTCTCCTCTCTTGTTTCCACCTCCCTCAACACAAAATCCCCTTTTTTCCTTCAGGCCGATCTTGATTAAATATGAGGATACTAATCCCTAAGTTTTCTTAGTATTTTTACTTTTAATGTAAAATGTTTGCTTTAATGACCCTGGAATTAAGGGACTTTTACTACGGTCATAGCACTATGTCCATGGTGAGTGATCCATAAATTTGTTTTAAAAATGGGTACAATTTCAAGCAGTGAATCAAGATTTTGCTCATTCTTGAAGATAAAATAGAGTCTGAATTTTAGTATCAACCCACGTACCTGAATGACTCAGAGGAAATATCTTTACTTGCCACATGTGAGTGTCCAGCATCACCTTTTTAAGTTAGAGATTGCTAGTATTCAATTTCTTTTCAGCAATACTTTGAAAACATATTGTGAGACAATGTTTCTTAAAGTTTATAATGCAGGATTATTTTGAAGAGTATTCAAGTTATAATTAATAAGTTCAAACATCTTTAGTGAGTGGATTGGTGATGTGTACATACTACTATACTTATGTATAATCTGCAAATTTTCTTTAATAAAAAATAAAAATATGTGTATAGTGAGTCTGAATTGGCCTTGGTCACTTTAAAAACATTGAACTCATGAATTAAAAGCTGTACACTAGACTAGAAAAACATTGCTGGTATTAGTTAATTTCCTCAAATTCAGACACTTTAGCATCCTTTATGTGATTTACTCTCAAATGCATGTGAGTACTTACTTTGACCTAGCTGTACAGTTATTGTGTGACTTTCACATTTGCTAAGAATACAGATCTATAAATTGTAGCCCATCCTTAAAACTCTACAACTAAATAATTGCTATATGCTGAATGTGGGCCTTGCCTTTCTGCCAGCCTGTGCTTATATTTCATGTTCTTGTTCACCCCACTCCTTTACACATACTTTTGGCCTTGTAATTTTTATGAAATAGAAATTTTTATGTAATTTTGTGTTCAGTTGAATTTGCTTATTCACCCTTAACTAAAGATAAGAGTTAAGGCAAGTTAAGACAAGACTAAAATGATATATTTAATTATTCAAGAATACTTATGATGCTTTCAGATAACTATTTTTTTTTTTTTTGAGACAGAGTCTCACTCTGTTGCCCAGGCTAGAGTGCTGTGGCGTCAGCGTAGCTCACAGCAACCTCAAACTCCTGGGCTCAAGTGATCCTACTGCCTCAGCCTCCCGAGTAGCTGGGACTACAGGCATGCGCCACCATGCCCAGCTAATTTTTCTATGTATGTTTTTAGCTGTCCATATAATTTCTTTCTATTTTTAGTAGAGGCGAGGTCTCGCTCTTGCTCAGCCTGGACTGGAACTCCTGAGCTCAAACGATCCTCCCGCCTTGGCCTCTCAGAGTGCTAGGATTACAGGCGTGAGCCACCTCACCCGGCCTCAGATAACTTAGTAATTAAGAATATGCTAGAAACATTACATTCATTTAGTAATATTGAGAGCATACCACATGGCTGTCACTGTTCTGGGAATTGAGAGTACAATAATAAATAGCATAGGCCTTTTAAGAATTTGTGTAAGGGCTGGGCGAGGTGGCTCATGCCTGTAACCCTAACACTGTGGGAGGCCAAGGCAGGATGATCACTTTAGGCCAGGAGTACAAGACCTGCCTGAGCAAGAGCGAGACCTCGTCTCTGCTAAAAATACAAAAATCAGCTGGTCATCGTGGTGTGCGCCTGTGGTCCCAGCTACTGGGGCAGCAGAGGAAGGAGATTGACTGAGCCCAGGAGTTTGAGGTTGCAGTGAGCTTCTGCACTCTAGCCAGGGTGACAGAGTGAGACTCTGTCTCAAAAAAAAGAATTTGTGTAAGGGCTGCCTGGGATGGCTCCAGCCTGTAATCTCAGTGCTTTGGAAGGTCAAGGTGGGAGCTCAGGAGTTTAAGGTAACAGTGAGCTAAATTTGTGTGCCATGTGGCAGCTTAGGGCAATAGCAAGATTCTGTGTGTAAATCTTGTAACTATCTGAGCTTAGTTACCAGCCTCAAAAATATAAATTAAATTGATATGAAATCCTATCCCTGGCAGAGTTGTCAAGTTTTCATGAGTGGTGTTGATGACTATTTTCATTGATTCTCACTTCTCAGGTATTATTTATTTTGAAATGTGAAAAACCTACAGAAAAGTAACAAAATAATAGTATATTGAAGACTTACATACCTTTCATATGGAATTACCAGTTACTAATATTTAGCCAAATTTGTCTTATTTATGTTTTTGTTCTTGTTTCTGAACCATTTGAATAGAGACATCATGACACTTCAGGTACAAATATTTTACCGTATATTTCGTAAGAACAAGGCCATTGTCTTATATAACCACATTGCAGTTTTTCACATTAAGGAAATTACATTGAGGCAATATTAACTGATATACACTTCATATTCATATGTATCTAGTGGCCCAAGGAGGACATTTCTTAATTCATTTCCCTAACAGTTAATTGTCTCCTACTACTGTTACTTTCTAGTTCTGCACAAGATTGTACATGATCTCAGAGGTGATGTGGTAAATACTGATGTAGGATATTTAAATCTATGCTGTTAATAAGAAGTCCATGCACAGCTAAAAAGGCTTTGTTTTTGGAGGCAGAGTCTCACTTTGACACCCAAGTAGAGTACACTGGCGCCGTCATAGCTCACTCCTGCCTTCAACTCCTGGGCTCAAGTGATCTCTGCACCTCAGCCTCTCTTCCTAAGTAGCTGGGAATCCAGGCTTGTTCTGCCATACCCAGCTAATATTTCTGTTTTAAAAAGGTGTATTTTAATGTTATCCCCAAAAAAGAGTATTGTAAAAACAAAAACTATATAAGAAAACTGTACATTCTTATTTAGTAGTTTAGTAGACATCATGATGAGAACCTAACTTGCAACTGCTCCAGTACAAATTTTTATATTAGGAT
Source organism: Lemur catta (assembly GCF_020740605.2). NCBI lineage: Eukaryota > Metazoa > Chordata > Mammalia > Primates > Lemuridae > Lemur > Lemur catta. The sequence goes on along the minus strand of NC_059131.1, from coordinate 54,285,717 downwards.
ATTAAATGCAAGTAGCAAGAACATAACTAAGTAATTTAAGCATAAAAGGAATTGATTAAAAATAGGCCAGGGCCAGATGCGGTGGCTAAAGCTTGTGATCCTAGCACTCTGGGAGGCCAAGGCGGGAGGATCGCTCAAGGTCAGGAGTTCAAGACCAGCCTGAGCAAGAGTGAGACCCCATCTCTACTAAAAAATAGAAAGAAATTAACTGGACAATTAAAAAATATATAGAAAAAGTTAGCCGGGCATGGTGGCACATGCCTGTAGTCCCAGCTACTCGGGAGGCTGAGGCAGAAGGATTACTTGAGCCCAGGAGTTTGAGGTTGCTGTGAGCTAGGCTGATGCCATGGCACTCTAGCCTGGGCAGCAGAATGAGATTCTGTCTCAAAAAAAAGGAGAGAAATTAGCTGGACAACTAAAAATGTATAGAAAATATTAGCCAGGCATGGTGGCGCATGCCTATAGTCCCAGCTACTTGAGAGGCTGAGGCAGGAGGATCATTTGAGCCCACGAGTTTGAGGTTGCTGTGAGCTAGGCTGACACCATGGCACTCACTGTAGCCTGGGCAATAAAGTGAGACTGTCTCAAAAAAAAAAAAAGGTAAAAAATATATATATTGGACACTCATACTATTTGCTGGAAGGTCATTGAACTTGGCTTACAAAATGTTGAGGGAAAAGAGACAATTATTAGGCATAGGGTTATAATCAAGCTACAGACCATCCCAAGACAGATACTGCTACCACATCCACTGAGAAACAGATAGCCCACCTTCCACTGGCAATGGACATGGAACTTCACTACTGTTATTTGCCATCAAAATGGATTCTCTTCAGTCTATGCTTCTTTAAGACCTGTCTGTGGATTCTGTGTTCAGCACTGGTATCTCTACCAGTGATGACCTAGCCTGTATCACATGCACATGCTTTAGCTGCAGGAGAGGCTGCAAAACCGTATCTAGCATTTTCGGCTTCTGCAGGAAGTCAGGCTCTGCCATAGGGTAATGATTTCTCTAAAAGTAATAAGATGTTTGGTAGCCAAAAAGAAAAAAATCTATATGTGCAACTTAAATCCATACTGTTAATAGGAAGTACTATGGCTTCAAAAACAGATTGGTATGTGACAAAGTATGGAAAAACTAAAGAAATATATTTATATAATATACAAAAATGAGAATGAACTATAAAGAATAAAAAACATTCTATAAACTATAAGAAATATTTTCCCATTGAAAGTATCTTAGATATAAAAAGCATCTGCAGTTTTCATATTTGTTTGGACTTTCTGTCTCAAACTAGTATTTATTTATTTATTTATTTATTTATTTATTTATTTATTTGAGACAGAGTCTCGCTTTGTTGCCCGGGCTAGAGTGAGTGCCGTGGCGTCAGCCTAGCTCACAGCAACCTGAAACTCCTGGGCTCGAGCAATCCTCCTGCCTCAGCCTCCCTAGTAGCTGGGACTACAGGCATGCGCCATCATGCCCGGCTAATTTTTTCCATATATATTTTTAGTTGTCCAGATAATTTCTTTCCATTTTTGGTAGAGATGGGGTCTCACTCAGGCTGGTCTCGAACTCCTGACCTCAAGCGATCCACCCACCTCGGCCTCCCAGAGGGCTAGGATTACAGGCGTGAGCCACCACGCCCGGCCTTCAAACTGGTATTTATTTAGCAAATAGACTTGGAAAGTAGTAGAATAATTAAGTTTCTAAAAATTTGAGGTATGTATGAGTGACTAATTTATTGGCAAAAAGCAAAAGATTAATGTAATGGGTTCAATCCCCATATTGATTATTTTTATTTGCAGAAGAAAGAAAAGGAGATTTTGTCATTTGATTTAATATGAAAATGTTGTATATGTTATTTTTATTTTATTTTTTTAAGGACAGGGTCTCGCTCTATTACCCAGGCTGAAATGTATTGGCATGATCATAGCTCACTGCAGCCTTGAATTCCTGGGCTCAAGGGATCCTCCTGCCTCAGCCTCCTGAGTAGCTGTGGCTACAGGCGTGCTATACCACACCTGGCTAATTTTTAAATTTTTTTATGTTGCCCAGGCTGTTCTGGAACTCCTAGCCTCAAGCTGTCCTCCCACATTGGTCTCCAGAAGGGCTGGGATTATAGGCGTGAACCACCACACCATGTTACTTTTAGTTACTTGTAGTGGTGTTGAATGTTGAGAGCAAGTTTTGTGTGTACTACTTACCTCTGAAGAGCATTTCTCTAAACAGCTGTGTCTAGAGTTAATTGATAGAGGTTCCTGGTGCTTATCATGTACAAAAGGCCACATTAAGTGAACAAATGTAAAGGCAACACAATCCTTAGTGGTTTTTTTTAAGGTTATTTACTCTTACTGCTTTTTATTACCTATCTTCAAACTGGATTACATCACTCAGAAAATATTTCTCAGGAGATCTTAGAGGATTTTGCAAAGAATAAGTGACAGAATTCAGGTTCTCTGAATACTGTCCATATATCACTAGATTCTCTAGCTTTAGCAATGTATATGAAGATTGAGCACCCCTTATCCACAATGCTTGGGACCAAAAGTATTTCAGATTTCACATTTTTCAGATTTTAGGATATTTGCATTATACTTAACAGTTGAGCATCCCAAATCCACAGATCTGAAATGCTCAATGAGCATTTCCTTTGAGCATCATGTGGGTGCTCACAGCGTTTTGGATTTTCGGAATTGCAATGCTCAATCTGTTCTAGAGTTAAAATTTCAGAAGAGCCTTTTTTTTTTTTTTTTTTTTTTCATTTAGATTTGCATGCAATTCTAAGACTTTCTTACAGCCACAAGAGTCCGGTGAGAATAGGTATAGAAGAGTTGCAGAGATAGTAAGGAGTTCTCATATAACCTTCACCTAGCTCCCCTTAATAATGTTGACATCTTATATAACCATGGTACAATTATCAAAAATAAGAAATTAACATTAGTACAAAACTCTTAGCTATAGGCTTTATTCCATTTTCTCCATGTTCTTTTTTATTCCAGGATCCAATCCAAGATAATACCAGATTGTATTTAGTTGTCGTGTCTCTTTATTCTCCTTCAATCTTTGAGGAGATGTCTTTCATGACCTTGACACTTTTGGAGGGTATTCTTTCTCCACTGTACAGTGACTACTTTTTTCTTTTTTCTTTTTTTTTTTTTGAGACAGAGTCTCACTCTGTTGCCCAGGCTAGAGTGCCGTGGCATCATCCTAGCTCACAGCAACCTCAGCCTCCTGGGCTCAAGCAGTCCTGCCTCAGCCTCCCGAGTAGCTGGGACTACGAGCATGTGCCACCATGCCCGGCTAATTTTTCTATATATATTTTTAGCTATCCATATAATTTCTTTCTATTTTTGGTAGAGATGGGGTCTCGCTCTTGCTCAGGCTGGTCTCTTGAACTCCTGAGCTCAAGCGATCCGCCCAGCTCGGCCTCCCAGAGTGCTAGGATTACAGGCGTGAGCCACTGTGCCTGGCCCAAGGACAGTAATTTTTTGAGGAGATCAAGTTGTCTTATAGAATTTCCCATATTTCGATTTATGTAATTGTTTTATATGCCCAATATCCTTTAAACCTAAATCTAAGTTTAAGCTTGATTAGTTATAAGCTTGACTTTTTAGATGTGTATACTTCATAGGTGATACTGTGTAATTCATATTATACACACAATGTCTTATTGTACTTCTATAAAGTGATTTAAAGTTTGTTCACTGGGTCATAGTGTTAACAACCAAAACTCTCGTTTTTAAGATAGGGTTTTCCCTTTGCAATTAGTTGAGTAATCTATGTGATAACTTTGACAGCCTGTGAATATCTGTTTTCACACTAACCTTTCACCTAATGGTTTTAGGATAAATTAATGATCCTTATTACCTGAATCAATTATTTCACTAGGGCTTACACATTGTTAATTTTATACCATCTTTCTCCATTTATTAACTAGCACTTCTATAAAGAAGAGCTTTTCCTTAGTACCTACAGCTATTATATTACATAGTTCTGAAGTTCCTATTAAAAGACAGGGTAAATGCGTAATTCTTTCCCATTAAGTACTGATTTTCAGAATAAGGACTCGAGGTAATAAAAACCCCAGTACTGGTAAATCGTTGTTGGGTAAATATTGCTGTTACTTTCTCTTCTTTTGAGTACCGTCATTCTACCTGATCTTTAAATGTTGTCTATTGTTCGTTAAGACTCAGCACTTCTCCATTTGTCATCTTAATCTATTCCAATGGCTTTGTGTTAAGCACTCAATATGTGTTTGCTGAATGGTAGATGGAAAGAAGAAATTGAATCCATAGTTTGTGAACACATATAGATGTTTATTTTTCTGGGGTGAGAGTGCACACCTCTCATCCAGTTCTCTGAAAGGTACCTGGCAGAAGAATGAGACAATCTACTGTTCTTGGGAGACTGACTATATTTTCTGGTTTCAGAAGTGATAAATCTCTACCTCTATAACATACCAAGGGGTAACCTCATTTTAAAATCTCATTTTGAAAATTAATTTATAAACTCTTTAAATAAATAAGCTGGGCTTGATGGCTCATGCCTATAATCCCTGCACCTTGAGAGGCTGACACGGGAAGATTGCTTGAACCCAGGAGTTCAAGACCAGCCTCGACAATGTACTGAGACCCCATCTTTTTTTTTTTTTTTTTTGAGACAGAGTCGCTCTTTTGCCCTGGCTAGAGTGCCGTGGCGTCAGCCTAGCTGAGACCCCATCTTTAAAAAAAGATCATCCTAATCTTGTGGTCTTGTAATCCATTATTTATATTAATTAAGTTTATTAATCACCAAGTCATATTATTTGGAATCTTTCTGTTCCCTTTCACCCCTCCTCCACTGATCAGTGATATTCAGTGAAAAGTTTCCTATCCTTTCATACACATTCACAGACCTAATAAATGATTTACTCATGACTTTCAAAAATTTGTTCGTTGTGTAAGTTGGACATTTTAAGTTGGACAATGTTAGCAGAATCATGTGAATTAAAAATTGGGGGAAATTGATGTTCTCAGTAATACAATGCTTCCTAGGATTGACTGTATATAATATTATGTATATCTAATAATGATTCATTTGAGAGTTTTAAGGCATGTCTTCCTAAGGTAAGCCTAGAAACTTAGAAAAAATCATCAGGTTTAATTTTCAAAACTTTGACAAAAACACACATACACATACTTAAACTAGTTTACCTTCTACTAGCAGTGTGTACTATATTTGCAAATAACATTTTACATATGTTTTGAAAGAGTTTTTGTTTTTTGAGACAGGGTTTTGCTCTGTTGCCAGGGCTAGAGTGTAGTGGCATTGTCATAGCTCACTATAACCCCATCTCCTGGGCTCAAACAATCCTCCTGCCCTAGCCTCCCAAGTAGCTGGGATTACAGGTGCTCACCACTACTCCTGGCTAATTTTTCTGTTTGCTCAGGCTGGTCTCAAATTCCTGGCCTCATGCAATCCTCCTGCTTTGGCCTCCCTTTGTGCTAGGATTACAGGCATTAGCCACCATGCCCAGCCTGAAAGATTTTCAAGTGTTGGCAAACTTTTATGAGTTGCTCCCCAATTTGATTCTGCCTCCTCCCAAAATTCATTTTGCAGTAAGCAGCTTTAGAAACTGATGTAAAAGAAATAAATTTAAATGGTAAATTGTTTTTCTTTCTGTTTCAGATATGTTGGTAACCTTTCCAGAGATGTGACAGAGGCTCTGATTCTTCAGCTCTTTAGCCAGATTGGACCTTGTAAAAACTGCAAAATGATTATGGATGTAAGGGTATTTTACTTTATTCTTTTTTTACACATGACTTAAAGCCATTACTTCTGGGAACTCTTAGTTTGTACAGTCTAAATTCATAAAGATTTTAGCAAATTTGTAATGAATCTGTTTTGACAAATGAATTTAGTTTGTTTTACTAAATAAAGGAAGAAGAGAATAGAACTAATTGTTTCTAGAGCAAAGGAAAACTGTGTATATATTTTTTATATATGTATGTGTATATGTAGGTTCTTGTTTTAAGGTGCAGTGAGTGACACATCAGAATTGTTTTTTATGTGTGGTGTCGGTTGGTTGGCTAATAAATTCAGTCATTACAATTAGATTAGGAAATGAGATAAAAAATAATAGACATTTGATATAGTGAAAGTGTTTTTAACTTTATTTTTGAAGGTCATGATTTAAATTTTTCTTATATTTAGGCTATTCCTATTTATCACACCTTAATGTGTAGAAAAAACATTGAACTCATTCATCTAATTGGAGTTAACTCTAAATCATATTATTTATAAAAAGACAAATTTAAAACTTTTTAATGGGAAAGACAGCACTGAAGAGAAATCCTTTTATCCCATAGTATCTCCTTCCTATAAACATTTGGTTTTCTTTTCTGTAGAAAAAAAAATCATGAATATGTATGTGTGTATCTGCTGCTTTCTTGTATTCCAATTTAACTCTTTTTTACTTGGTATGTTAAAAAGTTAATTGTTTAGCCAATTGGCTTTAATTTGTTGTCTTAGATTTTAAATGTTGTCAAACTGTTGGCCTAATGCTGTAGAGTCATTTGCATGTCATAGATGGAATCAACAAACATTTTTGTCCTTTTCATTATTCTGTCACATTTAATGTTAGTATCCCTTTGGATAAAGGAGAAAAGATCTCTGTACCCATAGAGATAGATAAGACAGAAAGAGAAAAATGATAGGGAATTTAAAATCAGTCTTTTCATGATCTAGGTCTCATTCCTTATTCCAGTAGTAGCATGTATGGAATAGTTATTATCTGTCAGTTATTTTAATGCATTATCACAAGTGCTCAATAGAAACATTATAAAGAAGATGTCATTCTCATTTTGAATATGAGGAAATGAGGCAAAGCAAGGATGTAAACCCCAGTTGATCTACTGGAATATAAATCCTCTGCATTCGTTTACATTTTGCTGTTGTCCTCTCTCCCTGTCTGATCATATATTAATGTTTCCCTGGGTAAAGATCACTGGGCAAAATGTTAATGAGTAACTAGGCTGCAGAAACAACTATCATAGCTAGGTTAGCATTTGCCACTTTTTATAAATTTTGGATTTTGATCACTCAAAAGCTTAGATTTTTATTATTGAAATCTAAATTCCAGTCTATTCACACACCTAGACTGGTGTTCACATTTATATATTTCATACTCCCTGGAGTATAAAGCTTGATAATATATATGTTTGCTTAGATTCTTTTTATGTAAAAAGTTACATTGTTTTCTGGATACAAATTAAGTAAAATGCACATTGTTTTTCATTTGTTTGCTCTACTCTTAAGTGCAGGCTACTTTTTCTAAGCACATTTCAGTGCCTGTCAACATTGATCTTTGTATTAGAATTCTCATTTAGTGTTTTATTACTTGGAATTACGCAATTTACTTTCTCTAATTTTTTTAAAGAAAATAATGTATAGTCCCAATATATTGACTTTTGTGGTTGCCTCCTTGCTCCGAAATTCTTGAAAATCATTGGTAGTGACTCTCTTAAACTATTACTTGAAACAAAATGGTATATTCCTTTATTCTAATAGCTTTCTAGTCTTTTCAATTAGTTTCTATTTTAATAATTCTGCTTAGGAGATTATGGAAAGAATTTTAAAATGGACTATAAAGTCATTTGGTATTTTGCACTGATAGGTGTAAAATACTGGATTTTTCTGTTTTTTTAATTCATAATAAAACATCCAGGCTTTACCTATCACATAACCCCAGCTACCTGGAACACCAGCAGAAAATGGGAGGCAATTTTTAAAAGATTTCTGAGCAGGCATAAAAATCGATGTCAGAAAGTCCACATTCTAAAAGTTACTCTGAAACTTTACTTATCAGGGAACCTCTTCAGTTTTCAGAGCCTATTTACCTATATTTTAGAAACTGGTTTAAGAAGGTTGGCTAACAGGCCGGGCACGGTAGCTCACACCTGTAATCCTAACACTCTGGGAGGCCGAGGCAGGCAGATCATTTGAGCTCGGGAGTTTGAAACCAGCCTGAGCAAGAGTGAGACCCCGTCTCTACTAAAAATAGAAAGAAATTAGCTGGACAACTAAAAATATATATAGAAAAAATTAGCTGGGCATGGTGGCACATGCCTGTAGTCCCAGCTACTCGGGAGGCTGAGGCAGGAGGATTGCTTGAGCCCAGGAGTTTGAGGTTGCTATGAGCTAGGCTGATGCCACGGCACTCTAGTCTGGGCAACAGAGTGAGACTCTGTCTCAAAAAAAAAAAAAAAAAAAGAAGAAGAAGGTTGGCTAACCTTAGAGTAGATTTCTTTGCTACTCAGCAAGGAACTATGTACATTTGTAGCAGTAAAAAGTAATATATAAGCAGGGCACGGTGGCATGCACCTGGGGTCCCAGCTACTCTGGAGGCTGTGGCGGGAAGATGGCTTTATGGCTTTAGGCCAGGAGTTCTGGGCCATATAGTGCACTACACCCATTGGATGTCCTCAGGTGTCCACACTAGGTTCAGCATCAGTGTGGTGACCTGCCAGGAGTGGGAGGCGGAAACAGAGCAGGTCAAAGCTCTGGTGCTGATCAGAAGTGGGATGGGTAGCCACTTTACTTTAGCCTAGGCAGCATAGCAAGACCTTGTCTCTCTCCTTTTTTAACTATTCATTTATTTATTAATGAATGAATGAGACTGAGTCTCACTCTGTCACCCACGCTGAAGTGCATAGCCTCGAACTCCGGGGCCCATGTAATCCTCCTGCCTCAGCCTCTTGAGTAGCTGGGACTAGAGGCACTGACCCAACTAATTTTTAAATTTTTTGTGGAGTCAGGGTCTTACTGTGTTGCTCAGGTTCCTCTCAAACTCTTGGCCTCAAGTGATCCTCCTGCCTCAGTCTCCCAAAGTGTTGGGATTACTGGCGTTAGCCACAGAGCTTGGCAGGACCCCATCTCTTAACAAAAAAAAAAGAAGAAAAGAAATGGTTATATAATGATAGGGAGAAAATATATGTATTTATAGCTATATAAATGCTTAGGATATATAGTTATTAATAAAAGATTAAACTATAGTAACATATTATAACCTGTTTAAGAAAATAACTTTGTATAAAAATAGTTTGTTTTTAAAAGTTTACTTTTTTTTTTTTCTCCTTGAGACAGAGTCTGGCGCTGTTGCCTGGGCTAGAGTACAGTGGTGTCAGCCTAGCTCACAGCAACCTCAAACTCTTGGGCTCACTCGATCCTTCTGCCTCAGCCTTCCGAGTAGCTGGGACTACAGGCATGTGCCATCATGCCCGCCTAATTTTTCCTATATATATTTTTAGTTGTCCAGCTAATTTCTTTCTTTTTTTTTTTTTTTTTTTAGTAGAGACTGCGTCTCGTTCCTGCTCAGGCTGGTCTTGAACTCCTGAGCTCAAATGATCCACCTGCCTCGGCCTCCCCCAGCCAAAAGTTTACTTTTTAAAACTTTTTTATTTATTTTTCAGAATCAGGATCTTACTGTGTTGCCCAGGCTGAATGCAAACTCCTGGGCTCAAGCAATCCTCCTGCCTCAGCCTCCCAAGTAGCTGCAAGTACAGGCACATACCACTATTTACTTTTTATCTGAATTAGCTGGAGGTGGTGTCACACACCTATAGTCCCAGCTACTCAAGAAGCTGAGGCAGAAGGATCCCTGGAGCCCAAGTGTTAGAAGCTGCAGTGAGCTATGACTGTGCCACTGCACTCCAGCTTGGGCAGCAGGACCCCATCTCTAAAAAAGTACAGTAATTAAAAATAAAAATTGACTTGTGGTTGGACCTTTCGTTCTCCATGGCCTGCTAACTTAGATACATAAAACTTGACGGGGGTGAAATCTTTACATAATTTTAAGGTAATGGGAGCATGAAGCTTAAAATTGGCTTTTGTGTTTCTTCTCCAACAGACAGCTGGAAATGATCCATATTGTTTTGTGGAGTTTCATGAGCATCGTCATGCAGCTGCAGCACTAGCTGCTATGAATGGACGGAAGATAATGGGTAAGGTAAGCTGTCATAATTAAAGAAGGTGACTTGAGCTGGAAATTTTTAAGTTATATATGATTTTGTTTCCTTTTTAGAAACATTATGTTTACTTTATAGGAAAAGGTCAGTTATCTACGTTTACTATTAAAAAGGTGAGATAAAGCTTTTATAGAAGACAGAGGTCTGTGTTTATGTTAGTGTTTTCCATGTTGCCTTGTACATGGTAGGTACTAAAATATTTGTTGAATTATTTGAGCTTGGTTGAAACATCAGATGATAATGGGGAAGAATAAAAGAAAAAAATGTATTGGTACTTTAGGCAAGAAAGGTTAATTGAATGTTAAAAGAAATGTATAAATATGAGGATTTGTTAACATTATTTGCTGAAGTGTAGGTCAGAAGATAAGTATTGAAACTTTGACCAGAATTGGCACCCCTTGAATGCTTCATATCAAACATACAACTTCTTATTTGTTCATAGATGGAAATCTAATTTGGAGCTTTATTTTTATGGTGTTAAATGTAGAAAAATTTTTTTAGGAAGTCAAAGTGAATTGGGCAACAACCCCCAGCAGTCAAAAGAAAGATACAAGCAGTAAGTATATTTTATACTCTTTGAACATTTGTTTTTATTATACCCAGTAGTTTTATTGTAAAGCATATAATCATCATACATGTTTGCAGTAATGTTTTGATCGTTATCCTAAGATATGATTTAATGTGTTTGTGTTAATAAATTTAAGAACAAATCTAATCTTTGTCATCAGGTAGTACCGTTGTCAGCACACAGCGTTCACAAGGTAATTGTATCTTCTTAAACATAAAATGAAATCTCTTGAAAGGGTATTCACTAACCACTTGAAGTTTTTTTGTTTGATATTGGGGGGGAGAGGGGAGGGAGGAGGTGTAATATTTCTCTTGTTTCTCTGGAAATATTTTTCCCCCTTTTACCCAGTGTTGACCAAGTGTGGCTTGTCCACTATGTTGGTGCTAGTTCAAGCTCTCTGACCCCCTTGGTAGCAGCTGATGTCTTAGAAATACTTACACCAACTAAAGGGCAAAATACTCTGCTTCCTTGAGGTCACCATCTGGGCTTCATACCCACAACTTGCAAATGCTTAAGTTGCTCCTGAAACTTTGTTTCTCAAAGAGCTACCCTGTATGTTGCTTAAGGCCTGCCAAATATGGGTAACTTTTCTTTCCAAATGTACCTTGTCGAAATTGGTATATATATATCTCTCTCTCTCTCTTTCTTCATTTTAAAGTGTTGGTCCAACAATTTTGCATTTTTAAAGTGTTTCCTTTTTTTGAGAATTGTCTTTTTTAAAAAGTTCAGATATGGGATGGTTATTTCTCTCCAATGCTTTTTTAATGGTTCTGATATAAAGTGAAGGGATTACTGTTTTCATTCTGTTGCCTTCAGTCTTAGTTCACTTGCACATGGATTCACATAAACTGAATGGTGTAATGTCTGGGCAACCAAAACTGTTGGCTTTTGAGAAAACTGTCAAATACTTTAACATCAAACTGTTGCAATGCAAGGTATTTCTTTGATTGTTCTTCACAAAATATGGTTAAACCAAGTATATTGTGTAGCTAGCTTCAGTAAATTGTATTAACTGAGGCAAATCTTGTCTACATAATTCACAGTACCACTATTTTATTTTAATTTGTAAAGCCTTAATATAGTGGTAAACTGAATAAAAGTAAAGAATTATTATTAGAATGGTAACTACATTAAATTTTCTACAGAACTGAAATTTGTTATATATTATTAGTTTATTTTCTTAGACCAGTATAATAATTGACTATAAATAGAAATATAACTGTTAGTTTCCAGCTAGATATACCACAGTCTTTTTAGGAGAATCTTTCCTATATTATTGCCTTGATTCATTTTGTTTAAAATTGATAGGATTTGTATAGATAGAGGATAGTGTTTCAGTGATACTTTATTGTAATTCATAAATCATTTTAAGAATGCTGAATAGATTTTAGTATTTGTTAAATTCTAAAGTTATGTTTTTCTTTTCACTTTCCCTTCCTTCCCCTTATAAGATCATTTCCATGTCTTTGTTGGTGATCTCAGTCCAGAAATTACAACTGAAGATATAAAAGCTGCTTTTGCACCATTTGGAAGAATATCGTAAGTAACAGAAATTAAATAAAATGCTTTAAATTAGAAACAATCTTATGTAGAATTAGTTTGAAAATAATTGTGAATTTTGGACATTGATTTTTAACACTTGAATATAAGCTATTATATTATTTAGAGATTATTCAAGAAGTTAACAGCCAAAGATTGTTTTTTCATTGATGAATAAATCTATCTTTGGTCTTCAATTATCTTAAAGTCCTTTTTCAATTAGCATTAACTTTTAAGAGACAAATTTGCCATTGTACATACATATTATATTTCTTATATAGGTATCTTGCTAGCTTGGTGATACTCATTAGTAACTTGTGATATGACTAAGAGACGTAGATCCATTGGGCACTTCTATGATACCATGCATTTTGTATTAATATATTTTAATAAAAAGAAACTTTAACAGTTCAACCTAAAAAAAGCAGTTATTAAATGTTATTTTCTAGGTATTTACCCCCCTTTTTTTTTTAACTATTAACAATAATAGTGCCTTATAGTATTTTGTGAAGCACTGTCTTGCTTGCGCTTGTTATTAATCATACATTTTAGGCCCTTTGTAAATAACTTACTCAAGGTAGCATTCATCACAGAAGAACTTTAATATTTTGAAAAGCATGCCATATTAGAGTAAGAGTAATAAGTTGTTTTTAGTAGTACTTTCTTAGGAGTAATTGTTGAATTTAGAAAATTTTCACGGGTTTCTGGTTGCTTTATTATTGTTCCAGCTAGAAGAGTAGTAAAAAGGAAACACTAGCTGTGGTTTGCTTTGAACAGACTAACAGCAGAGATGACAAGATGAGGAGACTGGAAAGTAAATAAATGCCATTAGTATTGGTGATGAATTTTGGGAGTTTTCATTTGAAGAGAATAGTTCATTGGTACGACATGACAATGCATAGTGACCAAGGAATGGCCAATTTTAAAGGCAGTCACTAGATTTGGACTTATAAATGGACTCTTCTGTTAGATTACATTTTTCTTTGTGAGAACTATGATTAGGAAAATAAAATTTTAATTTGATTGTTCTTCTTACTCTGTTTTAGGGATTTGATAATGGTTAGCTTGTGTTCAAATATCTAGACTTGGAGGGTCTTAAACTTTGGTCTCTCTCAAGGGCTTTAAATCTCTGTACTCAAAATTTTGTGTGTTTTCATTTTGGTGTGGAGAATTTTTGTAAATTTTATCCTATTCTCAGAGTAGCCACAGGACTATAAGTTAAGAACCCTGAACTACATCTTTGCTGCTGCTTCCTCAGTGAATCTTTTCAGAGATTAATAAGTACAAGTTGAATTTTTTTCAAGGCTGACATTTCCTGGGTCTTTAAGAAGAAAAAGCTTTTTCTAACACTGTAAACAGATTAAATAGCTGTCTTATTAAATGCTTTTATTTTGACTGAAGTAAATTGTTGAAAACATGGGTATTTTAATTTGGGATTAGACAATAATTGTGTAACAATTGGTAAGTTTAGGTTAAATGACTTTCCGATTTTAGCAGTTTCATGACTTAAATCATGAATCAGTAATTTCTTTTTGTTAAGATATGTTTCTGTATTATATTTTTAATCTGGAGATTTTCTTATGGTCCCATGATTATTGATGTATACGTTGGTTTTTTTCTTGGTAAGGCCTTTCTTTAAGTTTTATAAAATTTTCAGTTAAGGTAATGTATGCTGTTTGAGTTGTAGGCTATATACAAGGAGGTAGTTTTCCTAAATTTAAAAGAATCATTTGGCATTTGGTAGCATATTTTCCTGATTTTTTTTGTTGTTGTTAAAGGAGATAAGTTGATAACTATATGTTGAAGGGTTCTTAATGATAGTAAGATATGCTCTACAGAGTGCCTATAATAGTGGTTGATTTATATGAGGTATGTAGTAAAACCGTGGTCTGTTAAAATATGTAGTATAAAAAATATAGTACTTTCCCTGATTTACACAGTTTAAACTCCTTCTGTTGTTCCTTGAGTATAGGGTAGACTAGCAAATTATGATATAGAACTATGTGAGTCAGTTACCAAGTTAAATGCATGTGTACCATACAGATAATTTAATAAGTATTTTTACATATTGAGAAGTGACTTGCATTAGTTTTCCCTTTTCAGCATCACCTCTTTGTCATTTTGACCCTAAACACTTATTAAATCACTCAAATTGATCTGAAATATGCTTATGTTTACTTTAATATAAAATTACATTGCATGGCTTTCTGACTTGGGTTTTTGTTGTAAAAGTGCCTGTTTTGTTCATGTGTCCTGAGAGAGCAAGCATTGTGACATACCTGGCTAACTTAAAAGCAGATTGCCTGTGAAGCACAATTTGAGTCCAATTTTTTGAGGTATGGAGTTTTAGCTATCATGGCTGGGTTTTTACTCAATCTCAAATAATAGGGCTCTGGTTATTTTGCAGAGTGTCTCTGAAGAATGGACAGAATTGCCCTGGCTAACTACAAGCTACGGTTCACAGTGGATAAATGTTGGCGTGCTTTTTTACTTTCTGACTTTTTAAAATTTTGCTTTCATATCTTGTAGTTTCCAATCATTTTATATGAATATTATTATAAAATTCAGTGTAAAATCTTTTCTTATGTAGTTTAGAACTAAAGTGTGTGTCTAGTATTTTTCTTCAATGATTTAACATTTCTGAAAATGTCCAGTTCTCAAAATTTACTGTAGTCCAAAAGGGGGGTGTAAATTAATCTGAGAAAAAATGAAGTAATTTATTTAGTTTAGGGAATATATAACTTTTTCATTCTTTAATTTCCAGTTTTCTATTTTAAGTTATTCATGTAGGTAGAATATGGTTTCAAATAGCAAATTATAAATTGCATGGTTAAAGAAAGCCATTCGTTTAATGTGCCTCTTTGAACCTTATAAGTGGTTAGTTTATGTGAATAGCTGCTTTCACCATGCTTAATATTTAAAAGTTTAAAAAACTTTTTGAAGTGGGAGACAATTTCTATACAATGTACAGATATGCATATATTTAAGAAGTTATTGATTTGCATGTCTATATAAATAAGCCTCATTTGCTAATACATGATAAATTTTGTAGAATAAAAGGTGAATTTGCCTTAAAGGTTCACTTTACTGAAGGTGAAACATAAATATGACTTGTGTTTGAAATTCTCATTTTATATCCAAGGACAGTTTGCAAACCTAAACTTCTGATTGTTTCTGATTTCAGAGATGCCCGAGTGGTAAAAGACATGGCAACAGGAAAGTCTAAAGGATATGGCTTTGTCTCCTTTTTCAACAAATGGGTGAGCGCAATCAGAAGTGCATTTGCAGTGCTTTTAAGAATAAGGAAAGGGGCCGGCTTGGTGGCTCACACCTGTAATCCTAGCACTCTGGGAGGCCGAGGCAGGAGGAGTTTGAGACCAGCCTGAGCAAGAGCAAGACCCCGTCTCTACTAAAAATAGAAAGAAATTATCTGGAGAACTAAAAATATACATAGCAAAAATTAGCCGGGCATGGTGGCACATGCCTGTAGTCCCAGCTACTCGGGAGGCTGAAGCAGGAGGATTGCTTGAGCCCGGGAGTTTGAGGTTGCTGTGAGCTAGGCTGACGCCACGGCACTCTAACCTGGGCAACAGAGCAAGACTCTGTCTCAACAACAAAAAAAAAAAAGAATAAGGAAAGGAAACACTCAGTTTGTTTTAATTAATTTTTCTTTAATCTACTGTTTGTTCATTTTACCAATAATTATGACCTCACTAGAGTATGTCTTCCTTCTCCTGTTTCATCATTTAACATTTATTTAGCATGTGATACATGCAAGGTACTGATAAAAAGTTTTCAGAATATAGAAAGTAAAGAGGCCGGGCGAGGTGGCTCACGCCTGTAATCCTAGCACTCTGGAATGCCGAGGTGGGCGGATCCTTTGAGCTCAGAAGTTCGAAACTAGCCTGAGCAAGAGCGAGACCCCGTCTCTACTAAAAAATGAAAAAAAGAAATTAGCTGGACAACTAAAAATATATAGAAAAAGTTAGCCAGGCATGGTGGCGCATGCCTATAGTCCCAGCTACTCGGGAGGCTGAGGCAGAAGAATTGCTTGAGCCCAGGAGTTTGAGGTTGCTATGAGCTGGGCTGACGCCACGCCACTGTAGCCAGGGTAAACAGAGCAGGACTCTGCCTCAAAAAAAAAAAAAAAAAACGAAAGTAAAGATATTTAAATTATCGGCCAAAGGTAGACGTTGAAAATCTCATTTATGGATTTAATTCATTATCTTCCTCTTTTATATTCCCTTGGTAATTGAAAAGTAGCTAATAAAGTACTGTGATAGGTGGCAATTTGTTTGGGCTTGAAATTTCTGGTTTTGTTTTATTTTTTTAACAGAGTCTTGTTCTTTTTGTCTGGATAGAGCACAGTGGCATGATCATAGCCTACTGCAACCTCAAATTCCTGGGCTCAAGTGGTCCTCCTTCCTCAGCCTCCTGGGTAGCTGGGGCTATAGGCATGCACTACCACACTTGACTAATTATTTTTTGTAGTGACAGGGTCTCACCATGGTGCTCAGGCTGCTCTCGAACTCCTGGGCTCAAACGGTCCTCCCCCCTTGGCCTCCCAAAGTGCTAGGGTTACAGGCATGAGCCTCAAATTTCTGGGGTTTTTTTGCAGAGAAATGGAAGAATAGTGCAGTACTGTATTATGGAAAGAATTCCACTGTGTATTATTAGGTGAAAGACCAATTTGCATAAAAAGGAAGGAAACATACATTATTGTGACAAGTATGAGTGTGTTTGTGTTTTCCCCTGTAAGAGTAAACAAAAACCTGTGGCAGAGCTTCTTGTTTGGGGGTAGGTGATGAGAACTAAGAAAATGGGATAGGGAGGGAAGTATCACCCTGTACTGTACTTTGAGATTTTTGAACCTTGCAAATATATTGCTAATTCAAATAATTAAGTCCTTTTAACTTTTTTAATATGGTAACTGAAGGTTCAAAACAGTTAAATGGGGCAGGATCACACTTCGAGAAATATTGGGGTGCATGGTGGGACAGCTTATATGCACTAATCCTGGAGTACACACACACCAGGGTTTTATTAACTTTGGATTTTATTGTTTGCCTTTATGTTATGACTAGTGGTTGCCTATGATAAGTATAGAAACATTTTACCTTCTGTGTTAAGAGTACCTTAGAACCATTAAAAATTTTTTGTAGTTTGAAATGTATTTTAGAAAAGCATTTCTTATTTTATTAAATGGAATATTTGAAGTAGATATTATAACATCTCTTGGTGACTTCAGGTCAAATTTATGAGCATCATTTATTGTGATATACTATGATATATATAATGATTCCTTCCAGACTTTTTAAAAATACAAATGTTTGCAGCTCTGCCAAGTAGTGTCAATCTGTCATGCTTTTCCTAGTTCCTGTTTCTACTTACATTGAACTAATGTCTAATTATTCCTGTGAACATTTACTATCCAGATATGTGCCATAACTTCTTGCAACCATTTGCCCAAAATATACTATCTATATCAAAAATTTGCGCCAGACTGGATGTGGTGGCTCACGCCTATGATCCTAGCACTTTGGAAGGCCAAGGCGGGACAATGGCTCGAGCCCAGGAGTTCAAGACCAGCTTGAGCAACATAACAGACCTCATCTCTACAACAAATTAAAAAATTAGCTGAGCGTGGCGGCACGCACTTATAGTCCCAGCTACTCCACTGCAAGAGGCTGAGTCAGGAGGATCGCTTGAGCCCAGGGGTTTGAGGTTGCAGTGAGCTATGATCACACCACTGCACTCCAGCCTGGATGACAGAGCGAGACCCTGTCTCTTAAAAAAAATTTTTTTCTCTCTAAAAATGCTTACATGGCTCACAGATCCAGGCAAGAGAACCTAAAAAGCACTGCAATGTTATTTCAGCTATTCTCACAGTAACGTTATATCTGTGGTCAGATTGTTTAAATATGTTACGTAGTATAGCTGTCATCTTCCCTATGTGAAATGAAAATGTCTTTTAAGAAAGCAGAAAAACCTGTGAAAAAAGTGGGTAAACCCAAGAAATCGGGAAAACACCATGTATTAGAAGAAAAGTTGAAAGTGATGAAACACATTGAGAGGTGAAATATATAAGCTTAGACATACATGTGTCCCATCTACCAATTAAAAGATTTTTTTTTCCTGTGAGGTTAGAAAATAAAAATTATGACAGTATAGTTGGTTTTGAAAGCTTTGCTATTAATCACAGCATAATATTTTGGAAAGGTAGAAAAATACCTTGTACAATGAATTGATAGCCACAATTTAGTGTGAGTTCCTTAGAGGATTGATTCATAGGTTTCATAATAAGATTTAGGGAAATAAGCTGGGGGGTTGGGTAGGCTAGGAACTCATTTTTCTCCTGTGAGATTATGGAATATAGTCTTCTGCTATATAAAAATCACTATTGAATGTATATTTAGTATAAAGTAGAGTCAAATAGCCAAGGATACATGTGTATGGCTTCTGGAATTAGAGATGGATATGAATCCTGACAACCATCATATGATAGATGTAACTTTGGGTAAGTAATTTAATCTTCCCAAGTTTACATTTCAACTTCTATAAAATTTGTGATTTGTGCTTGGCTCTGGTGTTATGCAGTGCCACAGCGCTGATTGCAATTACCCCCAACTTCCTTACCTCTCTTCTCATGTTGTACGTGCTAGGAAAACCTCAATAAACATAGCTTCTGTACCTACCCCAGAGTAACTGAATATTATTGGAGAAAAACTGATTCCAACTGGTTTTGCTTCTCATTTAATAGTCACACGCTTTAGATGAGTACTCAGTACTGTCTTCACAAACTTTACGTTTCTCTCTCTCTCTCTCTTTTTTTTTTTTTTTTTGAGACAGAGTCTCACTCTGTTGCCCGGGCTAGCGTGACATGGCATCAGCGTAGCTCACAGCAACCTCAAACTCCTGGGCTCAAGCGATCCTACTGCCTCAGCCTCCCGAGTAGCTGGGACTACAGGCATGTACCACCATGCCCGGCTAATTTTTCTATATATATTTTTAGCTGTCCATATAATTTCTTTCTATTTTTAGTAGAGACAGGGTCTTGCTCTTGCTCAGGCTGGTCTTGAGCTCTTGAGCTCAAACAATCCGCCCACCTCAGCCTCCCAGAGTGCTAGGATTACAGGCGTGAGCCACCACGCCTGGCCCCAAACTTATGTTTTTCTAATACATTTGATTCCCCATTGTTTGTGGTAACTATTTTATTCCTTACCACCCCATCTTCTCAAATATTTCTCCCTTCCTCATCATCACCCTAAGGTGACAGCATTATATCATGTTTCTCTGAGAAAAAAAGAAGCTATCATACACAAATTTCCTCATCTTTCAGCCACCAAAGTTACGTAAAATTCATCCACCTTCCCTTCTTCCTTTTACAATAGAGAAAAGGTCCTTCTTGTCAATGGCCAAATCATTTATGATTGGGTTCCCACCTCTTGCCTTTCAGAACTTTGATCCTGTGTTGCTGCTGCTTTATTGGTTTTTAAACAACGGCTTTATTGAGATATAATTCACATGCCATAAAATCCACACCTTGAAAGTATATGATTTTTTTAACATGATGGCACTGTAGTCCCAGCTCCTCAAGAGGCTAAGGTGGGAGGATCCTTGAGCCTAGGAGTTTAAGGCTGTAGGCAGTATGATCACACCTATGAATAGCCACTGCACTCCAGTCTGGGCAACATGGCAAGACCCCATTTTTTTAAAAAAAGTACACAATTCAGTGGTTTTTGTTGAATTCACAATTATGCAACTATCACTACAATCAATTATAGAGTATTTTCATCATCCTTAAAAGAAACTACATATCTATTAGCAGTTACTATCCTTTTCCTTCCATGTCCTTCTCACCAGTCCCGAGTACCTATTAATGTACTTTCTGTCACTATAGATTTGCCTGTTCTGAACATTTCCTATGAAGGGAATCATATGATACGTGCTATCCTTGTTCTTACTGTCCTGTGCCATCAGTTTCTCCCTTTTCACTGGATCATTCCCATCAACATCTAGTATCTCTCGATCAAAACTACACTTGATCCGCACTCAAAAAAGTTGTTTACGTAGGCTTCCACTTCATTTCCCATTCACAACCACCGGCATACACATATACACACACTATAAAAAGGTTGTTTTCGTCTTTTGCAAGTAAGTAGTTATATTTGTTTCTTAGGGAGGCTGTTTCAAAGTACCATAAGTTGGATAGCTTAGAAAAACAAAAATTTATTTTCTCAAAGTTCAGGAATCTTGAAATCCAGATTCAGGGTGTCAGCATGTTACCTTCAGTTCTTTCTGAAGGCTCTATGGAAGAATGCTTCCTAGCTTCTAAGGTTTGCTGGCAATCCTTGACATTCCTTGACTCGTAGCTGTATCACTCCAGTCTCTGCTTTCATCTTCATGTGGCCATCTTCTTTTCTGTGTGTCCACATAATCTTCTCTTCTTCTTAATATAAGGACATGAGTCATATTGGATTTGGAGCCCATCCTAATCCAGTATGACCTCATCTTAACCAATTATATCTGCAAAGACCCTATTTCCAAATAAGGTTATATTTATAGGTACATGGGTTTAGGACTTCATATCATTTTGAAGGACACAATTCAACCCATAACATTAGCTAAGCATCTCATGGAATTCAAACTGGTTAGTATGTTCCTTTAGTAGTAGGTTAAGCCCACATTTGACATGTGCAAACAAAAGCTACACTCCATTCACTTTTTGGTCCACTCTAAAGCTGGCTTTTATTTTTACTTTCTACCAATGCTACTCTATTGAAGGTCACCTCTTGACCTCTGCTTTCTTGGCTCCCATGATAGTATACTTTCGTGGGTTTCTTCCTTCCTCACTGGCTACTCCTCCTTAGTCACCTTAGGTAGGGATTTTTACTTTACTCAATTTTTAAATTTTGCTGTTTCTCAGGGCTCCGCCCCAGGCCTTTTCGCTCTCTATTCTTTCTTTATGACCTGAATTTTATATCTTCAGTTCAGTCTGTTTCTCTGTGCTCCATACTTACTAACAAATTGTCTTCATTTAGATGTCTCACAGCCATCTTAAACTTAACATGGAACTCTTTGTTTCTTTCTCCAACCTGTTCCCCTTTTCTCTTTCCCAGTCTTTTCCCCATTACAGTAAATGCTAGCACTGTCCTTCCAACTTCTCAAGCAGGAACTTGATGTTACTTTATTTGTTCCCCTCAAAAGAATGTAATAACCATGTAAGAATGTAAGAGACTGTGTGTGCTTGTTCACCAGTGTATCCCTAGCTCTTAACTTGGTGCCTGGAACATAACTGCTCAGTATTTGTTTGTTAGATGAATGAGAAACCAAATACTGTCATTAGCAAACTTGCTGAATTGTTTAAAATAACATTTTCATTCTTAATATAGTCTTGAGTTGTTGCATGAACTTTGTGATATCTACCTCATTAGGCTCATGACATTTTCGGATGATTAACATTCCCAAAGTCTGATATCCACATAAAAGAAAGATAACTATAACTAAAAAGCACCATTGCATTTTAGGAAAGCTATCATATATTGTGTATTTCATAAAGCATTTTTACTTAAAAACATTTGTGAAAAGCACCAAGTTTTTGCTGCTGCTAAAAATTATTTAACATCAACTAATAGTGGCTTCTTTGTTATTTCCAATGTTGTGTGGAACAGGATGCTGAAAATGCCATTCAACAGATGGGTGGCCAGTGGCTTGGTGGAAGACAAATCAGAACTAACTGGGCAACCCGAAAGCCTCCAGCTCCAAAGAGTACATATGAGTGTAGGTGTATTGGAGAAGAAAAGGAAATGTGGAATTTTGGAGAAAAATGCACTAGATATTAAATGTTAGAGCTGTTCCCGGAGACTTATTGCAGAAATAGATGAGAAGCAAATCAAGACTACTGTTCAAAAATGTACTTAGTTTTCATTTTTGTAATTATAAATAATAATGATATTATCTCTAATGTCAAGTCTCCTATTAAATAGAGAATACTGGGTAATTTTTTAGACATTCTTGGGGGAGGTTTAATCCTAAATTCAAGTATAATATGTGTTATGTAAGCATTTTGATCAAGGTAAATATTACCATTACAGTAGTGTAGTTAATGCTGCCTTTCTCTTTCTGAACATTTATTTAATGAATTAAAGGTAAACTTTTTTCGTCCCCAGCAAACACCAAACAGCTGTCATATGATGAGGTTGTAAATCAGTCTAGTCCAAGTAACTGTACTGTATACTGTGGAGGTGTGACTTCTGGGCTAACAGGTATGGAAGCTTTACTGTATGTCATTAATTTTTAAACTTCCAAGCTTAATATTTGTAGGGTTTTAATATAACTTAATGTGGTTTCTTCTTGTTTTTTGTCTAACAGAACAACTAATGCGTCAGACTTTTTCGCCATTTGGACAAATAATGGAAATTAGAGTCTTTCCAGATAAAGGATATTCATTTGTTCGGTAGGAGTGGTTTTTTAAAAAACACTCCCCCCTCCCATATAATTTTCGAAAGTTTACCTTATTGGTTTTCTTAAAAATTTACCTTGGTTATAAAGAAATAGAAATTTCTCTAGCATGGCATATTTGTCATTTTTTTTATAGGTCCCATCTTCCAACGCAAGTCCAGAACTATCAGACCTTTGAGAAAAAATAGCAAACAAAATAAGCCATTTTATTGATTCTTTTTTTTTTTTTTTAATTTTTCTTTATTACCCTCCACAGTGGTCCACCCATTTTATTGATTCTTTCATGTGAACTGCCTATTTTACCTCAAACTCACCCTGATTTTTAAAAATTTTTATTCATAAATATTTAAAGAAATTTGTATTGATGATTCTTAATTTTGTTTTCAATAGGTTCAATTCCCATGAAAGTGCAGCACATGCAATTGTTTCTGTTAATGGCACTACCATTGAAGGTCATGTTGTGAAATGCTATTGGGGCAAAGAATCTCTTGATATGATAAATCCCGTGCAACAGGTGAGAGGCTTCTTAACTTTGAGAAGTAATTTCTGGGCTAATAGTAAAGTTATTTTAAAATGAAGATTGTTGATAATCCTTGTTAGTAAGTTTATAGCTAAAATGATAGTATATAAGGGCTCTTCCTATGTGTATTATAGTTCCAGCATGGTGGTTCATGAATTGCAGCGATGACATGATGAATGTGAGTGCCTCATTTGACTCATGCTCACACAGTGGATTTTAAAATGCTCTGACAAATTTAACAGGGTATTAAATCTTTTTCAACTGAAACAAAAATAAAGCTATAAATATATTTAGGCATTTCCTTCCAGATTTTACTGCTTTTTGTTCTTCCAGGTAGCTTTAGTGGTTCAAACTTAATACCACAAAGATTGCTATGAGTAAGTTGTAAATGCAGCACAGACATGAGAGTAAGAAAATCCTAAACTGTGTAGGTTTCTTAAGCTGAATAAAGGAATACATAATCTTTATATCTTCCCTATATATAACAATCATGTGGATAGTTTACCAAACACTTACACATTATACTGAGTTTAATATTTATTACTAGGGCATCACTTGCTGCCTTAGAAAGACTATGCCATTGAGAGTGTCATGTAGAGTATAGCAGTATAACCTCACTTGTTTTTTTTTCCACCAGTCACTTAATAAATTCTTGTTTATCCTGTCATTTTAATTGTAATGATAGCCATACGTGTTTTGGCTAAGTATTTGTGGTAATAATAATAGGACTAGATATATTCAAATAATACTAAATTATCTGTCATAATTTTACTTAACAGCAGAATCAAATTGGATATCCACAACCTTATGGTCAGTGGGGCCAATGGTATGGAAATGCACAACAAATTGGCCAGTATATGCCTAATGGTTGGCAAGTACCTGCATATGGAATGTATGGCCAGGCATGGAACCAGCAAGGATTTAAGTAAGTATATTTGATCTTTTTCTTTATAAACCTTTGACAATGTCAAAAGAAATTTGTTTTTGAGGCAGAGTCTCACTCTGTTGCCCAGGCTAGAGTGCCACGGTGTCAGCCTAGCTCACAGCAACCTCAAACTCCTGGGCTCAAGCAATCCTCCTGCCTCAGCCTCCCAAGTAGCTGGGACTACAGGCACACGCCGCCACACCCAGCTAATTTTCTCTATTTTTAGTAGAGAGGGGGTCTCACTCTTGCTCAGGCTGGTCTCGAACTCCTGAGCTCAAGCAATCCTCCCACCTCGGCCTCCTGGAGTGCCAGGATTACAGGCAGGTGCCACCTTGCCATCCAAAAGAAATTTTAAGTAATTAGTAGTATGGCACCTTGTGTGAAGCATAACAATAGCCTTTGAAGGACTTAATATAGAGTAGTTTTTAAGTTTACAGTTTTAAATGTTTCTCTTTAAAAATTTGCCTAGAAATATGTTGCCTTAGGCCAGGCAAAATGGCTCATGCCTGTAATCCTAGCACTCTGAGAGGCCAAGGTAGGAGGATTGCTTGAGCTCAGGAGTTCAAGACCAGCCTGAGCAAGAATGAGATTCCATCTCTATTAAGAAAAAAATAAAAAAATAAAAAGAAATATGTTGCCTTGAAGTGTAATCAAGATCATATGAATTTTGGTAATGATTGATAATAAATCAACTAATTTTTTAGTAACAAAATAAGGGCTTAACAGCTATTAAGCTTTTCACATGACTAATGGTCACTTAGCCATTCTTAGATACACTTATTTTGATGCTAGTTGTTTTATTCATTATGCTTTTTTCTATGTAAAAGAGTTTATTCATTTATTATTATATGGTAAGCTTCCTTATAAACCCTGAATTATGCCATTTTACTTACTGAAAAAGAAACTGGAAATAAAACTGAAAAAGAAACTGGAAATAAAACTTTTCAGGTTAAAAAAGCATCATAATTGTAATGTTAAAAAAATTTATGAGGTTACATGTGCTAATAATCATTTTAATTTCTTTTCTGAGCAATATAAATGCTAGTTCAATTTTTTTTGTTTGTTTGGTTTTTTTGTTTTTGAGACAGAGTCTCGCTCTGTTGCCTGGCTAGAGTGCCGTGGCGTCAGCCTAGCTCACAGCAACCTCAAACTCCTGGACTTAAGCAATCCTTCTGCCTCAGCCTCCTGAGTAGCTGGGACTACAGGCATGTGCCACCATGCCTGACTAATTTTTTTTTTCTATATATATTTTTGGCTGTCCAGATAATTTCTATTTTTTTTAGTAGAGACAGGGGTCTTGCTCTGGCTCAGGCTGGTCTCGAACTCCTGACCTCAAGTGATCCTCCCGCCCCAGCCTCCCAGAGTGCTAGGATTACAGGCGTGAGCCACTGCACCCAGCCTAAATGCTAGTTCTTATTGTACCAAATGACTTGAGTTTCTTTCAGATAGTGGCTTCTTCAACATATGTCTAGCCAAATTGAAGATGGACAATTTTCCTTTCTGAGCTGGGAGATGGGTTTTGCTGGCTTTAAAGGAGATAAATGTTTATAGGTTAAGGGTATTATCTTAGCTACAATTTCTATCAAAATTAAACTGCCCAAATTAATGTACAGGGATGCTTGTTTTTAAGAGAAAAAACTCAACTAAAAGGCTATACTTTCCCTGGCTTAACAGTTATCCTTATATTTGGGTTTAAGAAAAAATGTTTCCCATTTCCTATGTATGTTATTTGTCCCTGGCATTAGTTTGTTTTAATCGATGGATTTCCTCTCCCCTCTGTTTCTTTCATATTATTCACCAGTCAGACTCAGTCTTCTGCACCATGGATGGGACCAAATTACGGAGTACAGCCACCTCAAGGACAGAATGGCAGCATGTTACCTAATCAGCCTTCGGGGTATCGGGTGGCAGGTTATGAAACCCAGTGAAAAAGGACTCCAGAATCTAAAGCCAGTGGCTTGAGGCTACAGGGAGTGTAGTAAAGCCATTGTTTACTTAAAGATTTATCAAATCAGTCAGTGCAAATGTCAGATACAATGTATTTATTTAAAAGATTCATTTTTTAATCATGAAATTATCATCCACATTGTTTTAAAAAGAAACAAGATGCTGGATGTCTGCCAATTTTTGCCTTCATTACCTTTTTTGATAAAGTTTCTCAGATCCTTGTTTCAAATACAAATGCAGGGATTGCTGCCACTTTTTAAAAATTAAGAGGCAGAAAATTGCACAATGTTGAACTTTTTTCCACTCACTAAAGTAGTGTGCAGTTCTAGTTTGCATTCCTGATATGATTTAAAACATGTAATATAAAGATGTAAAAAAAAAAAGAGAAAGAAAAACCAAAACTGTGCAGAGTCTAGAAGTTCTTTGTAATCTTCAGCTTATGCACAATTCTGTTTTAGGTTTAAAAAGTAGGCATTGTTTGAGCTCTCCCATCTACGCTGTTATCCTTTTGGGGTTTTTAAATATAAATTATTAGTTTACATCATTTTTGTATACATTTTTTCACAGATTTGTCTTGCCTTATTAAAATTCTGTAAAATATACTTAAATGGAAAAAATGATGTTCACTTAGATTGAAAACTTTTCTCAGATGGATTGATCATTGCATTCATCTTGTGTTTTATATGAGAAGGTGCCTCAAGAATTCCCTGTTGGATTTGTTTAAAAGGATTTTTATCTTCTGTGATAAATTTTGCTGTGTACCAGGAACTTATGAAAACAAAAACTTGTTACTAAAAAAAATCTCTGAAATGTGATAAGTTCTTATGCCATGTTAATTTCATGTGTCAACTTCTACATTTACATGTATTATTTCATTATGTAAAATGTTTTAGTGATTTAATATTTTGCACAGTTAGCAAACTTTGTATGTCATTTCCTTCTTAAAGGTATCATGCAGAGTTGACATGAGATTTATAAGTTTTTAAGCATGTGAAAATCAAATACACACTTTAGTAGTCTTTGAATACAAAGTCATCTGCTCTTATTTTTCAAGAATTTTGAGACACAAAGTTGTATGTAAAGGAATATATTAATTTGCCGTTTTCTAGTTAGATTTACTAAAAAAGAGTAAATCAACTTAATATGTACAAATGATAGCTGTGAAACTGTAGAATATCCTTATGTCAGGCTTGAGTTTCATTGTGAACTCCAAAATTAGCCTGAAGGACCAGCCGGGCAAAGCATTTTTTAAATGTTCAGAGGCCAAAAGATTAACAAAAAAACCTTAAAATCCTACCTCCTTAAACAGCCTTCAAAGAAGAGAATCCTCAGTGCAATCATTATTTTGATTCTTTTGGTACCTGTTTTCCTGGAGTTCCCAATTTTATTATTTGGGGGTGGCTCCAAGCATTAAGAGGTTTAATCTTTGATGGCATTGTTGTAGTTTTGAAATTTCTAGTACATTTCAGAGTCTCTTAGAAAAGTTGTGGGAGGTTTTGTTTTCAGTGAAGGTCACAAACCTCCTTCCTTGACTCACAGAGAGGAAGGGTCCCCAGTATACATATTTGAATGGTTGTGGTTTTCAAGACCTTTAGAGAGCTCCCAACATTTTATTTAGAAACAGAAAAGGCCTGTGAAATCTTAAGTTTCCTGGTCTCTATCTTCCAGGTAGGGGCAAATGACTCTAAGCTGGTCTCTAAGCCAATACCCTTGTAAACCAGAGCCCAGGAAAGATAGCTTATAAGTGTATAATTCTCTGGAGCTCAATTCTATGCAGTTGTACTGATGTTTCATTAAGTCACTGTGTATTTTTAAGTGTTGACACATTAAAATTGCTTTATGGAAGATGAGTAAATTTTTTAAATACTTGGAAATTTAATTTCCTTGTTAACTTCTACAGATCAGGGCATGCAACCAAAAGCAGCTTAAATGAAATACTAAAAAAAAAAAAAAAAAATCAGGAATTTTTTTTAGATTCTTCTGGCTTATGTTTCTATTTTAGGACCCTCATTGTTTTCCTCTTATTAAAAATATTTTATTTCCTGTACATCTCATGGACTGCAGGGTAAATTATTTGGGCATAAATAATTTAATCTATACAAAAGTATAGTTTTTCTTTAATTTTGACTAACTCAAGTAATAACAGTTTTTATTAGCCAGCATATTTTCTTACTGCACAAGTCTTAAAATGTTCATTGACTACTACTTTTTGAGAAGAAAGTGGTATCAGTACTCATGATGAAAATGTTACTACTGAACAAATTCACATTTCAGGAACATTGCTAACTCTGGTTTAAATCTTAGTGTTAAATCATTGGAGGATTTTTCAGTCTAAAAATCAGACCGGTATTAGTGTCAGGTAAGGAAATTAAAGTTTTTTAAATGGTTTCATTCTCTGCAATATGCATTTAGATTTTACTTTCTGGTACTGTAAAGAACCTGAAGTGATTCACACTTAATGGGTCATTAATTCAGTATTCTTTACCCTGACTGTTTGGATATTAAAGTTCCTTTATGTTTTCTATAACCTGTGGGATCTTCTTGCAGTGATTATTGTGTGTGAGATTTTTCTTTTTGGTCTAGCTATATTGTTACATTCACTCAGATATTTGTTAATGTTTAAAAATCCTATTCCAGAAACAGTGGTTTGTATTGGGTTTAATACCACAAAGAATTGGCATTCTGCAGATTTAATTAATTATGAAACCAGGTCCTCATTTTCCTTATTGATATTATCTCCATGTAGAAAATGAGATTCACATTCTAGTTGTGTTCTCCTGTTTTGTCCCTGTGCTTGCTCATCTTCCTTTTACTTGTGTGATAGAGTTCTTTCCATTTGAGAAGGCAGTTGATCAGCACTAGATTGCATTTACAAAGGGAGTTAGGTTTATTAAGTGTGATAGGGTGCTCCTGACCTTACAGTTGAATTAGAAAAACAAAATGTGTTTATAGGAAATAAAAAAGCAAACCTTTCAAATGAGAGAGATGATTTCTAAAATCAATCATCTCTTCATAGAGGGTTATTACATTTTATTTCAATCACTGCATTTGACTATTTAGAATTTAAAGAGCATACCTCCAAAATGATGAATTATACCTTAAGAGCCTTAATAAAATGTATGAGTGTGTCTCAGTTGAATAGGATTTTCTCCCTTCATTTGGAGACCTTAATTCATATGGATGTATGGTGAGGGATTAACTAAACATGAAAACTACAGGTGTCAATGGTAGCATGTCTTTTTTTTTTTGTATTGCCTTGCCAACAGGTTGGAAGGTAGCGTGTCTTGAGTGTAGTTCTATTATTAGAAATTTCTGTTTTATTCAAACAGTTGTTTGCAGCACTGGCTTCAGAGATGAGATTTTTGCCAAGACCGACCAGTAAATACAGTATGGCTTCTAAAGTTGGAGGCCGAGGTTACTGTGTTAGTAATTCAACTAAAAAAGGAAAAAGTAAACTTTACTAGGCTAGGCTATACAGAAAAAAGATTAAGCACAATTTTGTATACTGGATAAATAAGATCCCTAGCTCTTTATCCTTATTTAGCTCTAGAATACCAACAGACATGTATATTGGGTGGGATGTTGGAGGATCCTTCTGTGGAAAAATTAAATGACTCCTGAGAGAGATGACATTTGAGGGTCACCACCAAAACAGCCAACTGGCCATCAGTCCCTCTCAGTGAAGTGTCCCAGTCAGTAAATCCTGCCCATATACACAAATCTTCCAAACAGGTTTTGAGTGCTTCACTTTTAATTTTTTTTATTTTTTAACATTTTAAAAACTATTATTGCTAATCTTCTCTGTATCATTTCAATTTTATTATATGTGCTGCCGAAGTGAGCACTGAGTGCTTCCCTTTTAAATAGGGACAGCCAGAAATTACTGGAAATTTGATTATGAAAGGCAACTCTAAACAAAAAGTAACTCTCATGAATCAGAAAATTTCCAAGAACTAATATCCTCACATAAGAGAAGATGTATTCAAGAAACTAGAAGCCAGACATGGTGGCTTATGCCTGTAATCCCAGCATTTTGGGAGGCTGAGGTGGGAGGATTGCTTG
The DNA here is from genome assembly GCF_020740605.2 of Lemur catta. Lineage (NCBI taxonomy): Eukaryota > Metazoa > Chordata > Mammalia > Primates > Lemuridae > Lemur > Lemur catta. Next base: position 54,255,687 of record NC_059131.1, on the reverse strand, counting down.
AGCCTGGGAGGTCAAGGTTGCAGTCAGCTATGATTGTCCCATTGCACTTCAGTTTGGGCAGCAGAGGGAGACCCTGTCTCAGGAAAAGAAAAAAAAAAAAATACAAACAAACAAACCCCATGAAACTAGAGCAAGATAGGAAATGTAAAATGTTAATGAATTCAGTGAGAATGTTAAAAGACAAGGAAATGTTTTAGAACAGAAATCAAAAGTGGAGGGAAAAAAATAAAGTTGGATCAATTCAGGAGGTTTGACATGCAACCTAAAGGAGTTCTGGGAAGAAAACAGAAAATCAGGGAATGGGTGGAATTTATTTTAAAAATGCAAGAAAACTTCCTTGAAGAAATGATGAGTATCAAGATTGAAAAAAGCTATTATGGAATTAACACTTTAGTAAAAAGAGGCCCATACCAAGCCATACTATCATGAAATTTTAAGACACCAGGCAGAGTATTCTAAAAATTACCAAATGGCAAAAGAATTGAGACTAATACTAACTTTAGATTCTTAACAGCAATGTTGGAAACCATTGGTCAGTTGGGGTGCTGCCTTCCAAAGTTTGGGTAAATTATACATCCAACTACACTGTCGTGGCTGACAGTAAAATAAAGGCATTTTTAGATGTGCAAGTTCTCAAAAGATTATCTTATGTACCAGTTCTTAGAAAACTACTTGATACACTTCATCAAAACATTAAATCAAGAAAAAATATGATGTACTGCCTAAAAATGGGATCCAACACAAGAGTGAGATAAAGGGGATTTCCAGGACGATGGCTGTGAAGCCACTGCACTGGGCAGCCAGTCTAGACTGATGGTCGGAAGGCAAGACCTGAGTATGTGACAGGTTGGACTCTGCAGAGAATTGGATAGTGGGGCATCTTACAGCGCTGTGGAGGATGTGAAAAGACTTAAATGATAGAAGAAAATCAGGCAGATTGAAAAAAAGCAGTTATCAGGAACAACAAATCATACAAGAAAGGAAATAATCCCTTCCTGAACCAAGTACATGTATATTGCAATGTAGTCATAATAATGGAAACATTGAAATGACAGCAATAAAAATGTCATGAGTTCTACTGACAAAGAAAAAGGGATCTGTGAGCTAAAATCCTCAACAGAATATAAAGTTAATATAATGTCTTGATTGATGAATCAAAAATGCATATTGGAAACATGGAGATAAACCAGGCAGGGAAAGACTGCCTTAATTTTCTCGTTTATAAAATGGAAATAGGCTGGGCAGGCACAGTGGCTCACACCTGTACTCCTAGCATTTTGGGAGGCTGAGGCAGGAGGATTGCTTGAGGCCAGGAGTTCAAGACCAGCCTGGCCAATAGTGAGCCCTAGTCTCTACCCCAATTACCAAAAATTAGCTGGGCATGGTGATGCATGACTGTAGTCCCAGCTACTGGGGAGGCTGAGGCAGGAGGATCGATTGAGCCCCGGAATGTGAGGTTGCAGTAAGCTATGATACCACTGGACTCTAGCCTGGGCAACAGAGTGAGACCCTGTCTCCAAAAAATAAAAAATAAATAGGGGTCCTGTATTTTATCTGTCAGTTCTAGAAGATGGTTGCAGGCTGGTGCAGCCAAAGCTGCCATGGAAGCAGCTGCAGGTTGGGGGGGGCAGTTTGGTGCAGCTGGGGCAGGTCCCGGGGACCACTGAGGTGAGTGCCACTGGGTCTTCCACACAGCAACCCACTGGCTGCCACATGGAGTGAAAAAGAGAAGAGAACCAGAACCCATGAAGGAAGTGCCTTCAGTCCACTATCACCTGGCATTGTTCCTCAAGTGCCTGCTATGGAGAAAGCCTAACATCAAGCCAACTAGCTGAGGAGAAACATTTCACAAAACAAGTAAAAGACGCCGGGCACAGTGGCTCACACCTGTAATCCTAGCATTGTGGGAGGCCAAGGCGGGAGGATTGCTTGAGCTCAAGAGTTCGAGACCAGCCTGAGTAAGAGCGAGACCCCATCTCTATTAAAAATAGAAAGAAATTAGCCAAACAACTAAAACTAGAAAAAATTAGCCGGGCATGGTGGCGCATGCCTGTAGTCCCAGCTACTCGGGAGGCTGAGGCAGGAGGATTGCTTAAGCCCAGGAGTTTGAGGTTGCTGTGAGCTAGGCTGACGCCACGGCACTCTAGCCGGGGTAACAGAGTGAGACTCTCTCTCAAAAATAAATTAATTAATTAAAAACTTAAAAAAAAAAAAAAGGTCAGGAAGAAGACAAGGTTATACACTATTACCAAGGTAGTATATTCTGAGACCATTAGAAAAACTGTAAAAGCAAGATAATTCTCTAAAGTAGAGGAGTAAAAAAATATTATACTGAAAATTAATATACTATAAATTATTGGTACATGTGTTTTTGAATTTCTATGCTTTTTTGTTATTGATTCCTAACCTAATTGCTTTATGGTCAGAATATATATATTTTTTTGGTCTCAGAAATTCTAGTGATTATGAGCCTTAAAAGAGATAAACACGTAAAGCATCTAGCACAGAGCATGCAACGTTGCTAGTTCTTGGTAAAAAAGTCATTGTTATTATATTTCTTAGATCTTGGTTTGTCACATACTTGGAATTTTTAAAATATCACTTCTGCAATGTTTCCTTTCCTTGTATAATAATTATGCCATTATAATCCAGGGAGGCTCACTGTGAATTAGTTTGACTCAGGCATCACAACAAAAATCTACCTCAAGGCTGAAATATGATGTTCAGACAACAGAAAAAGGAAGCAAACCATAACTTGAAAGTTTTTACAATTCTGAGCATTCTATTTGTGAGAAAAGGGCTCAGAAAGGGCTTCTAGGATGGCATGACTTCTTCAAAGGCCCTTTTTTGAAATGGAAGAACTCTGAGCTTGGCTTGGAAGAAAGAAATCTCTTTTATAAATGGGGTTGCTTGATAGCTTCCTTCAAATACCCATGACTAGAACATAAAGCATGTCTCCTCGCCACTGAAAACGCATTGATCTCTTAGGACCCATTTTAGCAATTTCATTGGAGAAAGAGTAAACACTCTCTTTACAACAAGGTCTCTCAACTTCGGTGTTCTTGACATTTGGGGCCAGATTTTTTTTCTTTTTTTACAAGGTCTCACCCTGTCACCCAGGCTGGAGTACAGTGGTGCGATCATAGCTCAATGCACCCTTCAACTCCTGTGCTCAAGCCATCCTCCTGCTTCCAAGCTATCCTCCCTCTTCTACCTCCCAAAGTGCTCGGATTACAGGCGTGAGCCACCGTGCCCAGCCCAGATAATTTATCGTTTGAGAGGCTGTCTGTGCATTGTAGGATCTTTAGCAACATCCCCTACCCACTAGATGCCAGTAGCAGCGCTCCTAGTTCAGAACCACTGCTTTAAGATGATCACTTGGCACCAGTATGAGCATAAACACAACCAGACACAGAAAAAGCCACAGTACTGTTAGGTGATCATCCAGATGATCCAGGAAGTATTGATGATCATTTTAAAAAACTTATAATCGAAATGGAAAGAAAACTGAAACGTCTTCTGAAAAAATTGTATCCTCTCCTCCCCTCCAGTTTAATAAACAATATTACAAACCTTAATTCTGGAAAGGACCGTTTCTCTTATAAATAGTTGAGAATACTAAGGTTTTTCAACGGAAAAAGCAATCTGCCCACAACGCCACCACTAGTAAGTAGCTGAACTAGCTAGGCCAGGGGTGCAGAAAATCTCATTCCGGGGGTTTCCAACCCATAGGCCTCACCCTGAAATACACTGCGTTGGAGCGATCTTTACTTACGAACAAAGAACATTTAGATTTATTCTCTGTGAGTCCAAGGACCAAAAGTAGGATATACAGGAAACCAATTTCAGCTCATTATAAGGGAGAACGTTCAAATACTATATCAAAGAGTAGTTTAGGGAGAAAAAGATAATTTTGTCTTGTTATAAACATACATGTGATAGAAACAGTGAAAAATATGGTGGGCAAGACCTCCAAACCGCTAGATTCGCAGTCGTCATCTGCTAATAATCTAGAAAATCTCAAGCGATTTTTGCATCAGTTACCAATCGGACTCTACTCAGAAATAGAACTCTTTCGGGCCTGATGTAGTCATGATCAGCATGGAGCCGTGTCGGCGCCTTCCACATAGTAGGGTCGGACAGAGCACTCCAGCCCCAGAGAACCTGAGCTTTGCAGCTGCTAGGTCACCACAGGTTCCGCCACCGCATCCTCCGCGGTGCTCAGCGGCCTCCAGGAGGAAACTACAACTCCCATGGGACAACGCGAACGCAAATGGGCGTGCACTTGCCGCGCGTGGGCGGCTCTGACCAATAACTACTGTTGTTACAGCGAACAGCTTGGCCGCGTTTGTAAAAGGCCGCGGCAAGCGAAGAGAGAAGAGGTGAGGGCGGTCATCAGCGAGGGGCCCTGGGGCCCGCTGGGGGGCGCAGGGCAGGTAAGGGGGCCGTGCTGAGAGAGGACCGGGGCGGCGGTGGGACAGTGTTGTAGAGCTGGGGATCCCGGCAGAGAGCGTATCCGAGGAGTAGGATGCCAGCGAGGTGATGCTTCTGCTTGGGCCTACCTAGGACCGGAAGTGAGCTTTTGCGCGGGGAGGATGCCGGGAAGCAGGTCCGGAAGCCGACCGGGAGGTGCGCACCTTGGAGGCGGGAGGACGGACGCCTGTCCATTAGGCTTTACCGGCCTTTCTCCGCTGTTTCGAGGCAGTGCTCACGTTAGATACCTGCTGGCTGTGACACTTTCGTCAAATCTGAGCCACAGTTTCCTTATCTTTAAGATGGGTAAAATAGTATATCCTTCACAGGATCTTGTGAGCAATACATGAGTGAATGCATACAAAGGACATAACACGGAGTGTACTCGACTAGTTTTATTTTTTTATTCATGATCATTTGTTCTCTTCACTTAACTGTGCTTCACAAGCACTAAGCAGCAGCCACCAAACTATATAGATCTACAGCCAAATAGTACCTGAGTGAAAGCCACCACTTCCAGGGAGCTTTCGTGGGTTAACTCTTCCAACACCAGTCCCTTTACAGCCTTATGTTGAGGAGGCTGATTTGTAAACTTGCCAAGAAGAAACTATCCACAGGGGCTTCAAATACAGTTTCTTTACAAATCATGTTAATTGTTTGTATTTGCTTTCAATAGAGAAACTCTAATAAGTGATATTAGTACATGTTTTAAAATTCAAATAGTACCAAACAGTGAAATGTAAGCCTCCCACCCACCCTCTATTAATTATTTCCTGAGTCCCAAGTCTTCTGAGACCGCAGACATACTCTATGTATATATATCTTCTTATGTCTTTTTATTATAAAACCAAGAGTAGCATATTACACATAAAATACTATACCTTTTTTCACTCCGGAATACATTTTGATACTTGTTCCTTATAAATATGTATAGATGTGCCTGATTCTTTTTAATGGCTTTATAGTAGCATGTTGTGTGGTTATGCCATAATTCATCTAGCTCTCTACTGATGAGCTCTTAAACTATTTCTGTCCTTGTGCAGTTATGGACAACTTAGCAGTAAGTATCCCTGTACATACTTGGTGCAAATGTGAAAATATAATTCATGAAATCTTAGAAGTACAAGTCAAAATATGTGTTTTACATTTATTTACATCCCTTCAAAGAGTGTTGCAGCTTACACTCCCACCAACAATGTAGAGTGCCTGTTTCTCCATTTCCTCATATAACACAGTGAAAACATTCCTTTTTTGTCACTTTACCAAAGTATTATTTTGTTTTAATTTGCCTTTTGCTTATAAGGTTGAGTATCTTTTCACACATTTAAAATTATTTTCTTATTTCTTTTTCATAGCTGTCTTTTCACGTCCTTTGCCCATTTTTCTAGTGGATTTGTTTATTTTTCTCATAGTAATAAGGTAACTATTCTTATTAGTTTATCCTTTTAGAGATTTTTAAAACATTTGTATTTCATTTATAAGCCAATATATACATATATATACACACACACGTACATATATATATATATATATATATATTTGTTCCCACTTTCCTTTTTTTTTTTATATATATATTTTTTTTTTTTTGAGAACCACTGCAAGGCATCTTACAGTAGGAAAGAGAGACTGGACTCCACTCCCTCCACAAGCCCATTCCTTTTACACACAGTTGACAGTATATATTATAAATGCTGTTTTGCACCTTGCTTTTCCATTTAACATAGCTTAAAGATCAATACATAAAGAACTTCCTCAGCCTTTATTTATTTTTATTTATATTTATTTATTGATTGATTGATTGATTGATTGATTGAGACAGAGTCTCACTCTGTTGCCCGGGCTAGAGTGAGTGCCGTGGCGTCAGCCTAGCTCACAGCAACCTCAAACTCCTGGGCTCAGGTGATCCTTCTGCCTCAGCCTCCCGAGTAGCTGGGACTACAGGCATGCACCACCATGCCCGGCTAATTTTTTTGTATATATATTTTTTAGTTGTTTGGCTAATTTCTTTCTATTTTTAGTAGAGACGGGGTCTCGCTCTTGGTGAGGTTGGTCTCGAACTCCTGAGCTCAAACGATCCACCCACCTCAGCCTCCCAGAGTACTAGGATTACAGGCGTGAGCCACCGTGCCTGGCAGCCTTTATTTTTTAACAGATGTATTTTATTTTTTGAAAAATATTCCATTATGTAAATATACCACAATTAACCAGTTCCTTCTTGAGGACCTTTAGGTTGTTTCTAATGTTTTGCTGTTACAAAAATGCTTCAGTGAGTAGCCTTATGCTTCCCTCATTGCACACATGCAGAAGTCTATCTGTAAGATAAATTCCTATTAGTGGAATTCCTGGGTCAAAAAGATATGCAGAGAAAATATTAGACAAGCCCAATTTGAAGGACATTTTATAAAATACCTTACTCTTCAAAACTGTCAAGATTATGAAAAACAAGGAAAGACAAACTTACAGATCTGAGGAGGCTAAAGAGACATGATGATTAAATGTAATGTGGTATCTTGGATTGGATCCTAGAACAGAAAAAAAGGACAAACTCTGGAGCTTAGTTAATAATAATGTTTCTTAGTTTTGAAAAATGCCCCATGGTAATATATAATGTTAACATTAGATGAAACTAAGTGAGGAGTGTCTGGGAATTCTCAGTTCTGTCTGCAACTTCTCTGAAAATCCAAAATTATTCTAAAATAAAAAGTTTATTCTTTTTTTACAAAGAGCATTAGTGGAAAACTGGTAAAACCCAAACAAAATCTGTAGTAGAATTAATAGTATTATACCAATTATATGCCAAATATACCAAAATCTTATTTTTTAGCCAGGCATGGTGGTGCACACCTGTAGTCTCACTCAGCTACTTGGGAGGCTGAGGCTGAAGGATCCCTTGAGCCCAGGAGTTCAAGTCCAGCCTTGGCAACATAGCAAAACACCCCCATCTCTAAAACAATAATAATAAATAAAATAAAAATTTTAAAAAAACCTAATTTTCCACAAATGTCCCATAGTTATGTAAGATTTTAACATTTGGGGAAGCTCAGTGAAAGGTAGACAGGAACTCTATGCTGTTTTTGTAACTTTTCTATAAGAGCTAAATTTTTATAAATTTTTAAAATAAATTTTCTAAAATTATTACAAAATTAAATGTATTTTTAAGAAATTAATATACATTTGTAATTTTGAAAGATACTAACAAATTACCCTCTACAGGGCATAATTTAAAAAATTAAAAGAAAATATAAACTGAAAGAATGGAATTCCCATGATGATGCTAAAGCTATACAGCACATTAAGGCTTGAACACAAAAAGCTGGCAAACCAATTCCTCCCCTAATGAGCAGAAGTAGGTTTTTTCCACTTTAATGATATGTTAAATCATCATCAACATAATTTTTAAAATTAATTTTTTGTTAAGCTCTTTCATATGTGTAAATTATATTTTTTATACACACACACACACACACTATGTATTTCATTTTGCAAGTGAAAAAAAACCTTAAAGCTCAGAATTAAAGGACTTGGTCACAGATAATTTGTGGTAAAGGGCAAAGTAAATCCTCCATCCTTTGATTTGGAACTTCATTCTCCTAAGAACCTAAGAATTTTCATTTGGCTGAATGAGAATACTTACCAAAGAAATTCATTGAGCAGAGGGGAAAGAAAGGCTGTGTGAATGAGCTAATGTCTCTAGATCAGTGTTTTTTTACTGGGGTGATTTTGTCCCCAGAGAACATTTGTCATTATCTGGAGACATGTTTTGTTTTTGTTTTTGTTTTGAGACTATGTTGTCTGGGCTAGAATGCCATGGCATCAGCCTAGCTCCCAGCAACCTCAGACTTCTGGGCTCAAGCACTCCTACTGCCTAAGCCTCCCGGGTAGCTAGGGCTACAGGCATGTGCCACCATGCCCGGCTAATTTTTTCTATATATTTTTAGCTGTCCAGATCATTTCTTTCTATTTTTAGTAGAGACAGGGTCTCACTCTTGCTCAGGTTGGTCTCGAACTCCTGACCTCAAGCAATCCTCCTGCTTCGGCCTCCCAGAGTGCTAGGATTACAGGCGTGAGCCACCGCGCCCGGCCCCAAGGGATGGTCTTGATAAAATATTTTCCCTCTATATCTTCTGTAGCCCACTGATTAACAAACTGGAAAGTACAAATAAAAAGTCTAAAAATGCCCATATTTTCATTGGTGTTATGAACTAATCCCCAACTATAATATTTGCTGAGCATCCACTGCGTAAATAAAGTTTTGTGAAGATCTATAGTGCCAAGGTTTCTCTACCTGAATATTTAGGCCTGAATAATTCTTTGTTGTGGGCACTATCCTATGCATTATATTAATAGAATGTTTAGCAGCAACCCTGATTTCCACCCACTAGATCCCAGTAGGAAAACCCACATTTAATTGTAAAAAAAAAAAAAAAAAAAATGGGTTGGGCGCGTGGCTCATGTGGGTAATCCTAGTACTCTGGGAGGCCAAGGGGGGATGAACCCTTGAGGTCAGGAGTTCTTGCTCTGAGCAAAAGCAAGACCCCCGTCTCTACTAAAAAAATAGAAAAAAATAGCTGGGCAACTAAAAACAGAATAAATTAGCCAGGCATGGTGGTGAGCACCAGTAGTCCCAGCTCCTCAGGAGGCTGAGGCAGGAGGATTGTTTGAGCCCAGGAGTTTGAGGTTGCAGCGAGCTATGATGACACCACTGCACTCTGGCCCAGGTGACAGTGAGACTCTGTCTCAAAAAAAACAATAATAATAAATAAATGAATAATAATGAACTTGGGCTGGACACAGTAGTTCATGCCTGTAATCCCAGCACCCTGGGAGGCCAAGCCAGGAGGATTCTTGAGGACAGGAGTTCAGACCAGCCTGGGTAACATAGCAAGACCCTGTCCCTACAAAAAATTTTTTAAAAATTAGCCCCGCGTTGGCTGGGCACGGTGGCTCACGCCTGTAATCCTAGCACTCTGGGAGGCCGAGGCAGGTGAATCATTTGAGCTCAAGAGTTCGAGACCAGCCTGAGCAAGAGCGAGACCTCGTCTCTAATAAAAAAAAAACCTAGCCCAGCATGGTGGTGCCTACCCATTGTTCTAGCTACTTAAGAGGCCAGAATGGGAGGATCACTTGAGCGCAGGAGTTTGAGGTTGCAGTGAACTATGATCATGCTACTGCACTCCAGCCTGTGTGACAGAACAAGACCTTGTCTCTAGAAAAATTTTTTTTTAAAAATGAACTTTAGGCCAGGTGAGATGGCTCACACCTGTAATCCTAACACCCTGGGAGGCTGAGCAGGTTGATCGCTTGAGCTCAGGAGTTTGAGACCAGTCTGAGCAAGGGCGAGACCCCGTCTCTACTAAAAATAGAAAAAATTAGCCAGGTATAGTGGTGTGGGTCTGTATTTCCAGCTACTGGGGAGGCTGAGGCAGGAGGATTGCTTGAGTCCAGGAGTTTGAGGTTGCAGTGAGCTAGGCTGATGCCACGACACTCTAGCCTGGACAACAGACGGAGACTCTGTCTCAAAAACAAAATGAACTTTAGCTAGTGATATGCATGCTGAACTGATACCCACAAAGGGATTGATGGATGGAGAGAAGGATGGATAAATAGATGTGATAAAGCAGATAAAGGAAAATGTTAATTATAACATCTAGTGGGTGAGTATATGGGAGGGTTCACTGTATAATTCTATTTTTCTAAATGTTTGAAATTTTTCATAATAAAATATTGGGGGAAAATCTTAAGTAGAGATTCACACCCTTCTTAGATTCTGTGGGTTAGTGGAAATTGCATTTCTGATTTTTCTAGGTGACCTCGGGCAAGCTATTTAACTGTTGTTTTTTTCTTTTTTGAGACAGGGTGTTGTTGCTCTGTCTCCAGGGCTGGAGTGCAGTGGGAGATCATAGCTCACCGCAACCTCAAATTCCCTGGCTCAAGCAATCCTCCTGTCTCAGTCTCTCTAGTAGCTAGGACTATAGGTGAATGTCACCACACCCAGTTACTTAAAAAAATTTTTTTTATATAGAAGGGTTCTCACCATGTTGCTCAGGCTGGTCTTGAACTCCTGGCCTCAAGTAATCCTCCCGCCTCAGCCTCCCAAAGTGCTGGGACTTACAAGTGTGAGCCACTGTGCCCAGCCAACTTCTTTATTTTCATCTCTAGAACAGTTGTTTGGTTTAAATAAGATACTAATATTGTAAAATTCAAATGTAATAATGTGAAACTACTTTGAAAAGCATAAAGCACTCTAAAAATGCAGTGTATGACTTTTATGAAGGACGAGTGACCAGGTATATAGCATGGCTCTAGGTGTTCTTGACAACCCTCTGTAATGACATTAGCACTGTTTTACCCTCTTGCAGTTGGAAGTGTAAAACACTTAACTGTTTTCATAAAAATGTCTGTCAAATATTTCTCCAATAATTGTGAAAGACTTAGATTCCTGTTCTGTTTGATTTCTAAGAGGAAAGGATCATCCTGTCTTTGTATAACTGTAATATTTTTTCTTGTTTTACTTATAGTCTGCCGAGATCTCCAGTCAGGGCGGTGGGAATCTTCTTTGTGGAACATTGGGCAGGAGCTTTGCCATTGGATGGTCAAGAAGGAGGGAGCAGAATGTCTGCATTGTTACACCACAGTGTTCAGACTTCAGAAGACTGCAGGCTGAGCAGTATCATTTACTCTGCAAGTGATTATGTCTTCACCTGGCCTCTCTGATCATCAGAGACTAATGAAACACCTTTTAGGTCTTATGAATTCAGATAGCACTGTTTTCCAGATGCCCTGGCAGCTGGTACAGGTAGGATTTTGCTGGGTTTTGTGGGGAATGGTAGAAGGTAAGGAACTCATCTTTCCTGTTCTCCAGTCCCTGCTAAATTTAAACATCTATGCCCATAAAGATTAGGTTAACTAACTTCGGCTATTGTATAGAACAGGGTTAAAACTGGAGAAATGCTTTTCTTGTTACACTAGGATTTTTTTAAATATAGAGAGATATGGAAGGCAGAGTTTCCTTCACTTTTATTTTGTTTGAGAGTTTAAATTTATGTTGTTTTGTGGTACAGTTTAAAAATGATGGATAGCTTCTTTACATTTCACTTTCTGTACTGAATATTAGAAGTGATTTGAACTTTGTATATGTGTTTGAGTGCCTACTCATGCTGATGAGCTTATTGCCTGTTGTAGGGCCTGTGAAAAAATGGAATCAAACTCTCTGAGGACTAAAGTCCCAGCTTTCTTATCTGACTTGGGGAAGGCCACATTGAGGGGAATCAGAAAGTGTCCCCGATGTGGCACATACAATGGAACCCGGGGACTGAGCTGTAAGAACAAGACATGTGGAACCATATTCCGATACGGTGCACGGAAGCAGCCTAGTGTTGAAGCTGTCAAAATCATCACAGGCTCCGATCTGCAGGTCTACTCAGTGCGGCAAAGAGACCGGGGCCCTGATTACCGATGCTTTGTGGAGCTGGGTGTTTCGGAGACAACGATCCAGACAGTGGATGGGACCATCATCACTCAGCTGAGCTCTGGGCGGTGCTATGTCCCCTCATGCCTGAAGGCTGCCACCCAAGGTGTTGTGGAAAACCAATGCCAGCACATTAAGCTGGCAGTGAACTGCCAGGCAGAGGCCACGCCTCTGACCTTGAAGAGCTCGGTCCTAAATGCAATGCAGGCTTCCCCAGAAACCAAACAGACCATCTGGCAGTTGGCCACGGAACCCACAGGTCCCCTAGTACAGAGGATTACTAAAAACATCTTGGTGGTGAAATGCAAGGCAAGCCAGAAGCACAGTTTGGGGTATTTGCATACATCTTTTGTGCAGAAAATCAGTGCCAAAAGCTTGCCTGAGCGCCGCTTCTTCTGCTCCTGCCAGACTCTGAAATCCCACAAGTTGAATGCCTCCAAGGACGAGGCAGCCCAGAGATGCATTCATTTCTTTGCTTGCATCTGTGCCTTTGCCAGTGACGAGACATTGGCTCAGGAATTCTCAGACTTCCTAAATTTTGATTCCAGCGGTAGGTGGTGTGGTTGACACAGTTACTCTGTTTTTCTAAAATGGCAATGAAAGAGTTCCACTGATGCATTTGGAGACTGTCCTAGCAACCATCAGAAGCAGTTGCTGGATAATTCATGTGACAAGCATTCCTTTTTTCAATCCCAGTTAGCACATTTGCATAATGCTTGGTTGGTTGGTTGAAATTCATGACCAAGAGACATGGCCACTTTATTGAGATAATCTAGCAAAGTTAGCTAGCTCTACTTTGATTTTTTTTTTTTTTTTTTTTTACTATTCCACAGATGCCCTATGTTAATAAAAACAAAGAATGAACAAAAAAATTCTTTTATTCTAGTTTGCTTGCTTCTTATCTTTGACGATGAGGAAAAGTAGCATCTTTTTTTTTTTTTTTTTTTTTTTTTTTTTGAGACAGAATCTCGCTCTGTTGCCTAGGCTAGAGTGTCGTGGCATCAGCCTAGCTCACAGCAACCTCAAACTCCTGGGCTCAAGTGATCCTTCTGCCTCAGCCTCCCGAGTAACTGGGACTACAGGCATGCACCACCATGCCCGGCTAACTTTTTTTATATATTTTTAGTTATCCGGTTAATTTCTTTCTATTTTTTAGTAGAGATGGGGTCTCGCTCTTGCTCAGGCTGACCTTGAGCGATCCTCCCGCCTCGGCCTCCCAGAGTGCTAGGATTACGGGTGTGAGCCACCTTCCCCTGCCGAAAACTAGCATCTTGCTCAAAAGAAGACTTTTAAAAGTTTCTTCATCAAGTCTTTTGTTGTTAACATATTTTTATCTTGTAGACACTTTTTATTTTTCAGTGATCTTTAGCTGGTAGCAGTTCCCAACTTTTTGTTTTACATTACTCTGCACATCCTTTTTCAAGGCACACGTTTTGGAGAGTTTTTTAAAATAACTTTTTTTTTTTTTTTAAGAGACATGGTCTTGGTTAGGTACCGTGTAATCCTAGCACTCTAGGAGGCTGAGGCGGGAGGATCGGTTGAGGCCAGGAGTTTGAGACCAGCCCGAGCAAGAGCAAGACCCCCATCTCTCTCAAAAATAGAAAAAATTAGCTGGGCATGGTGGCACACGCCTGAAGTCCCAGGTACTTGGGAGGCTGAAGCAGGAGGATTGCTTGAGCCCAGGAGTTTCAAGTTGCTGTGAGCTAGGCTGACATCATGGCACTCTAGCCTGGGCAACAGAGCAAGACTCTATCTCAAAAAAAAAAAAAAAAGACATGACCTTACTAGGTTGCCCAGGCTGGCCTCAAACTCCTGGGCTCAAAGGATCTTTCCACCTCAGCCTCCTGAGTAGCTGGGACTACTGCCACTGTGCCTTAGCTTTTTTTTTTTGGAGACAGAGTCTTGCTCTGTGGCCTGGGCTAGAGTGCCATCGCGTCAGGCTAGCTCACAGCAACCTCAAACTCCTGGGCTCAAGCAATCCTTCTGCCTCAGCCTCCCATGTAGCTGGGACTACAGGTATGCGCCACCATGCCCGGCTAGTTTTTTCTATATATTTTTAGTTGTCCAGCTAATTTCTTTCTATTTTTAGTAGAGACAGGGTCTTACTCTTGCTTAGGCTGGTCTTGAACTCCTGAGCTTGAGCAATCCTTCCCCTCGGCCTCCCAGAGTGCTAGGATTACAGGCGTGAGCCACCATGCCCGGTCTGTGCCTTAGCTTTAAATGAACTTTTTTCAAAGAAGGCAGTCACTCCATAATTTGTGTTGGGGATATGTATTTTTATAAATTAATTTTTTGATAGTAATTTTCCATAGTTTTAGATAACATTAGTAATTTAGAAATCTTTTGTTTTTTAGGTCTTAAAGAGATTATTGTGCCCCAGTTAGGTTGCCATTCAGAACCAACAGTATCAGCTTGTGAGTCTACTGCCTCTAAGCCAAAGAAGAGGAAAAAGGATGAAGCATCTGGTGAGAGGCTGGTTGGCTGGTTGGTTGGTTTAATGGTGTTGTCTTTAGTGATGGTTTTACTGTGTTTTATGTCTTTCACAGAATCTCAGCAATTACAAGAAATAGCTTTTGTTCTTTAGGCTTTTTTTTCCCTAAGGCTTTACTGATGATTCTTTGTCAAGTCAAGCTAAAAGTGGTTCTGTTGGCCAAAAATAAGATCCAACCAAACTCCACATTTATTGTATATGTGTGTCCATCTCTTAAACATTCAAATTAATCTTATACCTTAATCTGCCTTAGGACAGTATTATGACATTTTCATCCATAGTGGTTTATAAAAAACTTGTGACAATGGTTAGTTACATTCCCCACACTAATTTAAGAATATAGGTTATTGTTTGCATTTTCAGTATGTGGAGATACACACACATACATATTTTTAAATTCAAATACTTAATACCAGTGTCACTTAAGGACTCATATAAATCAATATGAAAATGGTGAAGTATGCTAGTAGGTATCAAGTGTCTGTCTAGACTCTAAATGAAAATATTAACTGGTCCACACATGTGGACCAAACTCCAAACTAATTAGTAAACAGAGAAATGTAAACATTTTAGAAATGAAAAATTAAAACTAGATACCTTTTGCCACCAAATTAGCAAAGATTTTTTTTAAATAATAAGACCAAAGGCAAAGGTGAAATCTGGGCTCTCCAGCATGGCTAGTGCAGTGTAAGTTGCTATAACGATTTGTAAGTAGCTTGCACTACCTGTTAAGAACCTTAAAATGGTCCTGCCAGTAGGGAATATGGAGGCATGCCAGGTGGTCATGCACAAGAGTTTGGTGTTGGGAAGTTGAAGAAAGATGGAGAAACAAAGTGACATTGTCATTTCTGTGCTTTAGGGAAGCAATTCTGGCAGCAATACAGAACAGAGATTGTTGTTAAATGTTTACTTATTCTAAAAAGCAGTTCTTAGCCTTTGACTCAATAATCCTGCTTCTTACCTTACCTTACCTTTCCCTATCCGTACCCCTACCCTTACCCTTACCCTTACCTTACATCTCTGTCACCCTTGCTGGAGTGCAGTGGTATGATCATAGCTCACTGTAGCCTCAGACTCCTAGGCTCAAGGGATCCTCCCAACTCAGCCTCCCAAAATGCTGGGATTATTGGCATGAGCCATGGCACCCAGCCCCAGTAATCTCACTTCTAAATAATCTTTTTTAAGGAAATAATCTTTGGTATAGAAAAAACATTTTGTCCAGAGATAATTCATTTTATGATTATTTATAATATTGAAAAATTAGAAACAACTAAGGTCCAACGACTGGGGATAGTAAAATGAATCCTGGTCAAGCCACTTTACCATACAATGTTAGACGGCCATTAAAAATGATTATAAAGAATTTGGGAAAATGTTCAGCCAGGCTCAGTGGCTCACACCTATAATCCTAGCACTCTGGGAGGCTGAGGCAGGAGGATCGCTTGAGGCCAGGAGTTTGAGACCAGTCTGAGCAAGAACAAGACCCCCGTCTCTACCAAAAATAGAAAAAATTAGCTGGGTGTGGTGGCATACACCTGAAGTCCCAGCTACTTGGGAGGCTGAGGCAGGAGGATCAATTGAGCCCAGGAATTTGAGGTTGCAGTGAACTATAATGACACCAATGCACTCTAGTCCAGGTGACAGAGTGAGACACTGTCTCAAAAAAAAAAAAAAAAATTGGGGAAAATGTTTAAATCACTTGGATAGCCAGATAAAGTATAGAATGGTCAATTAAACTTGAATTTCAGATAAATAACAAATAACTTTTAGTATAATCATCTCCCATGCAATATTTGGAATACACTTATACTAACAAATTATTTGTTGTTTATCTGAAATTAAAAAGAAATTTTTAGGCCGGGCGCGGTGGCTCACACCTGTAATCCTAGTACTCTGGGAGGCCAAGGCGGGTGGATTGTTTGAGCTCAAGAATTCGAGACCAGCCTGAGCAAGAGCGAGACCCCCATCTCTACTAAAAATAGAAATTAGCTAAACAACTAAAAAATATATAGAAAAAAATTAGCCAGGCACGGTGGTGCATGCCTGTAGTCCCAGCTACTTAGGAGGCTGAGGCAGGAGGATCACTTGAGCCCAGGAGTTTCAAGTTGCTGTGAGCTAGGCTGACGCCGTGGCACTCTAGCCTGGGCAACAGAGTGAGACTCGGTCTCAAAAAAGAAAAAAAAGAAATTTTTTTTTTTTGCTAAATCTGGCAACCATAGCATAATCACAGCTACTGAAAATCACAAAACCACCAAAACAAACTATTCATGTGGAAGAAAATGGAAGACAGCTCACCAGAATGTTAATCATGATTTTCTGAGAGGTGGGAGTAATGGGTGAACTTTTGTCTTCCTTTCACTTCTGTTTATTCCCCTCAGTTTCCTGTAAGGAGGATAAGCGAGTTAAAATTTTATGTATAAAGGCTAATGATAATTCCTTCTAAAAACTGTGAAACTAACCTAGAAATTAGCAAAGACTGTTTATATGTTTTAGAGTCTTTAGAAATTAATGTCAAATCAATTTATGTTCTGCAGACATATTATTAAACACTGGAATGATTTGTGGTTTAGGTGCACAGATGAACAGTTCACTATTGCCTCAAGATGCAGTGAGCAGTAATCTAAGGAAAAGTGGCCTGAAAAAGCCTGTGGTTGCTTCTTCATTAAAAAGGCAAGGTAAGTTTCCCTTCCCTAGAATAGGCTACAGTGGTTTGGAAAGTCATTCTAAAGGAGCCAGAAGAAGTATAATCAAAAGAAATGTTTCATGTTCTCCCCCAAAAAGTGCTAATATAAACTCTAGCAGGCAATGAGGCTGAGGTCTTTCCTGTCCCATCAGTTTCAAATCATGCTCCAAGCTAAATTATATGAAAATGTCATAGAGATGGAGAACCTATTAGTAGTTGCCAGGGTTAGGGAGGAGTTTGGAGGGAAGTTACAGCAACAATAAAAGGGTAGTACAAGAGAATCTTGTGATGGAACTGTTTTGTGTTTTGGCTATGGGTATAATCACATAAGTCTACACATGTCCTAAAATTGCATAAAACTATATGCATGCACACCACACACGAGTGCATAAAACTGGTGAAATCTGAATAAGGTCACTGGATTGTAGCCATGTCATTTTCCTGATTGTGATGTTGTACTATAGTTTTACAAAATGTTACTTTTGGGTGAATCTGGGTGAAGGGTTATATAAGCTTTATATGTCTTAGAACTGTGTGTGAATGTACAATTATCTCCAGAAACTACATTAAAAATGTCTTAGAGGGGCTGGATGCGGTGGCTTATGCCTTTAATCCTAGCATTCTGGGAGGCGGAGGCGGGAGGATTACTTGAGCTCTGAAATTCAAGACCAGCCTGAGCAAGAGCGAGACCCCACCTCTACTTAAAAAATAGAAAAATTAGCTGGATGTGGTGGCACATGCCTGTAGTCCCAGCTACTTGGGAGGCTGAGACAGGAGGATCGCTTGACCCCAGGTGTTTGAGGTTGCAATGAGCTAGGCTGATGCCACTGTACTCCAGCCTGGGCGACAGAGTGTGTCAAGAAAAAAAAAAGCCTTAATTTCTAATTGCCTTAAAAAAAAAACCCAAAAAAGAAACAAAACATTAAATTATGTCTTTAAATAAAAAATTACTGACATGTTTTGGCAGCAGGTATTTTGCAGAATGTGTTCCTTTTATTGCTTGTTACCCATGTGCAGTTGGTATGGAGATTCAAAGTTGCAGAAAAAATGTATTTTACAATTATGCAGTGATAGATATTTGTTGAGAAAGATTAATATAGTCTGTTCTCCAAAGTCAGTGAAGTTTGAAAACATATCGTAAAGCAATAGCATGGCTATTTTTCTGATTTTATGAGACAGAATGATTTAATTTTAGCATGACTTTTATATTGAAATATATCACTTTTCTACTCAGAATAATTAAGCTTGTACATTTGGGAATCAACATTTTCTTAACTCTCCTTATAAATTGTATAAAGAATAGTTTAGTTCAATGCTGGCAGTATTTATTGAACATTTGCTATGATATGGTTGGCCTTATAATATGGTTGGCTGATTAAAGACTGTACATCATTCCTACCCACCTACTCTGGTTTTGAAGGCAAGACCAATACATAATTAGAGAATAATACAAGACTGAATATTAATTAATTAATTCATTAAGAACTTATACATTCTAGGAAAAGTGTTTTAGGAAGGTCAAAAAATAAACAGATCTTTCAACTTGAATCTGCCAGGTAAAAAAGATAATAAAAATAAAGAGGATATTTAAAAAAAATAAACAGATCAACAGTATCAGAAAATTTTGAACATTTTTTCATCATTTCCTTTGGTGCAAAGAAAAAAGAGAATAGCTTCAATCCAAATTATCACTGTATGCTTGTACCTGTAATTTTAGTTTCGAATGAATAGTAGTTATGGCACTGTTTACCTGTCTATTAAAAGGTGATACTTCAGACACGTGGAGACATTTTTAGAGAAGGAATAGAATATGTTCTTTTCTGGAATAAGAAAAAAAATAAGTGAATAAATAAAGAAAATTAAAAAAAAAATAGAATGCTGGATCTGTGGAAAGCTTTTGAATTTGGAGATCATCCAGAGATTTATACCCTCATTTTAGAGAAGAGGAAGTTGAGACATGGACCCTGGTCACTCAGTGAGGATGGGGGTGCTATGTCCTGCAACCTCTTGACTCCCAACTCTAAATTCTGGCCCCATTAAATTTCACCACTATTACTGTATTTCTCGGTTATTTACTCCAGGGCTGCAAGATTTCACTCTTTCATTTTTTATTTAAAAGTGAATTTTCATTCAGTTTGCATTTCTGAATATAAGGTTTTAGATTTTAAGTGTAAAGGTATCATAGAAACCCACCATGAATGCATCACTCAGTCTTATCTGTTTGTGCTCAACCTTGATATGAAACAAATACCTTCATTATTGAGAGGATTTGGGGCATATAGATACATATTCATCATGAATAGAACTAATTTATAGGTCTCTAAAACAGCCATTATAAAGGATCATTCTTGAATATGCAGTTTAGTGTTAAAAAGCTGCTAACTTTCCATGGTTTATAATCTTAAACCTATTAGTCTCTAAGTACTTCTCATTTCTTATTTTCTAAGTGGATTCTTTTTTAAAGAAGTCCCAGAATCGGCCGGGCGCGGTGGCTCACACCTGTAATCCTAGCACTCTGGGAGGCCGAGGCGGGTGGATCACTCGAGGTCAGGAGTTCAAGACCAGCCTGAGCAAGAGCGAGACCCCCGTCTCTACTAAAAATAGAAAGAAATTATCTGGACAACTAAAATATATATATAGAAAAAATTAGCCAGGCATGGTGGTGCATGCCTGTAGTCCCAGCTACTCGGGAGGCTGAGGCAGTAGGATCGTTTGAGCCCAGGAGTTTGAGGTTGCTGTGAGCTAGGCTGATGCCACGGCACTCACTCTAGCCCAGGCAACAGAGTGAGACTCTGTCTCAAAAAAAAAAAAAAAAAAAAAGTCCCAGAATATTCTATTTCACTTATTTTATCTACCTTCTTTGAATTTCAGCTTCATGTTCTTATTTTTCTGTATAAACTCTTTAACTTCAATTAACTGTTTATTCTGTAAGAAAAGAAAGGTTACTGAAGAGGCATTTTTTTTTCTTTTCCTAGCCTGTGGTCAGCTATTAGATGAGGCACAAGTGACCTTATCCTTCCAAGACTGGTTGGCCAGCGTCACAGAACGCATCCATCAAACCATGCACTATCAGTTTGATGGTAAGTATTAGTTGTCCAACTGGGCTCTTGTGGAAAATAGATGATATTAAGTTAACTATGCTATAGTTCTACTCTGTTTTGGCAGGAAGAGTAATTATACTTTAGTCCAGAGAGCACTGGGCCACAAGAAAGTAGAAATCTAAGTTGAAAGAAAGGAATAATCATATAATTAAAATGAAGGACCAGCAAAATCATTTTAGGGATAGAAGAGAAAAAACAGAAAATAATAAGTAAAGATAGATAGCCTGATTTGTGTGGGGGGGGGGCGTGTATGGTGAGGGAGATACCAAAGCTTTCATTTTAACCCTCAAACTTCAAAGCAAAGGGAAAAAAAGCTTAGAGAAAATGTAAACATGTGAGACTATGATAGTTATATAAAATGACATAGACATGCTATGGAAGATTGGAGCACACAGGCTGGACTTGGGTGTGATTTGGTATAGTCTCATGGAACCTCAGCAACTTCACAGTTGGACCATCCAGCTGGTCCTTACCTGTTGCCTTAAAAGCATCCATGCTGGATGGCTTTCCAGGCTTTGTCCAGTGATGAGGAGCTCACTGCTTTTTGAGGCAGCTTATAACATTGTTGGACTGTCATAGCTGTGAGGAACGTCTTCCTCCTGCTAAGTGGAAATGTTTGCCTGTCATGCTTTCTGTTGGTTCTAGTTCTGTGCTCTAGCCACGTGGAATAGGTCTGTTCCTGTTTCCAGTCGCTGCCACTGCACACACACAAACCTACAGCCCCGCTTGACAGTTCCTCTCTTTTCCAAGTGATCCATTTCAGGTTCTTCACACACTCCTCATACCATCTGGATGTGCTTTGCTGAATATATCCCAGCTTGTGAATATCCTTTAAAAAATAAACTGTGCTTAACTGAATAATAGCCTACTGGCAGACACTCAGTGGCAGGAGGTGAGTTTTGAAGGATTAGAACAGGTAGAGCTTCCTGCTGAGGAAAGGGACAAGCATAGAGGTCTTGAAATACTTGTTTAGATATTAATGCAAACTAAATAAAACTTTAGAAATTACTTTTTGGAAGAACAACAGAATAAGCTAAGGAGGGTTACAAAGAGAGAATCAATAGTTTTTTTTTTCTTTTTACATTTTATTTATTATTTGAAATAATAATATACATACCTATTAATTCACCTTCCAGACAGAAAATCGAACATTGACAATACCGTAAGGTATACGCTGTGGTCCCCCTGCACCCCATTACCGTACCACCTTCCACCCAAGTTAACCCCCTCTCACCATCTCCATTACTACCACTTTTGTCCAAGTCACCATTACTACCACTTTGTCCAAGTCCAGCCTCTCCTGGACTGTGAGTCTGTGTCTTTTATGAGGGTTTTTCAAGACTAATTCTTAAACCTAAACTCTAGCATCCTGTCAGCTGAGTTGTAATGAATTAGCACTTTGAAAGCTGTAATGATCCCTGTAATGTAAGCTGTAATGTACTTTCAAGATGAAAAATCTTAAAATTGCTGTGTGTGGTGACTTCTTTAACATACCCAGATATTAATATTTTAGTGGCTAAAAAGCAGTGATAGTTTTGTCATTGACATTCTGCATTCAATAAAGTAGGCAAAATCAATGGGAAGGATGTAAAGTCTTTTTATAGAATTCTAGAAAAGCTTTCATTTTTATTTTTCTTTCTTGGCTTAAGCTTTGTTTCAAAAAGGCATCTCGGCCGAGCATCGTGGCTCACACCTGTAATCCTAGCACTCTGGGAGGCTGAGGCGGGTGGATCGTTTGAGCTCAGGAGTTCGAGACCAGCCTGAGCAAGAGCGAGACCCCCATCTCTACTAAAAATAGAAAGAAAATTAGCTGGACAACTAAAATATATATATATAAAAAATTAGCCGGGCATGGTGGCGCATGCCTGTAGTCCCAGCTACCCGGGAGGCTGAGGCAGGAGGATTGCTTGAGCCCAGGAGTTTGAGGTTGCTGTGAGCTAAGCTGACACTATGGCACTCTAGCCCGGGCAACAGAGTGAGACTCTGTCTCAAAAAAAAAAAAAAAAAGGCATCTGAACTGTCTTAAGAGTCTGTCTTAGCTGGGCATCATGGCTTGCTCCTGTAGTCCTAGTTACTTAGGAAGCTGAGGCAGAAGGATCGCTTGAAGCCAGGAGTTTGAGAACAGCCAGGTGATAAAGTGAGACCCCTGTCTCTATTTTAAAAAAGAAAGAGAGAGAATATTTCTTTAAGAGACATTGTTTCATTTGTATCCAGGCAGGTAAAAGTTAGGTGTTTGTCCATTTGGTTCTGAATGTTTTCCCTCTGCTGAGGCTAGCCCCATGGGCAGAAATTTTAAGGAAAACTCTGAACTCACTTGACCCCTCCCATGAACTCTCTCTTTTTTTTCTTTCACCAACCACTATACAAATGAGGAGTATGAACTATCTTTTTGTTGACTTAATGTTTTATAAGTTTCTTTAAGAGATTTGTTAAGTATTTTCAAATATTTTACTTGCCTGGAGATGATATTTAGAGAAGAAGACTGATGCTCATTGGCTAAGTCGTGTCCTGACTTTGCAGTCCCTGGGCAGTCGTGGTGCTGACCATCCTAGTGGTATGCTTAGACTGGAACGTGAGTAGCGAGTGCCTGTGCATAGCGAGCAGGCGTGGATCACGTGAAGGCACCAGGCAAGCTTCTCCTCTACTGGGCCTCATTGTTCTCATCGAGTCTTATTTCATTTGCCCTTTAAGGGGAAAATGCTATGGTGGTGTTTACAAAATTGGGGATTTGGAAAGTTATACTTGGTGATGACAAGGGTCCACTGTGTTTTTTTATGACTGCAAGGGATCAGGATTAGGGCTGGTGACAGCGCTTGGCTCAGAAAAGTCAATTAAAGTGTTCTTTTTGCTTCTGTATAAAGAAACCTCAGTGGTATACTTAGTTATTACTGCCCTGCAATTCCTTTTCTTCCATCTCTCCCTGCACGTGAGAAAGTCCACTGAGTTTCTTTAAATGCATTTCTTCTTATTTCCCATAGGCAAACCAGAGCCACTGGTGTTCCATATTCCTCAATCCTTTTTCGATGCCCTGCAACAGAGGATATCAATAGGAAGTGCAAAAAAACGGCTCCCCAACTCTACCACAGGTACGGGATTTTTCCTTAGGAATAGTGATTTCTTGACCTTAGAGAATTATGTTTGGAAAAAATCCAGGTGAATTTTCAGGGTTAGGACTTCTCATCACATACTTGGAGCACAAAGCCTTAGATAATCAACATATTAATTATCTATATTTTTATCAGTTGGTTTATCACATTTCTGCCAAGCCCTATTATATGTTTGCCCATAGAATTCCTTTTTTAAAGTGCTGAGATTCTATAAGGAAATAATAGCACTACACTGAACTCTCTAGAAATTGAGTAACAAATACAGCGAAAGAAAATGTTTTTTGGTAGTCTAATTTTGTCGCTTTTTTACGTTGAAGCTTTTGTTCGGAAAGATGCCTTGCCACTGGGAACCTTTTCCAAGTATACCTGGCATATCACTAATATCCTGCAAGTTAAACAAATCTTAGATACCCCCGAGGTAAGCATTTATTTCTAAAATAGTTCTAAGGTAGAAGAGAGGGAAACAAGTACAGGGAGTATTTTTGCACTAGTTCCTTGTGTTACAGATGCCAAAGAGAGTTGTTTTTTTTTTTTCATACTAAGATATTATTCAGAAATATCCATGGCTGATAGTTCTGATTCTGATTTTGATGGGTATCCCCTATGGCTTGAAAAATATCTTAGAGTATGCTTTTTCTGATCCCAAAGGATCAGAAAACAGGGAGGATTTTTCTTGTAAATTACAATAAGTAATAATCCCCTAGTAACTATGATGAGCCTTAGATTTGATTGGCAGGCAGCTAAAAAGTATATAAATAATTTGAGATGATTTACTATTTGTGAAGTCAGTGGCTCCAGCACAATTAAACTCTCCTCCCCAAACTGCAATTTTGTTCTCATTAGAAAAATGACCCATAATTATTATCTTGTATCAGGATACCATTAGATATTTTTAGACATTTTGTTCAAGCAGAGCCTGAAAATTTGAGAAAGATTTTTCCTTCCTACAGAAATGGTATAGTGTGGAAAATTCACCATAATGTGATTTGATGCATTAAGATTAGCTTAATTGCAAGGCATTGTTATGTTCAGGAAAAAAAACAAGTTGTTCGGTAAACTACAGAACTTACATGTGAACCCTAGAAAAGGCCTATGTTGACACTTAAGACACTTGTGGAACTCCTTTAAATGCAAGATGTCACAGAGGCAGCTTCTAGCCCCGGAACAGGTGGCGTTCAGGGAGGCACTGAAGTAGCCCAGAGCAAAAGCAAGTGGGGAAGAGAGCCAGTGATCGTTGAGCTTCTGTCTGTTGGGCATTATTTACCTACATCACCTCATTTAACCTCCCAGCCATGCACTGGTATTAACTGCATTTTGCAGATGAGAAAACAGGCTCTGAGAAGTTTGATAACTGGCTCTGGGTCACCACAGAATTCAGTTCAAGTTCTCTCTGGCTCAGTTCCAAGGACAGAGTGAAGCATACTGGATGTGAGGTGAGCTGTAGGTGCTTTTGACAGAGTACTCAGGAGAAGAATGCTGCTAGCAAAGCAGTAGGGGAAGGAATAAAACTGATTTTAGAGCAAGTTTGTGCCAGTAGCAGTTGTGTAGCCATGAAGATGTTAGAGGTTCAGCTGGCATATGGTTCATCAGGGTTGAAATGAAAGTTATAGAGACAAAACAAAAGCCATAAATGAATTTTGTAAGGGACAAAAGACAGGTTTGTTGGCAGGATTTACTTGAAAAATGGGAAAGTTGTAATTAATTTGAATGTGCTTAACAAGAAAGAGTAATAAAAGATCTGTTGTCATCCAAGTATTTATCTACTTTGAAAGTTTTCCCTTTCTCACCTTTCTTGGTAATACCTTGGTGTCCAGATGCCCTTGGAAATCACTCGTAGCTTTATCCAGAACCGAGATGGGACTTATGAGCTGTTTAAATGCCCTAAAGTGGAAGTAGAGAGCATAGCAGAAACCTATGGTCGTATAGAGAAACAGCCAGTGCTACGACCCTTGGAACTAAAAACTTTTCTCAAAGTTGGTAAGTGAATTTCAACAGTGCATCTTCTTTTGAGGGTCAGCTTATATACAGTATACTGTCCCAGGCTTTGGATCTTGACTTTAAACAAGGACACATTGATTCATCTTGTAAAGGCAATCATGGGATAAAGTATTTTGTTTCACTGAGCTAGTGCTTTCAAAATAAAATTATAGAAGTAGTATATGTTCATTATAGAGAAATCATAAATTTCATTATAGAGCATAAAGGACAAAAAATAAAAACCACTTGTAATCCCACCCACCTCCATGGGTGACATCACCATTAATATTTTAGCATATGCCCTTTCAGATTCTTTTCTGTGTATATGAAGAGTTTCCAAAACAAGGGATCATACTTCATTGCTTTTTTTTACTTAATGATATATCATGAACTGCTTTCCTTTCCATGTCTACCTACCTTTCTTTCTTTCTTTTTTTTTTTTTACCAATTTCCCTAAGAGTTGGAATCCATGTCTATCTTAATGGTTATTTTTGTGTGGTGTTTTTCTGGTTTTTGTTTTTGTTTTGAGACAGAGTCTCTCACTCTGTTGCCTGGGCTAGAGTGCAGTGGCATCATCATAGCTCACTGCAACCTCAACTCCTGGGCTCAAGCGATCCTCCTGCCTCAGCCTCCCGAGTAGCTGGGACAACAGATTCGCACCACCATGCCTGGCTAATTTTTTCTATTTTTAGTAGAGACGAAGTCTTGCCCTTCCTCAGGCTGGTCTTGAACTCCTGACCTCAAGCAATCTTCCCACCTCGGCCTCCCAGAGTGCTAGGATTAGAGGTATGAGCCACTGCGCCCTGCCTCTTAATGTTATTTTTAAACTTTTTTTAAATTGTTGTAAAATATAAATAACAGAAAATTTACCATTTTAAGCATTTTCAAGTGCACAGTTCTCTGGCACTAAGCACATTCACACTGTTGTACAGCCACCACCACCATCCAATTCCAAACCTTTACATCTTCCTCAACTGAAACTCTGTGCCCATTAAGTGGTAACTCCCCACTCTTGTGTTCCCCGAGCCTATGACAACCACTATTCTACTTTCTGTCTCTGAATTTGACTACTCTAGCTGCCTCATAACAAGTAGAATCAAACAATATTTGTCGTTTTGTACCTACTTTATTTCACTTAATGTCTCCAACGTTCATCCATGTTGTAGCATGTGTCAAAATATCCTTCTTTTTTAAGGCTGAATAATATTCCACTGTAGATAATATTCCACTTTTTGTTTATCCATTCATCTGTGATGGATACTTGGGTTGCTTCTACCTTTTGGCTATTGGGAATACAATGTTATTTTTCACAGCTGTATAAAATTCATTAATTACAGTGCCATACTCTAATCCATCCCATTTGTTTCAAACTTTTTGCTATTTATTAAAGTAATGCTGTACAGAGCATACGCCACTTTAAAGAAAAAAAATTAAAAAAAGAAAAAAAAGTAATGCTGGAAATAACTTCCTTTTAGATAATATAGCCTTTATTTTGTAACTTATTTAGGATCTTGTTAGGGATAGTCTTTGGGATAAATTGCTGAAAATGAAATTGGAGGGTCACAGATTATGTCCATTTTTAAGGTTTTTGATTGTTCTTGTCTAACTGCTCTTTAGGAAGATTGTTAATATTCGTAGAATTTATTCCTGCCAGCCATGTATGAAAGTTTCTCTTTTTTAAATCTTTGTTGATATGATAAGCAAAAAATTTTATCTCATTCTTTTACTTTGCATTCCCTTAAATTAATGAGGGGAAACTTTCCATATTAATTATTTGTATTTGATGAATTACTTTTTCTTTGTCTATTTTTAATTGGGGCATTTGTATAATAATTTCTTCATAATAACAACAACTATAACAAGAAGCACTTAATGAATTGTGGTACTTTGTGCCAGGTATTAGTTTAAATGCTTTACATGCATTAACTCATTTAATGCTCATCAACCCACTGAGAGGTAGATTCTGTGATCCCCATTTACAGACAAAGAAACTCAGCTGAAGGCTGGCATGGTGGCTCACACCTGTAATACCAACAGTCTGAGAGGCTGAGGTGGGAGGATAACTTGAGGCCAGGAGTTTGAGACCAGCCTGGGCAACATAGTGAGACTCTGTCTCTACAAAAAAATTAAAAAATTAGCCAGGCATGTGCATGTAGTCCCAGCTACTTGGGAGGCTAAGGCAGGAGGATTGCTTGAGCCCAGAAATTTGAGGCTGCAGTGAGCTATACCACTATACTACCACTGTGCTTAAGCCTGGATGACAGAATGAGATCCTGTTAAGAAGGAAGGAGGGGAGGGAAGGAGGAAGGGAAGGGAAAGGGAGAGGGGAAAGGAAAGGGAAGAAAGAGAAAGGGAAGGAAAGGAGGAAGGAAAGAAAAGAAAGAAAGAAATGGAAATGAAGATAGGTACAGCCAACTGCCCAGGATTACACAGATAGTAAGTATAAGTCGTGGAGCTGGGACTACAGAGCGTACACTCCTGTCTACCTGTCTTTCCAATGACTAAGGTATACACCCTTCCAGAGCAGTGCACTGTATCACTGGTGTTCATTACTGCACCCCAAAATGGCAGAGCGCCTGGTTCATAATAGGTACTCAGTAAAGACTTCTTGAATGAATGAATGCATGCCATCATAGTTTATTACTTTAGCTTTGCGATCCATCTTGTGGGCCCCCTTCATTTCTCTAATTGTGCATTTATTCTTCCAGGAGAAATTTAGAATGTATGATTATTTTGTCAAGTTCTTATGAATATTTTCTTAGCTATACTATAATTTTTTGCTGCTCTTGTGAATGAGATTTCTATCATGTTTCTAACTTTTTATTGCCAGTATATGGAAAGCTCCTGGTTTTCATATATTTACTATCCAATCAGCACCCTTAATGAAGTCCTAGCAGTAATATCATAAATCAGCTGTTTCCCTGCAGTGTCTCAGAAATCAGTGATATCACCTGCAAAATAATGATCATTTTGTTTCCTATCAAACATTTATATGTTTGTTTTTTTCTTGTTAAATTAGCTTGGATTTCAAGAGTAACAATGAATAAAAGCTAGTGGCCATGCTTATCTTTTCAGATTATAGTACAAACTCCTCCAGTGTAGCATTTTCCAACTCCATCTTGAAGAAAAGATAGTGATAAGTATTCTGTGAAAAAAGCATGTCATAGTCAAGTAAGTTTGAGAAATGCTACATATCATGCTTTTTGGTAGGAAAAGAAACTTTGTCATATGAAAACACTCATCTTAAGAAACACTCAGATCTCTGAAAATGTTGCAAATGGAGTAGGGAGTGGTGTCTTAAATATAATTTATCTCTCTTAGAAATTCATCCTATAAATTTGCATATTAAAAAGCTCTTGAAGTAAAAGCACCCATTGAACTTTATTTAACCTAAGGTTTGCAAAACTTTTTTTGACCAGTGAATACTTTGAAGGGGAATATCATTAGTATTTCATAGAATGTGCTCTATGTTTCACTGTTAAATAGTGGGCCATTGGTTATGGATTTCAGGTAAATTTTTTTTATTATCATAAAGATATAAGTATTTTTATCAGGAACTAGTATTACATCTTTTTGATACCTACAGAAGAAAAAAACTAATATTAAATTTTATGAAATGCCTTTTTACTATCTTTGAAGTCTAATTTTTTAACCTATTAGTGCCATGAATTTTATTAATAGCTTTCTAATATTGACATAATCTTACATTTCTAGGATAAATCCTGATTGATCTTTTTTTTCTTTTAATATATACATGTATTTTATTTCCTAATATTTAGGAATTTTGGTTATCTCTTCATAGGTGATAACTTGCCTACAGTTTCTTTTTTTGGAGGCTGTCTTTTCTGGGTTTTGGTAACAGTTATATAGAAAATGATTTTGAAAGGCTTTGGATCAAATTAAATAGTTTAGGAAATAAAATCTGTTCCTTGAATGTTTGAAAGAATTTATTCTCTGAATCTAACCCTTTCTTGCAGGCAGTTCTTTAAAAACTTACTCATCTTGTATTCATGGTTTCTATCTTTCCTTGAGTCAGTTTTGAATTTTAATAGTTCATATTTTCTCTAAAACTCATCCATTTTCATGTAAAATTTGTGTATATCTTCATAATTTTAAGTATAGATGACAGTCTTATAACTCTAGAAATCTACTCTAAATCTGTAGTTATTAATATATACTCTACTTGAATTTTGCCTGTTTTATGGTCTCTTTCAAATTAAAGAATTGGCTCTTATATTATTTATTGGTTCTAAATTTCTGTTTTAAATTATGTTCTGCTTTTGTCTATTATAATTTCTTCTCTTTTAAAATTTTTCCTAATATATTCTTTGAATTGTTTTATTTTTATAGCTTTTAAAATGGAATCCTCAGGCTGGGCATGGTGGCTCACTCCTGTAATCCCAGCACTTTCAGAGGCCTAGATAGGAGGATCGCTTGAGGCCAGTTCAAGGCTGCAGTGAGCTGTCATGCCACTGCACTCCAGCCTCAGTGGCAGAGCAAGACTCCAAATAAAGAGTCTTAAAATAAAATGAAATACTCAGTTAATTTTTTTAGTTAATGTTTGATAACATTTAAGATTCTTATTATTGTCACTATCTAAATCATCTATAATTATAATTTAGCTTCTCTGTGTCCTCTATATTTTGTATTTAAAATTTCCAGTTGTGTAGTCCCAGCTACTTGGGAGGCTGAGGCAGAAGGATTGCATGAGCCCAGGAGTTTGAGGTTGCAGTGAGCTACAATCATGCCACTGCCCTGTAGCCTGGGTGACAAAACATGACCCTGTCTCAAAAACTAAACTAAACTAAAATTTGCAGTTGGCTGAAGCTTTTTTTTTTTGAGACAGAGTCTCACTCTGTTGCCTGGGGCTAGAGTGCCGTGGCATCAGCTTAGCTCACAGCAACCTCAAACTCCTGGGCTCAAGCAATCCTCCTGCCTCAGCCTCCTGAGTAGCTGGGACTACAGGCATGTGCCACCATGCCCGGCTAGTTTTTTCTATATATTTTTTAGTTGTCCAGATCATTTCTTTCTATTTTTAGTAGAGACAGGGTCTCGCTCTTGCTCAGGCTGGTCTCGAACTCCTGAGCTCAAACCATCCACCCGCCTTGGCCTCCCAGAGTGCTAGGATTACAGGCGTGAGCCACCGCACCCAGCCTCCTCTATCCTTCTTGTTTTCTTATATTTACATATTTTTAAAATTTTTGTTTTTTTCTTTTTTTTTTTTTGAGACAGGGTCTTGCTCTGTCACCCAGGCTAGAATGCAATGGCACAATCATAGCTTACTGTAACCTCCAACGCCTAGGCTCAAGCAAACCTTTCACCTCAGCCTCCTGAGTAGCTGGGACTACAGTTGTGTGCCATCATGCCTGGCCAATTTAGAAAAAAAGAATTTTTTTTTGAAACATAGGTCTCAAACTCCTGGCCTCCAGCAATTCTCCTGTCTCAGCCCCTCAAAGTGCTAGGATTACAAGTATAAGCCACTTCGCCTGGCCTTTTTTTCACTTTTCTCCTGAAAGCCTTCAATCTTTTGGCTGGCAGGTAGAAGTTATTGAATCTGAATTTTTTTGTTTCATATTTGCCATCCAATTGTCACTGTAACCTGCAGCATCAGTAAGACAGACCTAAAATTATTAAATATATGTTTTAACTTCATGATGACAAAGAAATCTGATACTCCAATTACCACTGAATTTGCAAACCCTACACAGCCTTCTGATTATCAAAGCTGAGCAGTCCCTGTTATAAGTGAAGCTTCTTGCTGTTAGGAACACTCATTTGAGTCAGATGGAATTGTACTAATAGTGTTCCTTTTTTTCTCTTTAGGCAACACTTCCCCAGATCAAAAGGAGCCAACACCTTTCATCATTGAGTGGATCCCAGATATCCTTCCCCAATCCAAGATTGGCGAGCTGCGGATCAAGTTCGAGTATGGTCACCACCGGAATGGGCACGTGGCAGAGTACCAAGACCAGCAGCCTCCCCTGGACCAGCCCTTGGAACTGGCCCCTCTGACCACTATCACTTTCCCTTGAGGCAAAACAAGACAGTCTTTTTGCTGCTAAATTTGCACATCCCCAACCTTTGACAACTTTAAATACTAGTTAGGCACTTAGATATCTGGCCCTGTTCCTTAGTAAACTGCTCTTAGCTAAGATACAATTTCTCAATGCTTTCAATTGGATTCTGTTGAAGAAAAAAACTCTTCTTGTAAATGGCCTTTTTGGTGCTGCTGGGTACAGTCTTCATTATACATTTTGCAGTATTTTTAAAAGGAACAAAAAGAAAACTAGCTCATTTTCCTTCTTTAGAATTTGTTTCAACTTTTTTCTAATTCTCTAAGAAGTTAGCAGCACTCAACTGTACACCAATAGTGTTGGAAAGTTAATCATACCCTGGTTAGGGCAGAATGTTAAGGACCATCCAGGCAGAGTTCTAGCCATGCTCTTTATTCTGTTCTCAAATAAAGCACAGTGTCACTAGTTTTTCCAAATAATTTCTCATGTTGCCCTGATTATAAAATTATAAACTTTTGGGGGGATTTAGCTGATAGTGAAATAGGAAAAAGAGATCCAGGTGTCAAGGGAATACTGACATTTCAAACTAATGCTTGTAATTGCATATTCACTTGATATTTTCTTCTTTACTCTCCAAAAAGTTTAACAGCTGGTAAAATACAATTGCTGTTTCTGAGTTCATTGATGATGGAATGGAGATACTGAAGTACATACAAGCCTGTCTTGGGCCAGGCGCCGATCACACCTGTAATCCTAGCTTTCTGGGAGGCTGAGGCGGGAGGATAGCTGCAGCTCAGGGGTTCAACACCAGCCTGAGCACAGTGAGACCCTGTCCCTATTTTTTTTTTAAAGTAAAAAACAATATAAAAAAAGATTAAAAAAAAAATAGAAGCCTGTCTTTAAGGAGAAAAGAAGGGAATGAACATTTCCTACATGCCTTTTATGTGCCAGTCACTTTCATTTACATTCTCAATCATTTTTCTCACCAAATCTTAGTTATTTTATGTTTAGGCATTACTCCTTTTTTAAAGTTAAAGAAACAGCCTCTCTGAGGTTAAGTATCTTGCTGGAAACAGCCTTAAAAATAACATTCAGTTTTACTCCACTTTCCACTGCATGTTCTTTCCACTTTATCATGTTGCTTCGGTATAAATTTCTTATACTTCATTGTTCTCAGGAAGACAAAAATCCATATGAAGCAGGCTCTTGGTTTTCAATTGCAAGTGACAGAAAACCTGCTAACTAGCTTGGGCAAAATAGGAGTCTGTGACTTCTATGCTAGGCTAGAGCTGGGTGTGGCTGGGCCTCAGGACCCCTAGAACCAGGGTCCATCTGACCCATCCCTGCCTCTTTCTGGGGCTTCATTCGCTCTCAGCACAAAGCATCTCCTTTTCCTGGTAGGCCTTCAGGCTCCTGAAGTGCCTGAAAGTATGGCTTCCACATGGGAACAGGACTGACTGCTCCACTGGCTCTCTGATCCAATGGGCAAAACCCCCCAAGAAAAGCACTGAGGGCACTGGAGGGAGCAGCTCAAAACCCTCCATGTCCACACAGCCTCCTGTCTACTACACAGACTGAGTGTATTAATGGGTCTGAGAGGGATGCCTTCTTAACTTGCCTGCCTCTAGGCAGCCTAGCTAGGCACCACAACATCATGACCATCAAGAGAACAAATTCCTACTCCTCCACCCAGTAGCTGGTTCTAGCCTACTATGGTCTTGCCTCTAGCAGTGCTGCTGTCATCTCAACAGCCTGCTAGTATTTAGAAGCTGCTTGGGCACCTGCAGAAAATGTGACTCCCAGAACCACCCACCCAAGTGAAGGTCTGCAGGCCTGCCACCTGACTCTCTCTCTCAAGGTACCAGAAGTCATCAGGCCTGTAGTCCTCCGGGCCCAGCAATTCCCAATCACATTTGCCCCATCTTTCTTTCAATGACTGCTGTTGTGGGGTGTTGGTGCCAATGCCCTGCTCTTCCCTCCAGCCCACATGTGCATACACATGCACACAACACACACTCCAGCCCCCAGCTACAGAGTAAGTACCTCAGCCAGCTCCTATCCCCTCTTCTTCCATGTCTGTAAAAGCCCAGAACATGCCCTCCACAAGAACCCAGGGAAATCCCCCTCTACTCTGCTGAAGGGGATGGGCAGGGTTTGCTCTCCCCCAGCCCTTTAGATTAACTGGACCCTCTCAAGCACAAGTCATAGACAACACAGAAAAGTCAGCCACAGAGAACAGCCCTTGTGTCTATTATTTGTGAATTTTCCCAAGATAGATAGGTTTACCTCTCAACCTATTTCTCCTTCCTTTTTTTTAATCTCTCAAATCCTGATTTCCTGATTTTCCTCCTTTACATCTTGTGATATTTTCTTACACTCATTTCTCTTTTTAATCCTTTAACGACCTTGCTGTCTGCTTGTTCTCTCACCATCCAAATCTGCAAGCACCCTTCACGTGTTCCTACCATCCCACTTGCCTCACCAAGGGAGCAGGATGACTTTAATGTACACAGGACTCACGCAGGGATCCAATTAAAATGCATATTCTGATTCAGAAGTTTTAGGGTGGGGTGCAAAACTCTGCATTTCTATCAAGCTCCCAGGTGATGCACAAAGTGCTAGACTGTAGGGATGCTGCTGGACTGCACAATGCACTTTGAGCAGCAAGGTCTAATGCCTGACCGGGTACTGTAACCTCCCTCCCACCTTTCACCACCACTAGTGGGGAAGGGCAGTAACCAGTGGCCCCACCATGTAGTAAGGGCAGTGTACTGGTGTGAGCTGCTTTACGGCACTCTCCCACAAGGTTACTCCAACTAGCCTTGTTCCTTGGAAGTAGTTCCAACTCAACATTTCCAGAAGCAGAAAGTGGGTTTTGTAGTTCTGTAAATTTTCTGCTGTTTTGCTCCCTCTTCCCAAGCACTACCTTTCAATGTCTTCCCCAATCCCTCCATCTTAAGGTTCAGATCCTAAGGCCTGGGTTTGAAACCCCAGTTCTACCACCCTCTTAGTAACAAGTGCAGCCTTGCAAGTTATTTAACCCTCTAAGCCCTAGTTTTCTCAGCTGGATAACATGAATAGCAAGTTAGACATTGCGTGTGAATCGCTCATTTCATCTACTGTTTGAACTCTCTCCTTTTGTTCTTCTAACTTAGCCTTGAGGCTTGAATAGTGCTTTTTGCCCCTTCTTGGGAATCTTTGTACTTAATATCACTGTTACACTGTAAGATCACAACTTTGTTAAATGAAAGAGGCTGCAAGTAAATTTAATCAAAAGTTAAAGATGATCAGGGATGCTGATAATTTTCTTCCCATCTTTTCCCGTTTTGTCCTCCGAATATTTTGTAATGGACATTATTACCTCGGTGAGTCCGAAAACAGGCAAAGTAAGAGAAAGGGCACAAAATTAAGCTTCCGCACTCCCTACCAACAGCTGGAGAAGACAAAAACAAAAACGGGGCACGCAGGGTGGGGCCTGGTCACGCGGTAGCCGCCCCCTCGCCGCCGCGAGATGACGTCAGTCACGTTCTCCTCTCGCCCGCCCGCCGCTTCCGGCCGGCTTGGCGGCTCTTCTTCCACCAGGGGGCGCCGCAGGACGTTCAGTTGCCGTCGCCGCCTGCGCAGCCGCACTGGCGCCCGGGACACGTCACCACCTTCGGGTCTTTTCTGGAGAGCGCGGGAATGCGAGCGCTGGAGGTGATGACGTCACCGGGGTTCCCCGCGTGGCTCGTGGGGGTGGGGCCGGGGACGTGGCGCGCGCTGAGGCCCGCGCGGGGAGGAGGGGAACAAGAGAGTAGGGAAGGAATGGTGGCGCCGAGCCCGGGCCTGGCGGGGCCTGACAAAGCCGCGCCCGCCTCGTGACCCACTGTGGGGCCGAGACCGGCCAGCGCGCCTGACCGACCTGCGGGAAAGGTGCTGACGAGGCGGACGCGCGAGCTCGGCGGGGAGGGGCGCGGCTGGTCGTTGGCCAGCCGGGCACCGACTTCCTGGCACCCTGGGCGGCCGCGCCCTCGTGCGGCGGGACCGCACCTGGATTGGGGCCCGCGGGTCCTCCGGGCAGCGCTGTGCACTCGGGGCACGCGGGGCCAGGCCGCACCCCTAGTTCCAGATAGCGGGGCCCCTCCCGCCTCGGCTCACGTTGTCCGCCCCCGCCCCTCTGGTATTAGCAACCCTCACCCGGGTTGTGCTTGCCAGGTGGGGAAAGAGAAGGGAGGTGTGCTCTGGATGGAGACGTGCGTTTGGCTCCTTGTTCGCCATTGTCTGTGTACTCTTTGCCTTGAGCAAGCCTTTCAAAACCTCCCGGGCTTGGTTTTTTTCCTTTTGTAAAGTACGGGTGGTACCATCCACTTCGCATGCTTCTTAGTCTCTGCCTAGCACATGGTAGGGCGCTTAAGCAAAATATTTTAATTTCTTTTCCATTTTTCCCACCTGGTCCATAGTGAGCCAGCTTGTAAAGGCATTAATGCCTGGGTAGCCCTTAAAACAAAAGGCTTTGTATGGTTTTGTGTACCGACTGCTTAAAGAAGCTTCCCTTTTCTTAGTATGAGCTCCACAGACTGCTGAGTGCCTTTGGAAGAACAGTGGCAAAGGGCTCATCCGTGACCTGATGAGTTGAACCTGGGATCGGATCAGGATTTAGGGGAGGATTGGTTACCAGCGTTTTCTCTGTGCCCCAGCACCTACTAGCTAGCGCTGGTAGCCCCTTCTAGGGCACATACGGCCTTGGGGCACCCTTCAGATCTGTTTCTCCTCTTTGTTGCCCCTTCTCATCTTTCTCCCCATGACATTGCTGTGGTCAAGTCATCACTCCTAGGATGGCCTGACCCCTGGGGATAAGCCAGCCTCCAGGAGCTTATATGAAGCTGGTGTAGCAGCACAGACAGTGCAAAACCATCTCCTGGAAGAAGAAAAGGAATGTGTCCTGAAGTGCTTATTTAGCATGTGTCAGGGACTGTGCTAGGCTTTTCACACAAGTGATCTCATTGATTTCCACAGGACCTGTGAGCTAGGTGGAGTCATCACTCCTTTATATAGATGAGGAAGCTGGTTCAGCAGGTTTAAATAACTCGCCTCATGTTGTTAAATGTGGGGTTGTAGGGCTCTGGAAAGAAAAAGGCAGTACCTAGTCAGGCCTTCTTTAGGGTATCGAGATGCTCAGGACCATCTAGATCAACCTAGATCCCTCGCGTGTGCTGTTTACAGTAGGGTTAGTGCTCCTATGCAGTGCCTTCGCTCATCTGACAGGAGGCGGAGCTTATGCGGTGATGCCAGCAATGGGGACAGCTGTAAATACAGATGGAGCTTCCTTGGCTCACCTCCTGCTGTGCAGCCGGGTTCCTAACAGGCCACAGGCTGGTTCCATCCTCTGCCTGGGGTTTGGGGACCTCAGATTAAGAGGGTATGAGTGAAGGCATGTTACACTGGATTTCCTCTGCGCATCCCTACTTTCTTAGCCACCCCTTCCATTGTATCAAGGCAAAACCAGGTCAGGAGACAGATGAAGGATAGCATTTGGGGCAAGACAAGCCCTGAAAGGCAAAGGCAGGGCACTGCTCCCGACTTTGCCTTGGTCACAGATGGGTTAATGGAAGGACTCCTGTGTCTCAGACTTAGGCCTTTTTTAGCACCATCTGGCAAGGAGTCACGTCTCCTCATACCTGCTGCTTCTACAAACCACTGCTCATTTGCCAGTCATTGGTGTAAAAGGCAGGAATGTGGTGCATGTGTAATTTGGATTCAACGTTCTCTAGAGCCCGTTGTGTTCGTTGTATTATGTTGTGAAAATGGCCACCTGTATACACTGCTGAGTTGTATGGAACCACAAGAGACAAGCAACAAAAGCAGAAGTCCCTTCACCGCCGCTTTTTTTTTTTAATCTTGAACTTGGCTAGAGAATAGGATAGAGAAATTTCCAGGATAAGGCAAATAAATAAGGGCCCAGGTACTTTGGAGTAGTCCTTCAAAACCCAGGGCTTTGTAGGTAGATGCTCCTGGGTTTTGAACAAGGCAGGTAGCTTCTGTGTTTCAGATCAAGAGAGTGACCCAGGAACACTTTAAATGGGGAGTGAGTTTTTCTCATCCTTTCTTTGTTACCAAAGCAGCCCTTTTTATCATGACATACTTACTAAAACCTACATGGCTTGGGCCCTCAGAAGCTTTTAGTCTAATAGGAGAGGCACTGGAAAGTGGTTGTAATTTTGAGTTAAGTCTAATCAGTTGTGTTACAAACCAGTTGAAGTACTGGACAGAAAGGGGTTGGCCATCCTTGGAAGTATGGAGGCAAACCCTGGCAGGGCCCATCCAGCACTGGCTACTGCTCCTGTAGCAGGAAAGAGGGCCTCCTTGCTTCAAGGAGAGGCCTGACTTTAGGTTGGTTGCTTTGGTTCTAAGTGTGCATTTACACACTAAGCAATCTTTAGCCCATGGGGAGAAGATCAGCCAGTCAGGCCAGTTCAAGCACTCCTGTCCACCTTGAATATCTGCCATTCCTAGGAGTAAATCAGTAAATTGGCAGTTGATTTGTATGTCCCTCAACTCTGTGTGAACTTGGTAAATAGGTGTTTGAGAGATGAGTCCCCTTGTAGTGGCCCAGCATGAAAGTGTAAGACCTACATCTGGGTCCTTGTTTAAATTCAACAAGGTTAGCACTGCTTCATGCAGAGCTTCAGGAAAAGGGGTTGTGGACAGTGACGCAGGAAGCCAGCTTTGCCCAGGAAATCTTGACCTGTGTCTTACCGTTGGCTGTCCTACTTTAATCACTTTCAGGAAAATTACGTTATCAGCACAAAGCAAAAAATACTAAATTCTAAATGAATGATACATGCACTGGGTGCTGTGGGTGCAGAGGGTGAGATTACTGTGAGAGGTTGAAGGATGATGCCACAGAGGAGGTGAGCAGGACGTGCAGAATGGATGTGATGTCAGTAGGTGGAGATGTATGAGACAGAGAAATAACCCACCGTCACTTCAGTGAAGTTTGTCTCTAGTGCTGACATAAAATATACAGTCATCTGATCTCTTAGCTGTTAAGCCACTGGAAAAACATGGCAGGAGAGGAAAGGAAAAATCAACTATTCATTCACTAATTTGTTCAACATTTGTTGAGGCTCTACTATGTGCCAGGCACTGAGCTGGGTCCTGGGAATACAGCAGTGAACAGAACAAACAAAAGCCTCCCCCTGAAAAAGTTTACATTCTAGTGAGGGGAGAGAGAAACAATGAATCAGTGAACCATGGAACAAACCAATGAGGTAGATAGTATGTCAGATAGTAACAAGTGCTGTGGAGGAAATGAAAACAGGGGTGGGAGGCAGAAGGAAGTGCCGAGGTATTTTCCTCCAAATTTGAAATAAATTTTGTGGAAATGGGTAATTATAAAGGTAAAAGGGACACAGTCTTTGATCATTTTCTATGAATTGGGGGAGGTGACCAGTTTGTCTCAAGAGATAAAATTTGTTTGTGAATATGACTCACTGCCTGGGGAAAAATAAGCCAAGATCTCTGAATGAAACATTTTCTCTGAAAGCCAGAAAAGCCAGGTGTGATGATAGAGGAAAATGGAATTTTACCCTAGACCCCCCAAAAAACACTGGAGTTCTAAGGAAATAATGGCGTTGACCTGGTGAGATGTGATGTAACTCAGCAGGGAAGAGAGAAGAGCTGAAGAAGCACCTTCTCACCTCTTTGTCCAGTTGAGGGGGGGGACTATACAGGGGAGGGGGGCAGTCGGGCCTTGGGACAGGCCATGGAATCTGTGAAGACCACATGTGTGGTCCCTCCTGCGGGCAGGAGGCTGAAGGGGGTGCAAGTTGAGGGAAAGATCTCAACCTG
Organism: Lemur catta; assembly: GCF_020740605.2. Taxonomy (NCBI): domain Eukaryota; kingdom Metazoa; phylum Chordata; class Mammalia; order Primates; family Lemuridae; genus Lemur; species Lemur catta. Next base: position 54,216,543 of record NC_059131.1, on the reverse strand, counting down.
CCCACCTTGCCCTCCAGGGCACTATTTTTTGAACTGAGAGTTTCAGAATCATAAAACTTATCATGCTGAAGATAAAATTGGAACACAGAAAAATTTGGCATTCTGAAGACATTTTGATGGCTTATGAGCATAATGGGATAGAATAGCAGAAGGAATTACAATTTTTGGTCTAGGAGGTAAAGGTCAAATGTAGGACAGTAAAAAAATCCTAGTGTTAACTGACAGTGTCCATTGTAAGCAGCTGAGAGATGGACAACAGGCCCTCAAGAGTTTGCACTGACCTGCAAGATCTCTCTCTGTGCCAGTGGGCGCTGATACGCTCTTTGAAGCTGAAGAAAAGGGGGAGTCAGGGTGGGGCCGTACAACAGAAAAAGGAGCAGGGCTGGTGGCTGAACTCTGCTTGGTGACTTTCATTCCTGGCATAACTGCCCCCTGGAATGCCCCCTCTGTTAATTATGAAATTGGGGGAAATTAAAAGGGCTGCCTAGCAGAAGGGAAGCTGGGAGACTTCTGTTCTCGGCAGGCTCTGCTGCTCCCCAGCTCTGTCCTGGGGCAAGTCCCTCTACCTCTTGGAGTTCTGGCTTCCTCTTTTGCACAAGGAGTACTTAAATTGGTCTCTGTTGGTTCTTCAGGCTCAGACTTTCTGTAAAGAGAGATAGATGGGGGACCCCTTTACCTATGACCCAGCCTGTTGGGTGTAGAAGGAGGTTGGCCACTTAAAGGTAGTTAGGTGCCATCCTTTTTAGAACAGAGTTTGCCTTGGTCACCTAGTTCTGCCCATTTCTCCATCTGCCCTCATCTCTTCCCCACCCTCTCTCACCCTTTATTCTCCATCCACACTGAACCGTGTGTAGTTCTGACTGAGCTCCTCTCTTTTCTGTTCCTTTGCACATATCAGTTTCCCACCTGAACATTCTTTCTTTCCCCCACTTGCCCTGGTTAATTCCTACTTATCCTCAGGCATCAGTTTCTGGTTACTTTTCCCTAACTCTTTCCCTGCCACTGTACTTGAAACAAGGCAAGGTGTACAACAATTGTGGTAGCACTCTGTGCAAGCATCCATCATAGTGCCTTGCTGTAGCTGTTGCTTGGCTCTCTGCCATTAGTCTGTGAAGTTCTTAAAGACAGGAAACTGAGTCTTATGCACCTTTGCATTCCCAGCACCTAGCATAGTGCTTGAAACCTAAGAGGTGCTCTGTAAATGTCTGTTGAATGAGTAAATGAATGAATTAATGAATGGATGAGTGTCTGACCCTGAGCTTGCCGTGACAAGCCTGGCGAGCAGGCACCTGGCCTACACCCTACTTTTAATGGATTGTCCTTCAGGGAGCTGTTCCCCCAGGGAGAGAGCTCATGCTGTTCTACTGGCCTGGTGGTGATTATGCAGGGCCTGTGGGCATTGGGGAACTCACAAGCAATCTTCAGAGTCACAAACAAAATGGGGCCTGTCACTTACGTGGTAATGCTTGTACCGCAAATTTGTCACATCCTCTGACAAATTCGGTTCAAGGCTGTTGGTTTAAGACAGGGTCCAGTCTGCTCGGAATCTGTGTATGGAGCCTTGCCCAGGCCAGATTCCTTGAATCAGCTCATGCCCCCATGTTCCTATATTCCTCTTCCTCTGGAAGAAAAATTGCCTGTCACTAATGGGAATGGGTGGTTTTCATACTTGCTTTTGAGCTCTATCTCACAAGCTGACAGTTTTCGAAGATTCTCAAGGACATGATCTGGCAGTTTCCCATCTGTTGATTATCTTATATTTTTAAGCAACAGACTTGTTTTTCAAGCCAGGATGTCCTGAGAGGAAACCTGAGTAACATATTGCTCCTTCTTCCTGCTGGTGTGTTTTGTGTGGATGTGTGGGAGCCACAAATGTGCAGTAGCTTCTTGCTGCGTCTCACAGTCTGTGGTGTTCATTATCCTCAGGAGGGGTTTTCCTTTGAGAATAAGCCAATACAGAATGAATCTCGAGGTATCGTTCCTGGTAACACTGTACATGTGTAATAGGGAGTGAACACGCTGCCTCCGTAGAGCCTTCTGCTCTGTGTGCCCAGCAAATTTAACAGCGCTCGATGGGAAGGAAGCATTCTGGCCTAGCATCCTCTGGGGAGGTATATGGTATGGTTCTAGACACCTGAATCCCTGCCAAGCTCAGGCTCTCTGAAAGTGACTTGCTTTTGGACTGACATTCGATTTGGGCAAAACCCTTCATTGAACACACCTGGCAGACATCTCAAATTTCCTGCACATTAGCCGTGGAGTTCTAGCTAATAAAAGTTGACACTCTTATGACAAAATTCACACCCTGAAAGGTTAATGAATCTTGTCTGGATTACATGACCTAGAATTTGAACTTTGGCTATTATCTTTGCAATAAAAAAGCTATTTCTCCAAAACCTTAAAATAGGGAGAAAGGAGAGAAAACCATTCCCATAAATTATATTTCTGACACCTAGCTAACCATGAAAATGTCCACAACTCAGTGATATAATCAATACCTTGCAAATGGATTTTTTAAAACACAAGAAATTAGGCCAGGCACATTGATGAGCTGAAGGTATCCAAACACAGTGGTTAGAGATTTGAGGGCAGGAGCTGGATCTCATGTTTGTTTCTGTCCCCAGCACAGGGCCTCAGACAGCGATGGATACATATTAGGTGTCAATTAACAGTCACTGAATTACTGAATGGAAATTTACTGGGGCTCACTGCACTGCTAGACTCCGCACACAAACAGACCTGCCCCGTGGGATTCTTCACAAGAACAGATATTTTATAAGAGCTGTCACTCCAAGTTGATTGGATGAACAAAGTGAAACCACAGGATTGGGTTTTAAAATCAAATAGATTTACTCTGCTCAATTTTACAACTGGGATGTTCTGCTTTGGTGGGCAAGTTGGACAAAATAACTTCTAATTTGAGGTTTGTAGATGCTATGAAAATATAGGGGTTTTTTGTTTTGTTTTTTTAAGACAGATGAACCCAGCAGGCGAGCTGGCAGGAAGTCTGACTGCAGTACTTGCCTGAGAGGATGACACAGGCCAAAGGAGAGAAGGAAAACAACAAGGCAGCCAGAGCTAGTAAAGCACTTTGCAAAGTAATTGCAGAGCTTTCCAGGTTTTTCTGGAAAAAGGAAGAAAAGGAGAGTAAAGGGCAGGAAGGGGATTGGTTAACAACTGGCTTCAGAAATGCTGAGGCGTGGATTTGTGTGCTGGTTTTGTTTTTCTAAGTGAGGGATAAGGAAAGAGGGTGTGCTTGGCCTGGCACTGCTTGCTGGCAAGGCCTTCCTCCCAGTCAGTGCTGAAGCTGCCCTTGGAGCCACCAGGGACTCCAGGCACCCACTGCCCTGTGTGCCTCATTGAAAAGGGGGATACAGACTGCCTTCCAGAGATGTCTCAGGCATGTGGTACAGTGGAAGGGACAGGAATTTTGTTTAATTTAATTTTGTTTTTAAATTGTTTATATGTATTTCCTTTTTTAAACAGGTCATTCATTTACATGGTTCAAAACTAAAAAATATGTCCTGTCCTTGTCTTCCATCTGCTCACTTCCACCACCCCAAATTGATAACCCTGTTATTAGGTTTTTGTTTATCCCCCTAACATTGTTTTTATGCATATACAAGCTAAAACAGTATTTACTCTTCTTTACACCATTTTAACATAAATGCTGCCAGGCTGTGCCCATGTCCTACACCTTTGTTGGGTCCCCCCCGCATTTAGCACTCTATCTAGGAGACATTTCCTTATCAGTATATGGAGAGTATCCTCATTTTTATTTATTTTCTTGGCTACAGAATATTACATTGTATGGATGTACTGTAATTTACCTGGTTCCCACCAAGGGACATTTAGGTTGTTTCTGGTCTTTGGGTATTACAAATAAAGGCATGAACTTAAACACAGATAGGCTTTCAAATCCCAGTCATGATGCTTAGGGGATTATTGACATTGGGTCTTAATTGCTTCATCTGTAAAATGTGGATTATTTTATATTTATATCATCTTTCCTATAACATTGCTATGAAAAATTAAATACTATACAAAGAGCTTGAGAGATCGTAGGTGCTAAATGAAAACAATATACCTTGCAATGGAGCATATTAGAATTTATTCTTGAAAAAGAGGATACTTTGCTCCTACTGAAATACGGCAATCATATACATATAGATATATTTTATTATTTTTTTAGAACCAATACATTTTTACTGTAAAAAAATTCAAATAAGCAAAAACAAGAAAATATAAATTGCCTATAATCTTACCACCTAGAAATATTATTGCTAACATCTAAGTCTTTCTAGTTCTTTCCCTAACCGAATATACATATAACATAAAATTCTAAATGGAATATGTTATTTTTTAACCTGCCTTCTTCATTTAACAGTGATTGTGATCATCTCTCCCTTTCATGAAATATTTTTCTCATTGTTTCAATTAATTAATTACCTCATGGTATGAGGTAAGAAATCTAAATTTATTTTTTTATTAATACAAATGGTTAGTTAACAACTTATCCAACTTCCTTTATTGAATAAGCCATCCTTCCCCCACCAGTTTGAAATGCCGTCTTAATCATATTCTAAATCCTTATATACATAGGTATACTTGCTTTTAGACTTCATTCTGTGAACTCACTTATCTTTTTATATATAGTACTCATTATAGTACTATAATGAATACCATAGTATTCATTAAAATTTAAATATCTAGCAGTATAAATCCTTCTTCATTACAATTCATTTTTCAAGAATGTCTTGGCCATTTTTATATTTTTATTCTTTCGGAAGAACTTTAGGATAATTTTGCCAGATTCTAGAAAAGTAGAATTGGAACGGAAAATTGCATTGTGTTTAATTCATATATCCTTTTGGGACTGTATTAGTTTCCCATGGCTGCTATAACAAATTACCACAAACTTGATGGCTTAAAACAACACAAATTTATTCTCTCACGATTCTGGAGACAAGAAATCTGAAATCAGTGTCACAGTGTTGGCAGAGCTGAGCTCCACCCAGAGACTCTAGGGTAGAATCCATTCATTGTCTCTTCCAGTTTCTGGGGGCTGCTGCCCTGCATGACTTGACTTACAGCTGCATCACTCCATGGTCACATTACAGCCTCCTTTTCTTTTTTTTTTTTATTATTATTTCAGCATATTTTGGGGGTACAAAAGTTTAGGTTACATATATTGCCCATTTCCCCCCACCCCCTACTGCCTCCTTTTCTATGTGTGTCAAATCTTCCTCTGCCTCTCTGTTACAAGAACGCTTATGATGGCATTTAAGGCCTAAGATAATCCTCTCATCTCAGAAATCTTTAACTTAATCACATCTGCAAGGATCCTCTTTCCAAATTAGGTAACATTTATAGATTCCAGAGATTAAGATATGGATATCTTTTGGGAGACCATTTTTCAGCCTACTGCAGGGGAAAATTGACATTTTTATTATTTAGCTTTCCTGTGGAAATCAAAATATTTTTCTAGGCCAGGCACAGTGTCTCACACCTGTGATGCTAGCACTCTGGGAGGCCAGGCCGTGATCACTGCTTGAGCTCAGGAATTTAAGACCACCCTGAGCAAGAATGAGACCCTGTCTCTACTAAAAATGGAAAAATTAGCCAGTTGTTGTGGTGCATGCCTGCAGTCTCAGCTCCTGGGGAGGCTGAGGCAGGAGGATCCCTTGAGCCCGAATCTGAGGTTGCTGTGAGCTACAATGACGTCACTGCACTCTACCCAGAGCAACAGAGTGAAACACTGTCTCAACAACAACAAAGAAAACAAATTGTTTTTCCAGTTATTCTTTTAGGTCTGTAGGTAAAGTTTGATGGTTTTCTTCACATAGACTCTCCATGTTTCTCAGATAAGAGTGTTTTTCCATTATATTTTCTAAGTGTATATTTTAGGCATACACAAAAATCTATCATTTTGAGTATATTTATTTTGTAACTATTTTGTAATTATGATATACATAATTATGAATTTGCCTATTAGTGCTAGTGGTTTTTCAAAAGATTCTATGTTTTTAGGTAAGTTAGCATATCATCTGTGAAAATATTGATAATTTGTCTTCTTTCAATTTTCTAGAGCTATTTCTTTTTCTTGTCTTACTTTATTTAGTGCCTAGATTTTCCAGAACAATGTTTTAAAATAGTGAACATTTTTTCCTTATTCTAGACTTGACTTTAAGGAATACCTCTAGAGTTACTCCATTGAGTATAATCTGGCTATTGGTTTACAACAAGAAGATCCTATGATTTTCTAATCATTAAAAAAGAAGTCTTTTGGGAAGGCATGGGCAATATATATAACCTGAACTTTTGTACCCCCATAATGAGCTGAAATAAAAAAGAAAAAAAAAAGGAAGTCTTCTATCAATTGCCTTTGCTTCCAGATTTGGCGTTGGATCAGTGTTAAAAAAAAACAAAAAAAAAAACCTAATTCACCCTTTTCTGCTTGTTTTTCTCTACCTACCAAATTGTTAGTTACAGAACCTAGACCCAAGCAAGTGAGGCCCCTACTCTGAGTCCTGTACTTTAGACGGCCCCACATCCCACACACATAAAATAATAAATTATTTAAAGAACACATGGAAATCTTTGTCACTGACGGCCTGATAGTCACTGCCAGTCCAGTCCCACTCATAATCCTAAATATCTACTCATATGACTAACCATGTTCAGGCCCTCAGGACACCCTCCTCCATCTCTAACCCCGAGTCCTCAAATTGAAATGGGATTGCACCCAGCACAGTGATGCGTGCCTGTAGTCCCAGCTACTCCGAAGACTGAGATGGTAGGATCCCTTGAGCCCAGGAGTTGAGGCTGTAGGGCGCTATGATCACATCTGTGAATAGCTACTGCATTCCAGCTTGGGCAACATACCAAGACCTCATCTCTTAAAAAAAAAGAAAAGAGGGATGGCTGGGCGCAGTAGCTCATGCCTGTAATCCTAGCACTCTGGGAGGCCAAGGTAGGAGGATCACTCAAGGTCAGGAATTCAAGACCAGCCTGAGCAATAGCAGGACCCTGTCTCTACTAAAAATAGAAAAAATTAGCTGGGCATGATGGCACTAGCGCCTGTAGTCCCAGCTACTTGGGAGGCTCAGGCAGGAGGATCCTTTGAGCCTAGGAGTTTGAAGTTCCAGTGAGCTATGATGATCCCACTGCACTGTAGCCTGGGCAACAGAGCAAGACTCTGTCTCAAAAAGACAAAAAAAAAGGAGAGGAGGGGGGAGATTGCATCAAATGATATGAAGGTGTGGGTTGTATGCTTCTATGTTGGAAGACTGTTCTAGAGTTCAGGGAGATGTGAGAAACAGAACCACTTAGTCAAGAGAAAAAGAAAGTTAATTAATTTGTGGAATTCTCTTTCACACAGGTGCATTAGTTTCCTATTGCTGCTGTAACAAATTACCATGAATTTAGTAGCTTAAAACAACACAAATTTATTATCTTAAAGTTCTGGAAATCAGAAGTCCTAAAATCAAGGTGTCAGCAGGTCTACATTCTTTCTGGAAGCTCTAGGGGAGAATCTAGTTCCTATTCTTTTCTACCTTCTAGAGGCCACTTACATTCTTTGGCTTGTAGCCCCATCACCCATCTTCAAAGTCAGTAGTGTAGCATCTTCCAATCACTCTACCCTTCTCCTCCTGTCTCCCTCTCTCTCTCATCTTCCTGCCTCCCTCTTATAAGGACACTTGTGATTACATTGGGCCCACACAGATAATCTCCCTATCTCAAGATCCTTAATCACATCTGCGAAGTCTTCTTTTCCATAAAAGGTAACAACATTCACAGGTTCCAGGGATTAGGATATTGTCATCCTTAGGTTGCTATCGTTCAATGTACCCCAGGAGAGATGCAACAGAATCTTATAAAAATGAAGAATTGTTTCCCAGTAGTGCAGAACATGAATTTTCTTTCTCCTCTTTGTGGTCTAGTTCATGGTTCCAGAAGTACTCGTGAATTAGCAAATATTGACATTGCACATGACAGCTGAAGAAATGGCCTTTGTCAGTATAAAAACATTCATATTATGCTTAAATTTACATATATATATGTAAAATTTGTGATTCCTTGTAAATTAGATATACGTTGAACGCTAGAATTAAAAATGATTCTGTTTTTATAAAAATACACCACTATGCTTAAACTTTTAAAAAATTAAATAAAATTTTATTAATAGATTTATTTAAATAATTTTATTTAAATGTTTGATATTCATTAATTATAACTTATCTTTTGCCCTTTTTTTTTTAAGGCAGGGTATCACTCTATCATCTGGGCAGTGGTGTCATCATAGCTCACAGCAACCTCAAACTCCTGGGCTTAAGCAATCCTCCTGCCTTAGCTTCCTGAGTAGCTGTGACTATAGAACCATGCCACCACACTTGGCTAAATTTTCTATTTTTTTGTAGAGACAGAGTCCTGCTCTTGCTCAGGCTGGTCTCAAACTCCTGGCTTCAAGCAATCTTCCTGCCTTGGCCTCGCAAAGTGCTAGGATTACAGGCATCAGCGACCACACCAGGCCTGCCTTTTAATTTTAATTGCTTTTTAAAATATTCTAGGAGTTCCTGACCAGCCTGAGCAAGAGCAAGACCCCGTCTCTACTAAAAAATAGAAAGAAATTAGCTGGACAACTAAAAATATATAGAAAAAAAAATTAGCCGGGCATGGTGGCACATGCCTGTAGTCCCAGCTACTCAGGAGACTGAGGCAGGAGGATTGCTTGAGCCCAGGAGTTTGAGGTTGCTGTGAGCTAGGCTGATGCCACGGCACTCACTCTAGCCCGGGCAACAAAGCGAGACTCTGTCTCAAAAAAAGCAAAAAAAAATATTCTAGGAGAAAAATAATTTGTGAAAACTTGAAAAATAATTTTTTGGTTGTTTTACATTTACTTTACATTTTTATTAAAGTTATTCAAATTTTATAAACTTCAAGCCTGGGCAACATAACAAGACCTTGTCTCTACAAAAAAAATTTTTAATTCGCCTAGTGTGGACTACATCTGTAGTCCTACCTACTCGGGAGGCTGAGGTAGGAGCACTGCTTGAGCCCAGGAGTTTGAGGCTGCAGTGAACTGTGATCATGCCACTGCACTCCAGCCTGGGCAAGGGAGTGCAACAGCATTTCTTTAAAAAAAAATATATATATATATGCACACACACACACACACACACACACACACATATATTTATGCACTTCAAATACAATTACATTTTTAGGCCGGACGCGGTGGCTCACGCCTGAAATCTTAGCACTCTGGGAGGCCGAGGCGGGTGGATCGCTCAAGGTCAGGAGTTCGAGACCAGCCTGAGCAAGAGCGAGGCTAAAACTAAAAATAGAAAAAAATTAGCTGGACAACTAAAACTCTATATAGAAAAAATTAGCTGGGCATGGTGGCACATGCCTATAGTGCCAGCTACTCGGGAAGCTGAGGCAGTAGGATTGCGTGAGCCCAGGAGTTTACGGTTGCTATGAGCTGTGATGACATCACTGCACTCTAGCCAGGACCACAGAGATCCTGAATCAATCACTCAATCAATCAGAGGAAAAGTCAGAAGCATGGAGACCAGATAGGAAGCTACTGAGCAATGCAGGAGAGACTCAGCCAGGGTGGCCTTGGGAACAGAAATGAATGGAAATGAATCTATGGGACACAGCATGGGGAAAGTAGGGAGAATTTACAGAAGTTGACCATTGATTGGATATGGAAATGTAGAAGCATTTTTATCTTGGATGCCTGGGGAAAGAGCGTTTTGGCAGATATAAGCATTGAGGTCAGGTGGTCAGGAGGGGAAGTTGAAGAATTCAGCTTTCGGACATTATTAACTGACTTACTAGTGGGACATCCAGGTAGAGATAACTGGTCAGCTATTGGAAAATCTGTTCTGGAGGTCAGGAGAGAGTTTTAGATTTGGGTAGGACTTAAGAGACATTTGCACTGAGGTGATATTGGAGTTACAGGAGTGAAGACATGAGGAAGGAGAAAAGATGAGGACCAAAGGAAAAAGCATCAGGAAATGTTACCTTTGGAAGCTGAAGGCAGGAAGAGGAGGGAGCCAAGGAGGTGGAGGAGTAGCCAGGGAAAGGGAAGACCCTTGATAAGTGACAGATGTGAAGGCAGAGACCAGGCGTCCTACCCTCGGGTCCCCTGCATCCATCATTATGCCTGGTAACAACAGGCACTCAATGAATATTTGGTTTTTGAGTGAATAAATGAAAAACAAATCAGAAGAGAGATAATGTAACAAAAAAAAAAACGAAAAGAGAATTTTGAGAAGGTGGTTAATGGCGTAAAATGCTGCTGACAGGAAGAGGGCAACGTTGACAAATAAGGGGCCCTCAGTTTTCTTACTCTTTTTTTTCACAAAGCTCAAGTGGTCATAGGAACATGGTCCAGGTGGGTCAGAGGGTGACTACAACCTCCAAACAGCAGAGAACTGTCCCAGGGAAGAAAGAAGTCGGCCCTGAAGGCACTGTGAGCGCTGCCCTTGCAGAGGACACCAGATGAGTCTGGCTGCGCCCCAGCCTTCCACTTCTGGCTCATGAAGTTTCTAGTGTTTGGGTGCAGGGCCCATCCCTCTGTGTCAGGAAAGACTCATTTCTTTCTTTCTTTTTTTTTTTTTTTTTTGAGACAGAGTCTCACTCTGTTGCCCAGGCTAGAGTGCCATGGCGTTAGCCTAGCTCACAGCAACCCCGAACTCCTGGGCTCAAGTGATCCTTCTGCCTCAGCCTCCTGACTACCTGGAAGTACGGTTGTGTACCACCACACCTGGCTAATTTTTTCTATTTTTAGCAGAGACAGTGTCTCACTCTCGCTCAGGCTGGTCTTGAACTCCTGGCCTTAAACAGTCCTACTGCCTCAGCCTCCCAAGTAGCTGGAACTACACGCATGTGCCACCATGCCTGGCTAATTTTTCATATATATTTTTAGTTGTCCAGCTAATTTCTTTCTATTTTTTTAGTAGAGATGGGGGTGTCACTCTTGCTCAGGCTGGTCTTGAACTTCTGAGCTCAAAAGATCTGCCCACCTCGGCCTCCCAGAGTGCTAGGATTACAGGCGTGAGCCACCGCGCCTGGCCTGGAAAGACTCATTTCTCATCCTTTGTCTGGCTAACCTGAGGGGCCTGTGTTGGTTTCTTTTAATGTTGCATTTCCAGGGAGTAGGGGAAGCAGGAAACACCCCTGTATAGAATCTGGCCTCACACGGAGCAGGGGAGTTGGTCTCTGAACTTAAACTAAAAGCATCTTCAGAACTGGCTTCAAACACAAGTATCCTTTTCTGGATGCACGGAAGGCTGTGGGTTTTTCCTCCAAGTCAGGAGCCTGGAAATGCCTCCAAAGGGAGGTGTTTTGTGATACAATACAAGAGGGTTTGAAGGAAGGGAGGGGCAAAGGGTGAGACTCCCAACTCTGGTCCCTCTGCTCACTAACCTCCTCTCTCTCATTTGGGCCCCTGAACAGCCTAGGTACTTTCTAGAAGTTTGTGCAGGAAGACAGAATGGGGTCTCCAGACTGGCTGGCCACCCACAGAGATCCCCATGGTGTCAAATCACCTCCAAGCTTACTCTGACTGGTCCTCAGCCTTGCCAGGCTCAAGCGCTGAGTTAGTAACATACACACAGTGGATCAACTCTCTGGAGGCTGACTCATTAAACCAGCTCTCAGACACTGCTGAATGTGCAAGGATAATATTTTGATCTCCTAGCCAATGTGTTTTTTTTTTCAGTGTTTCCTGTTACTATGTGACCCTCCCTCCCCTTGGGGATGGCTGGCCCTGGCATCTTTTGCCTCGAGGCACCACTGTTGATCGAAAAGCAGAGAACAGAAGACTAAGGACTTAGATCAGTCAGAGTCAGTTCCCTCCTCCCCCACCCACTGGTTAGGTTTTCCCAGACTGGGAAATGCATGCTGTCTTGGGGCAGGGTCTCAGGTACCTGTGAGGGCCACTTACCCCTGAAGTAGTCCCATGTCCAAGGGTATGCAACAACAAATAGGAAATAAAAATCACCATGACCTGTTGCAAGAGACACTGCAGAAGAAAGGAAAAAGCTTTCCTCCTCTTTTTATGAAAAAGGGGTCCATGCTTTTATTGTGCCCTGGGCCCAGCAAATTATGTAGCAAATGCTGTTGGCAGATAAACATTCCTGAAGGGAAAGACTTAGCCAGAAGTCTAAGAATATTCTGGGGGTACCGTGGCTTAAGTAAGAATGTCAGTTAGCTCTGTCCAAATTTGGAGCAATGTTGGGGGCTATTTCAAGCCACGTGAAATGTCAACACCTGTGGTAAAGAACTATTATAAAAGCTAATGTGAAGCAACTGCTCATGTGACAAGGAAAAAGTCAAACTTGCTAGAAGGAATTTGTTGGTTGTTCAGCTTCATTTGGAAGAGGAAAAACGGGCCTAGTGAAGGCTGTCTGGTTGGTTCCTCCTTGAAGCAAGAACTCCGCTAGTTTATCCTGATAATCTAGGGTCAGATCAATGCACAATGAACAATGAAAACTTCAGGAAATCTTGATTGAAAAGCTGATCTCCCCACACCTTCTTCAATATTAGGTGCCACCAACTGCTGGTTGTTGCCAGTTTGTTACTCGACAGTGTTATATTTATTTTTATGTCTGATTTCTAGGAGAGTTAAACTTACTTTAAGTGGGTCTTGCTTCTTAAAAAAAATCACTTCAGATGTTTGTCTCCTTTTTTGAATTCCCATTAGTATTTGTTTTATTTATTTCCAAGTACTTCCTACATATCAAGAGTAACAACATTTTGTTTTCAAATGTGTTACAAATAGGTTTTCGTGGTTTGCCCGTTGTCTTTTAACTTTGTCTATTTTCAATGTCTCCAAGCCACATCATCTGATAGGAATGAAGGAGGTCACCCTAAGAGTGATACCAAAATCTCATTAATTTAATAATCACCTAATTTGCTGTTAATAATCATCAACATTTATTGAGTGTATACTAAGTGCTTCATGTACTATTAATCCTCAGAATTACCCTATAAAGTGGGTACTGTTAGTTCCATTTTATAGATGAAGAAACAGAAACAGGAGAGGTTAAGTAATTTGCCAAGTCACACAGCCTAGTAAGGTATGGATGTGGGTCTTGAACCTAACCCTATCTGATTCCTAAGTCCAGGTTCCAACCCTGCACTGTCCAATACACTTGCCACGTGTAGCTAATGAGCATTTGAAGTATGGCCAGCTTGATTTCAGAGACCAAGTATGAAATAAAGAATGTGAGCTATTTTATTAATTTTTAAATTTATTACATGTTAAAATAATATTTTGGATACATTGGGTTATATTCTACTGTTTCTTTTTATTTTTTAATGTGGCTTCTAAATTTTTAAACATGATTCACATTATACTTCTGACAGCATTGTTCTTAACCACCTTCTGACACTGCCATCCTTCACTTCTGTGAAGACAGTCTATGTGATTGCCTGAGTGTCTTCTCTTCAGTTATATCAACTGTTTACTCCTTTTTTTTGAGACAGGGTCTCACTCTGTTGCCCAGGCTGGAGTGTAGTGGTGCAATCATAGATCACCATAACCTTGAACTCCTGGGCTCAAGTGATCCTCCTGCCTAACCCTTTGTAGTAGCTGGGACTACAGGCATGTGCCACCACACTAGGTTAATTTCTTTATTTTTTGTGGAGACAGGATCTTGCTGTGTTGCCCAGGCTGGTTTTGAACTCCTGGGCTCAAGGGAACCTACCCTCTTGGCCTCTCAAAGGGTTTGGATTACAGGTGTGAGCCACTGTGCTGGGCCTGTTTGCCTCTTTTAAATTTGTTGTTAAACTGAATCCTCCAGTTGCTTTTTTTGGTTTTGGTTTTTTGTTCCATGAATTGAGATCATCCCAGGACCTCACTTTCTTGGACATTCTCAGTTCCCTCGACTCATTTTCACAGATGATTTCTCATAGGACTAAGTTTTGTCATCCTTGTCATTTGCATCTAGATATTCTCCAGGGTATGGCTATCTCTGTCCCTCTGACCCTCCAGAGTGGGAACACAGCCCTCCAGAGGACCACTGCAGATGTCCCAGAAAGGTGATGCCCCCAAGTTCACTGGGACACAAAGTAGAGCCGGGGTTGCCAGGGGCGGGGTAGAGGGGATGGGGAGTTGTTTAATGGGCGCAGCATTTCAGTTTGGGATGACACAAAATCTCTGGGGATGGATGGTGGTGATGGTTGCACAACCATGTGAATATACCTAGTGACACTAACTGTACACTAAAAATTGGTTAAAACGATAAATTTTATGTACATTTTACCACAATACAAAAACGGGACGATGTTCTCATACGTGCTACAACATGGATGAACCCTGAAAACATTATGCTAAGCAAAATAAGCCTGACACAAAAGGACGATTATAGGATTCCACTTACACAAAATATCTGGAATAAGCAAATTCACAGACAGAAAGCAGATCAGAGGTTAGCGGGGGCTGAGGGGAGGGGAAAAGAAAGGAGAAAAACAAGGGGTGGGAAGCAAATGGCTGCGCGAGAGATGGGGAGTGGGCGGCCACGTGGGCGACAGGGAGAGAGGGGACAGACGACCCAGGTCCCACGCCCGCGGGGCCCCAGCGCTGCCGCCCGGTCTTTGTCTGGGGCGGCGGCGGCGGGCAGGCGCGAGGGTCCCCCCCGACCCCCGCCCGCCGGCGGGTCTCAGCCCTCGCTAACAAAGGGCGCAGAGACCCCACGCGGGCCGCGCTCCCCCGCGACAGCGCGGCTGCGGGAAGGGCCCCTGCGGCGCCGCAGTGGCCTCGTCCTCCCCGCTTTGTAGCTGAGCCTGGGGACGCAGAAGGTTTGGTTTTGCCCTGGCTCCGTTTACTCTGTAAGTATTAAAGATTCCCCCCTCCCTATCTTCCACTGTCCCAATTTGAACAAGCAGAAGTATATACTTCCGTAATTTCCCCATGCCCACGTCACATCTGTGTGTGACACACACACGCGCGCGCGCGCGCGCGCACGGGGTTTGCTTTTGTTTTCCAAAATGGCATCATCTAGTAGGCGCCTCTTTGTCTTGCTTTTCTAGCACATCGTGGAAACCCGAAGTCCCAGCTGGGATTCACTCTTCTAATGGCTGAACATTAATCCAGGGAGGCACCGCAGTTCACTTAATCATTCCTTTGTTTTCTGTGTTTTGCCACCAGAAACTGCGGCGGCGAAGAATGTCCAGCCCCCACAGCAGTAACAATTGCCGTTTTGCTCCAGGCGGTCTGAGAACTCTTCCCCGTCAGCCCCGCGAGCGCCTTGCCGGTGTGATGGGGTCCCTGTCCCCGCATCCGTGCCTGCTCTCCCCGAGGGGCGCCATCAGCGGTGCCCCTCCGCTGCCCTTGCTGCCTCCTCCCCACTTCACCCCGCTCGGCACGAGGCCTTCCCCCGCCCCGCGCCCCTCCCCCTCCCGGTTTCAATGTCATCTTCCAAAGGCGCCCACTCTCCCCATACTGAGGAAAAACGAACCTGCTATTGCCCTGTGTTAGTGTCCTACCTCTTTCCTCCTATTTACTGCACAACTTGAACAACTTTTTCTAACGCTTATGTTATTATGTATAAAATGCCCAGGGCTCCTAATCCAAAGGTGTAACAGAAAAAGGAGAGACAGCAGACCCCTGTCTGCTCACCACAAGGCCAGGACGGATGCCACTTTCTTGTGTGTTTTTCTGGAAAAGTTATAGCTATGTATTTATAGTTCACCAAGGGTAGCATGCCAGGCGCAGACTGCACTGCAATGCGGCTCACTTCTTGGAAGTCTACCTGCTCTCTGGCTCCTCACCAACTGCCCATCCATTCTCCCTGCTGCTGCTCTGACGCCGCCAAAGCCACCTCCTCTAGGGCTGACCGGAGCTGACCGCTCAGCTCTAGTCCCTTCTCTAGGTGGCCTCCGTGTCTGATCAGCCGCGGGGGCCTGACAGTGCGACCTTTGCAGTATGTTTCTCCAGTCCCTCCCCCTATTCCTCCGACTCCACCTTCTTTGGGCCTCATTTGTCACCTTGCCAGGCCACCATGTAGCCTCCTGGCTGTCCTCTCACAAGACGTCCTTATTGATCCCTCATCTGTCACTGGTTGTGGGTCCAGTACCCAATAGCAAATACTATTTCAAGGAAACGGCCCCTTAGTTTGAGGAGGTTGAGAGGGTTTGTAGCAGGGAAGCAGCACCGGCCTGGGTGGCCAGAAGCCAGGGTTAGAACCGGAGCCTTGCCCTTTCCTTGCCTGCTCCGCATCTCTGGTTTCCTCCTCGGATGCTCTCCAAGGCCCTGCTGGCTCCACCCTCTGTGAGGCTATAATTACAATTCCATTCCTCCACGCCTTGCCACTTCTCCTGCTCCCTGTGCTGGCCCTTTCCCCAGTCAGCCACAGGCTCCTTTCCCACTCATCGTGCCTCTGGAAAGCCCTCCTCCTTTTTCCAAATATCCACATCTGGTTCATCTTTGAAGACCTGACTTGGCCGTATTCTCCCAAAGCCCAGTGCGTGTCCTCTGGGAGGAACTGCTCTGTCCTTGCAAAGGCGCTGCCTGGAGCACTTTATCCCTATCTCACTAATGGCACCAACCACTCTGCCTGCAGAGCTGCTCCATACCCGACCTTCCTCAGCTGGCTACTGAGCGCCTATCCCGTAAGGCCCCCTAACATTGGGGGCCTTAGTACTTTGGACGTGGTAAAGGATTTGGTTTGGAGTGTCTCAAGACCCTGGTCTAAGTCCCTGCTTTGACACTAAATAATTGTGTTACTTTGAACATGTCACATAGTCTTTTCGAACCTCAATTTCCCCAAGTGTAAAATGGGAATAATAACTTATTTCATAGTGTTGTTTTGTTGATTAGAAGAGACAATGTAGGAGAAAGTGCTTTGTGAACTGTAAAGCCATTTACAGACATAAATAATAACAGTAAAGATAAATATTACTCAGTTGCTGCCAAAAGCAATTGCCTTTCCAAAACAGAATAATAATAAAAGAAAAAGTGGAGAAAACTATGGAAAATGAAAGGATTTTTTATCTTGGTGCAATCTTAAAATTTGAGAACTGATTTCTAATTATTCCTTTTAGATCAATTTCCAGATGTTGTTAAATATATTGTAATAGTAAAAGCTAGAAATCATCTAACTTTTAAACAATGGGGGGATGATTAAATTATGTTAATGGGAATAATATATTATCATCAAAATATATTTCTGAAGACTATTTAATGACCAGTCATAATATGACATAAAAGGTAAAAAATTAAGATACTAAATAGTGTTGCAGAGAGGAAGTGTAAGAAGTAAAGAGATTTTTAACACCACCACTCTTCATAGCTTTGTATTAGGCCTCCGAATAGGGTGTTTGGTGCCAAAGAAGCCGGGACATATTCCAGGGCCTGAGTCTTACACAAGTAGCTCACTCCCTGCCTCCCAGGAATCCGGGATTCAGGGCGGATGAACCAGGAGCCTAGTGCCTCACGGGAGGCCACAGCATGTCCCAGATCCAGGGCCTGCTTCTGTGTCCGCATGGCCTGACATT
The DNA here is from genome assembly GCF_020740605.2 of Lemur catta. Taxonomy (NCBI): domain Eukaryota; kingdom Metazoa; phylum Chordata; class Mammalia; order Primates; family Lemuridae; genus Lemur; species Lemur catta. Next base: position 54,199,029 of record NC_059131.1, on the reverse strand, counting down.
CCAGGGTCCTCTCTCCACCACTTCTTCCAGCTGGACTGTGGACATCAGGCAAATACAACCTTTCACATCCTGCTTTGACCCTGTTTGCAGAGCGGGTTTATCCAAAAGGTCCCCTCCAGCCAAAAAACAGGCCCCAAGTACAAACACTAGAGAAATAACCTCCAAAAAGAGGTGCCATGTGTCTATAGGAGCGGGCAAAAATGAGCTATCACAGGTGGTTGGGGAGGTGCAAGGGGCTCCAGAGAGAAGGTGGCATGTATGCTGGCCATGGAAGAATAGTAGGAATTTGGCAAGTGGACGTATGATCATTAAAGTAAAGTTGGTTATTATCTGACTCACATTTCATACTTCAGGATCAGGGAGGGGAGATGTTTTGTTTAAAATGTCCTTTCTCCCCTTATTAAAACTTTTATTGTAGAAAATGTGGCAAATAAGCCGGGCGCAGTGGCTCACGCCTGTAATCCCAACACTCTGGGAGGCCGAGGCGGGAGGATCGCTTGAGGTCAGGAGTTCGAGACCAGCCTGAGCAAGAGCAAGACCCCCGTCTCTACTAAAAAAAAAAAAAATAGGAAGAAATGACCTGGACAGCTAAAAATATACAGAAAAAAATTAGCCGGGCATGGTGGCGCATGCCTGTAGTCCCAGCTCCTCGGGAGGCTGAGGCAAAAGGATTGCTTGAGCCCAGGAGTTTGAGGTTGCTGTGAGCTAGGCTGATGCCACGGTACTCTAGCCTGGGCAACAGAGCGAGACTCTGTCTCAAAAAAAAAAAAGAAAGAAAATGTGTGTGGCAAATAAAGATAAGAATAAATTTCCTATAACCTCACCATCTAGAGCAGTGTTTCTCAACCCTGGCTGCACATTACTATCTCTTGGGGAACTTCTAAGAAATACCATGAACTTTCTTTACCAATAACTTGGAGTTTAAAAAAAAGAAGAAGAAAAGAAATACCATAAACCATCTGCAGAGAATCTGACTCATGTGGGATAAGGGGGGTCCTGATGTTCACATACACACACACACACACACACACACACACACACACACACACACACACACACACACACACACACCCCTACACATCTCACCCCATTCATCAGCAAATCCTAGCAATCTACCATCAAAATATATCCAGGATCTGAACACTTCTCACCAATTATCTGTTATCACCCTGGGAACAAGCCACTGCCTTCTGCCCGAATTATTGGCGTACCCTCTTAACTGGTGTCCGGCTTCTATCTTCAGCCCTCCTCCATCTTTTACCTCAATCTCTTCTCCACATTACGCTCTCCAGAGTGATCCTTTTGAAACATAAGTCAGTTCAGGAATATACCTGCCTTTGGGAAAAGGATGTAAAAAATAAAAATAGGCCAGGCTCAGTGGCTCACACCTGTAATCCTAGCACTGGGAGGCTGAGGCAGGAGGATCACTTGAGGCCAGGAGTTTGAGACCAGTGTGGAGCAAGAACAAGACCTCATCTCTACTAAAAATAGAAAAGTTAACTGGGCATGGTGGTGCACACCTGTAGTCCCAGCTATGCAGGAAGCTGAGGCAGAAGGATCCCTTGAGCCCAAGAGTTTGAGGTTGCAGTGAGGTATGATGATGCCACTGCACTCTAGCCCGGGAGACAAAGCAAGACCCTGTCTTCAAACAAACAAACAAACAAAAAACAAATAAATAAAACATAAGTTAGGACATGTACCTACTCTGCTCAAGATCCTCCCATGGCTCCCCATCTCACTCGGCATAAATGGCAATTCTCAGAATAGCTATACTACACTGTCCTACATCACCTGACCTGGCTGCCTCACTGCCCTTGTCTCCTCCCACTCTCCCCTTTGCTCACTGCACTGGCCTCCCTGCTATTCCTCAAACACAGCAAACATGTTGCTGCCTTAGGGCCTTTGCATTTGCTGTTCTCTCTGCCTAGACTCCTTTGGTAGCTGTCACCTCTCCTTCAGGTCTCTGATAAAGCTCATCAGAGGGGCCTTCTCTGCCCACCTTAAATAAACCTGCCAGTCTCCCCTGCTCCCGCACTCCGTAGACCCTCTTATCTGCTGTACTTTTCCCCAGGGCACTTTTTTTATAATTTTTTTTTTTTTTCTTTTTGAGATAGTCTCGCTCTGTTGCCTGGGCTAGAGTGCCATGGCGTCAGCCTAGCTCACAGCAACCTCAGACTCCTGGGCTCAAGCGATCCTTCTGCCTCAGCCTCCCGAGTAGCTGGGACTACAGGCATGTGCCACCATGCCCAGCTAATTTTTTTCTATATATACTTTTAGCTGTCCAGATCATTTGTATTTTTTTTTTTAGTAGAGACAGGATCTCGTTCTTGCTCAGGCTGGTCTCGAACTCCTGAGCTAAAACGATCCACCTGCCTCGGCCTCCCAGAGTGCTGGGATTACAGGCGTGAGCCACCGCGCCTGGCCTCCAGGGCACTTTTTACCAACACACCTGTGATATCTTTTTTGTTAAGCTCAGAACCCAGACTTAGAGTCTCACAAAGTCTCATGAAAACATTCTGCTTCCACCTCTAATCTGTCTCTGCTGAGGTTCATCAGTCCCATTGTCTGCATCTCCTCATCCTCAAGCCTGTGTCCTCCAAACACCTCCCTCCTCCTGCCTTCATCTGTCAGCTCAGGAAAATGAACTCCCAGAACAGTCACCAGGTTTCCAGCCCCCAAAATGGCCCAAATTCAAGTCCTGGATTGAGCTTTGCCAGTGAACTTATTAATTAATTAATTATTTTTACTTTTTACACAAAGGAGATCATAACATTCCTATTGTTGGACAGTTGGGGTTTTTTCCAAGTTTTTACTATTGTTGACAACCTTGAACACACCCATGGTTGTTTCCTTGAGATAAATGATTTGAAGATGAATTATGAGTCAAAGGGTACACGATTTTCAAGGCTTCTGGTGTGTATTGCCAATTTCTCTTCCAGTTTATCTAATTATACTCCCACCAGCAATATGGGGTGACTTTTATAGTCTTCTGTCTTTGACAAAACTGTGCATTTAAAAAACACTGGGAACTGCTGGGTGCAGTGGCTCACGCCTATAATCCCAGCACTCTGGGAGGCTGAGGCGGGAGGATTGCTTGAGCTCAGGAGTTCGAGACCAGCCTGAGCAAGAGTGATACCCTGTCTCTACTAAAAATAGAAAAATTAGCCAGGCATGGGGGCCCGTGCCTGGAGTTCCAGCTCCTTGGGAGGCTGAGGCAAGAGGATCTTTTGAGCCCAAGAGTTTGAGGTTGCAGTGAGCTATGATGACACCATTGCACTCTACCCAGGGTGACAGAGCGAGACTCTTTCTCAAAACAACAACAAAAAGAACACTGGGAGGGGAAAAAAAATTATATCTTGTTTTAATTGACATTTTTGGTGAAGTTGCGTATCTTTTTATGTTTCCCTTTCTCTAATGATTTGCCTCTGCTCTTTTTCTTTTGTTGGGATATTAAACTTTTTTGCCTCCTGATCTATACCTTGGCAATATGCATGCAAGTATTTTTTTTCAGTTTTTCACTTTTCAATTTTATTTTAAACCTTTTGACATAGATAATTCAGAAATATTTACAAAATCCAGTTTCAAAATTTTTTTCCTTGCAGCTTTTGGTTTTGGTTTCATGTTTCTAGGAAACAAGTTTTAAATAGCCCCTATGATATTTCCTGACATCTGAGACCTAATATTTATTAAGTGGGGAGGGTTATAAATCTCACTCATTCCATCTCTCAATCCACCTAATCGGTAGCTTTCAAACTTTTTTGTTTTCTCCTGTGACCTGTAGTAAAAAAATACATTTCACGTTGCAAACTACTACACATAAAAATATTTATTTTAAAAAATTATTTTAAAATATTTTATGAAACATTACTTACCCTAACTACATGTCATATAGTCTGATATTTCCTGTTTGACTAATTCTATTCTACTCTATTCTATCTCATTTTTTTAAAAAAGTGTTGGTTTTGACCCAGTAAATTGGTTTAACAACCCATCAATGGAGTCTTGACCCAGAGTTTGAAAAACAAAGAAAGACCAAGACCGTGAAGAGGCTGATTTTCCCTCTCCCCAAATCTTACCTCCTTCCATGCCACTTTCCCTTATTTCCCACTCCAAAGGGGTGATGGAGAGGTCAGACAATCATAAATCCATAAAGGAACACTGAAGACTTGTGTGGGAGCGCTCAGGCTGAACTAAGCTTTGATTGACATCTAACAGGCAAGAGCAAAAACTCTGGTTTTGAATTTCAATCCCGAGGTTTAGAATAAGGTTCCTTCTAGTTCCCTGGTCCTGAAATCCTCACTCTAACTATACTCGCTTTAATGTAGTCCTAGAAAACTCCTCTTGTCTACTGTATAATCCCGGACTTGGCAACAAATGGTCACCAGGATCTGCTCCAGCTCAGCTGTTCTTGCAATTACAGCCCAGGAGAAGGGTGATATTACTTTCTCGGGCAGAGAAACTAATCTGATGCATTCTTTACACGTACGTTTAGACTGGCATGGAGAAGCCAGCCCTACCGTGTAAGAATGGAGACTCATTGGATAACTTACCCTGAAATAAACGCTGATGATATAAAGGGAATAAAGAAGTGATGAATCCATTAGAAAGTCCTCATAAGATACATCAGTCTAGGATTTGGGGTCAGAAGACCCGAATTCAAGTCCCCATTCTGTCTGGGATTGTTCTGGGTCAAGTCAAAACTCCCCTGTGCCTCATTTTTCTCATCCACAAATGGTTATAAGAATAGCAGCTTTCTCAGGATTGTGGAGAAATGCAATTGAAATAACAGCAAGGTGCTAAGCAATGGTAGTTGCTGCTGTTGTTGATTCATACACAGGCCTTCCAGACTTTGAAAGGCTGTTGAACTACCAGCCATTTAATTTGGTTAGTGATTTGTGCATACAGCTTCATTCCAGTTAGAGCAAATGGTCCTAATATCCTTCCCAGGGTTTTAGAATTTAGGCCAGGCACCTCTGCTTATTGCTCGTAGGACTGTCTGTGCCAGGGCAGGTTTCTGTGCAATGATCCCCAAAGCACAGCTAAACCTAGTCAAATTCACAGCGTACATTTTTATTTTCTCTTTTAGACAGCCTTCAGGGGTTCCTCGAGAGTAAGCACAGCCTGCCTCCCAGGCACCTCCGAGCTTTCTAGTTTGTAAGCCTTGCTTTTCCTCCTGCCCCAGCGGTCCTCTCACCCACTAACCCCCGACCAGTGCCTTTGGAAGACGAGCTCCAGTGCCTTTGGAAGACGAGCTCCGGGAATCTTCGAATAGTTAAGATGAGTTTAACACTTTCAGGGATACAATGAGGTCAGAACTGCAGATATGCTGCCCAAGTTTGCAGCCTCTAATAATGAAACTATCTATGAAGGGAGCAACATGCAAAGCTTAGGGTGAATTTATAGCTCGGAATGTTTCTACGGAGGCTTCTCAGGTGACAGGGCACTTCTGTTTCCTTTTTTCCCTCCCCCAAAAAATTTTCTGCTGGGGAAACACCTGGGGGGACTGCCTGGCCCACAGGGATTTCCCTTTTCTGAGAAGAGCCCCAGGGCCATGTCTGGGGTCCAGGACCCCCTTCCCCTGTGCAGAGCGGACTGATAGGGCTGACCTAACCCAGGCAGGCAAACCAGATTCTCTCTTCTGGGAATTTGAAACCTGAACAGAGAGTCTCTGAGCCTGGCAAGCTTGGAGCAGTGTCACATGAACGACAGTGTTTTAGAAAGAAGGTCCCTCAGCTGCCTCGGTTCCTGCCTGTCTGGGGCTGTTTGTTAGCTCTTCCTTCGGTTCTCTGAGCCACTCTGTCCCCTCCCAGTAAAGGCCTATTTAGATTAGGTAGTCAGAGCTGTTTTGGGAGGACTCAAAAGAAAACAAAAGCAAACACAAAAACAAAACCAAGGCAAACAAGAAAAGCATCATAAATATTGCAGCATCCAAGGAGTAGAGGCATGGTGTAGTGAAAAGACCATGGGCTTTGGGTCTTTATTTTTTTCCACTCTTTCCACACTCAAGGTAGTTTTGAATCTTGGTTTTCAACTGGCCAGCCGTATACATTTAGGCAAGTTACCTTTTCTTTTTTTTTTTTTTTTTGAGACAGAGTCTCGCTCTGTTGCCCGGGCTAGAGTGAGTGCCATGGCGTCAGCCTAGCTCACAGCAACCTCAAACTCCTGGGCTTAAGCGATCCTACTGCCTCAGCCTCCCGAGTAGCTGGGACTACAGGCATGCGCCACCATGCCCGGCTAATTTTTTCTATACATATTTTAGTTGGCCAGATAATTTCTTTCCATTTTTAGTAGAGACGGGGTCTCGCTCTTGCTCAGGCTGGTCTCAAACTCCTGACCTCGAGCGATCCCCCCCGCCTCGGCCTCCCAGAGTGCTAGGATTACAGGCGTGAGCCACCGCGTCCGGCCAAGTTACCTTTTCTAAGCCTTAATTTCCTTGACTGTAATAAAATGGAGATCACCTATTTCATAAAATTGGCTCTTTGATTAGTCGAGTGACATTTCTTGTGGTCACAAAGAGGCAATTTTTGCTTATTTCCTAGTCCTTAGCTGAATAACTGATAGCTGAGGCCTTTGGACATTGGTGATATTAGGGTACTTTAAATATCACTATATCTGAACATTTTATTAAACCAGGAATCCCCTTTTTAATACTTTTCGTACTTGAAGGGGTTTTTGTTTGATCACTTAAAATCCCACTGCACAGAAGGGCTGCATGGTGCTAGCAACTGCACATTCAGGATTGTTTTGTTTTTGCAATCGTGGTGAAGCACACATATGTAATATTTACCATCTTAGCCATGTAAGGGTACACTTACATCAACTGTGAATGTACAGCTCAGTGGCATTAACTATGTTCACCTTGTTGTGCAACTGCTTTAATGTGATTTAAAATATTTAATTGTATTGTAATTTGTTATGCTTTATGAAAATTTTTTATATGAATAAAAAACGTTTAAACTCTTTGTCAGATGACTTGTCTCCATTTTTCAAACTCCAGTAACTATTAGTATGAACTTGGTCAAGCTCTAAGTAGTTTTGAACTCTGCCCTGGGGAGCAGTTCTCAGAAGTTAGTGCTGGAAGAAAACTGAAAAGTTGTCTAGTCTCAGAGCCTTGATTAAAAGAGTTGCCCACTTTCTTGGTCATTCAGGCTTCAAACCGTTACTGAGCCTCTGTGCCAGGAACTAGAATGAGTGCTGGAGGAAGGACACAGCCAGGGGTGGCCAAGCCACTGTCTTTTCCCGGTGGAGCTCATGGCTGACCAGAGGCAGACAGGGGCTCAGCACAATAGGAGAAGGGGCCGGAAGAAGGTGCAGATGTGCATGAAAGGAGATTAAATGTGTAGCCTGGGACCAGATTTTAAAGGCTTCAAATTGACATGGAGAAGAGTTTAGATTTTCTTTTTTTCTGCCACAGGTAATGGAAGCAGCAGGGTGGGCGTGGAGGGGGAGTCAGACCTTAACAAGGTCAGACGTGCGTTTTAGAGCCAGCACTGGCAGCAATGTAGATAGAGGATGGGCTGGAAGGGCGCAAAACGGAGCTTAGTGAGAGGCCTATTGTACTCAGCAGCTTGGAAACAGTAAATGCCTTTTTAAATCACAGAGTGACAGAGCCAGGTCCACTGCCAGCTCTGGGTTCTTCCTAAGCAAATGTGATAGGATGGATTGTTCAAATCTGCAGTATCGGAATTTGCTGATATTTCCTTCCAAAGAGTCTCTCCCACCCGGTCCAGATTCTTTTTTTTTTTTTTTTTTTTTTGAGACAGAGTCTCACTCTGTTGCCCAGGCTAGAATGAGTGCCGTGGCATCAGCCTAGCTCACAGCAACCTCAAACTCCTGGGCTCAAGCAATCCTCCTGCCTCAGCCTCTTGGGTAGCTGGGACTACAGGCATGTGCCACCATGCCCGGCTAATTTTTTCTATATATATTTTTAGTTGTCCAGATAATTTTTATCTCTATTCTTAGTAGAGACGGGGTCTCGCTCAGGCTGGTCTCGAACTCCTGACCTCGAGCGATCCACCTGCCCCAGCCTCCCAGAGGGCTAGGATTACAGGCGTGAGCCACCGCGCCTGGCCCCGGTCCAGATTCTTTCCCTCATTTCACTGCCAGTTTCCCCATAGCCTTCCTGGGGGAAGGTCCCTCCTTGAGACTACAATGCTGGGAATGAAACTTGCTTGAAAAATGTGAAGCATTCCTAAACACCACCTCCACACTAGCAGCAGACTTTACAAAGCTATCTTTGTGCCTTCCAGATAAAGAGATCAAAGTTTCTCCAAGATCTGATTCCCCAGGCTGATTTACGTGAGGAAGGGTTTGGGAGGGGGCGGGGAGGAATAGGCATGATCTGCTGAGAGGAGGCAGATGGAAATTTCTGTTCCAAAGGTGAAATCCCCATTGTGGCTGGCAGTGTTGAATCTGCCCTAGCAAAGGAGCCACCTCTGTTCTCTGGCTGTGGGATCAGACACAAAATGTAGGGCAGAGTCCGACCTCGATCTAGAATCCTGTAATATCTAAGCCGAAAGGGTCCGTAGGCCTATCTAGGCCATCCCACCCATTTTATGAATGGGGAAACTGAGACCCTAGAAGTGGCAAACCAGACCTGGAAACACGTGCTCTTGGCTTTATGCCCAGTGTACGTGCCACAACTTTCTGCTGTTTTCATCCAGTAGTGTGCATGTATGTATGCGTGTATAGGTTTATAAGTAAGTAAAACTTGAGGGATGAATAAAACTGAACAGAATGTGTCCTAAAGCAGCTGCATTTTTTAAAAGGTGCTGATTCAGAAAGAGTCCAAGCCAAAATGGTCAGCCTTTGAGCAGCTCTATGGCCCGGTTTCCCCTCCTTCCTGTAGTGGGCTCCACACCTTCCCACAACCCCTTGCCATTAGTTGAGGACATTGGCACAGCTTCAAGTGGTCATGGTTAGGTGGGCAGAATGAGCTGGGAGAGAACAAATGAGAGAGACTGGGGTTGAGGAATCCAGTCTCCATATGCACCAATTAACTTTTTACTCCGGTGGTTTTCAACCCTGGCTGCACAGTAGAATCATCTGGGTTTGAGACTGTATGTCTGCTCAGCAGAGAAAAAAAAAGAAAAAAAAAATCACTTGGGCAGCTTTAAAAAAATCCCAAAGCCTAGGCCCCAAACCAGACTAATTACATCAGAATCTCTAGGGGAAGGGCCCAGACATTAGGAGTTTTCAAAACTCCCCAGGTGCTTACACTGGGCAGCTAAGGTGGAGAACCACTGCTCTTTTCCAAGGTCCTATCCTACATCTCTTATTCTGACCAGCATGTCATAGATGTTTGGCAATCTTTGTAAAAAAAAAGATTTGGAAACAGAGTGCAGACAGATTGCTGTGTCTTTCAATCAGGTTAAAAAACATGTGAAGTGTAAGTGTTCCTATGGGTGGTTTTCTAACTTGGGTGCTTTCTGCTGTGTGATAGCTCCTTGTATCGGCAGCCTGTATTGTGTCAGGGCATGCGTCGGTAGTGCCCCCCAATTAGACCCTAAGGTCTTTGCCACCAGGGAGGCAGTTTGGCCTAATGGTTAATAGGGAGTTCTGGAAGCCAACAGACTAAGTTTTTGACCTCGGGCAAGTTACTAAATCAGTGCAAAGTGCCTGGCAAGTAATCAACCTTATAAAAACTGGAGCTATTGTTATTATATATAGCTTTATACTTTCATGCTTCCTTGGGCAAAGTAGGTGTCCAAGAAAAGTTCACTGTTTGATGGGCGTAGTGCAGCACTGTCCAGTAGAAATATAATGTAAGCCCTACATGTAATTTCAAATTTTCTAGTAGCTATATTGCAAAAAGTAAAATGAAACAGGTGAAAGTAATTTTAACAGCACAGTTCCTTTAACTCAATTTATCCACATATTATCATTTCAACATGTAGTCAGTATAAAAAAGTATTAATAAATTATCAAGCTATTTTACACTCATCCTTTCCCTACTAAATCTTTGAAATCCAGTATGTATTTTATATCTTGATTCAGACTAGCCACATTCCAAGTCCTCAACAGCCACACATGACAGGTGACTACCATGTCGGATAGAGCAGGGCTAATGTTTCCTTCATATCTCCAAACCTGCATGTTGTAAGTTTCCATTAAATGTGCTCCTCTGGGCTGGTCCTGTCTCCTTTCGAGGACCCCTCCTCACGGCACCATCCATGCTCTGCCCAGACTTTATCTTGTTTCACCTTGAGCCTATTTTGAAAAAGGCCACATTTTTTTAGCCCATTAATAATATTGTATGCCCTGATTCTTGTGCAAGCATCTCCATGCCTTTGCAAGATCCATCAGCTTCATCCTTGCTTCAACTTGTCTGCTTACACAGGAGATTTATGACCCTAGGAGGAAAGCTGCATTTTCTGTCTTAACTTTTATGAAAGTATTTGGTTGACCCAAAAGGCAGCCTGCCCAGGGGCAGGGTGGGAAGTTCATAGGAGCCTCTGTACCTGGGACTCTTCCCACCCAGGCCCCGCCCCACCGGGGGTGGCAGCCCTGTGGCCTTTGCAGCCAAGCAGCATGAGTCATCGTGGTCACTTGTTAAACCTGAGCTCCAGTCTCAGAGCTGCTTTTGTTTTTCAGTTGAATAGGCAGCCCTGGACACACACACATACGGGAGGGCAAATGCAGTGACCAGGCTGAGGGCTTGGTTCTTAAGTGAGAAAACATACTGTTTGTCGTAACTACTGTCATATTTCTGAGCCTGGCCCTCCATGGCCACCCCAGGGGTTGATGGTCTCAGTCAGGGAAGCTCTCTACAGTTTAACTTAGGGTAGGAGGTTGGGGAAGAATTCAGATCCAGACTGAAGGGCAGAACAAGGCAGGAATTCATCCTTCCATGACTGGGGGGAGGGTGTCCACGGCCCAACAGGGACCCAGTGCTCCAGCCACAGCAGCAGAGCCTCTCCTTGTCCTCTCACATGGGCTTGGGGATTCAGTCTCACATGTATCAATTTGCCTTTTAACCCCAGTGGTTCTTAACCATGGCTGCACATTAGCATTCCCTGGGTGGCTTTTAAAATTCCTGACGCCTGGGTCAAAAACCAGATCAACTAAATCAGAATCTCTTGAGGCCTTTACTCTCTGACCAGATGATTTCCAGCCTCAGCGGGAACCCTCGTCTCTGTCTGTCCAGTAGTCCTGGAGTCCTCACTAGTCAGCAGGCCCAACAGTTTCCAGGCCCAAGAACAGCGATTGGACACCTCCTCTGCTCTCCCAGCCCCTGAGCTTTCCTCTGCCATCTGAGTGAGAAACTCAGAGGAGGGAACTCCTTTTCTCCTGAGGCACCAATCCTTCTTACATTCTTCCCTCCCACTTCAGAGAAGGCTGACAGGGTCTCCACCACGGAAACCGTGCTTTCAGCACTCTCTGCTTTGCTCTGTGTACTTTTCCCTCTGTTTCTTTCTCAAACTTTTAGTCTGTTTCACAGTCTTTTCCTTTTCAGCTTTTGAACATCCTTATGTCGTGCCCACCCAAAAAACCCAAATCCCTGCTTCCATTCTGTCTCCCCTTCACTTTCTACCTATCTCTTGGCTTCTCTTCCCAGCTAAGCTTCTATAATAGAAGGAGCAGCCCTTAAGGCAGTCTGCACTTTCTCACCTCTCCTCAACCTACCACAGGTGACTTTGGCCCCATCACAACAGGGCCACTCTCAACACTAACTAAGATGGCTAATGACCTCCTATCCACTAAATCGTTGGCCTGTTTTCAATCTCCCCTCCTTTGCTCTTTGGCTATGTCAATCACTTCCTCTCTTTTGAAATTCATCTTTGGTCTCTGGTGACTCTTCTTTTTACTGATTTCCACTCATCTCGGTGATGGTTTCTTCCTAGTTTCCTCTTCCTCAGCTCAGCCCGAGATTGGTATTTCCCAGTTCTGTCTTTGGCCTACTCTCCATTCTGAATTTATCTAACCCAAGGCTTTAACTACTACCTATGTGACGTTAACTCTCAAATCTTTGTCTCTGGTCTTGTATGTCCAGTTGTCTACCAGACATCTCCACACTAATATCCCTCTGAAAATGTCCAAAATGGAACCCATCATTTTTTTCCCATCAAATTTGTTCTTCTAGTCATCACACTCGAGTAAAACACTGGTATTATCATAAAGGTTAGGAACAAGAAAAGGTACCTGCTACCACCACTATTATTTAGAATTGTTCTGGAATATCTAGTCAATCTGATAAATCTTCTAAGAAAAAGAAAGAAGGCCGTTATCAATATTTGTAGGTGTGAAAAATTCCAGAGAATCACATGAAAAAGCGAACTAATCAAATAACTCAGTAAGGTTGCCTGTTACAAATTAGTAACATACTAAGACAATAGCATTGCTTTATGCCATTATTCCTTCATTCATTTAAAAAATTTTACTGAGGACTTATAATGTGGAGACACTCTTTTTGCTCTCATGAAGCTTACATTCAAATAATAAGAAGTAGATATCATATTAAAAAAAAATCCCACTTTACTAGCAACAATGGGTATAAAATATGTAGGAATGAACTTAACCAGTAATGTGTAAGACTTATTAGAATGAAACTATTCAGAGACATAAAGGGAGTCTTTAAAGATGGAAAGAAATACCATGTACATATGGACTTAGATTGGAGAATCTAATAAGAATTTTAAATTTTAATTTATTTATTTTGGAGATACTTTGATGCAATAAATTTAATCAAAAGTTTAAACGACAGAAAATCGTGAAGAAAATGTTGAAAAAAGGCTTGTGCTACCAGTCATTACCATCTAGTACACAGAAGCAAAAACCAAACAGTGTGGAGCTGGCACATGAAAAGACAAGCATATCCATAAAACAGAAAGAAAAGTCTAGAATAAAAGATGTGCTATCTAAGAAAGGCATCACATATCAATAGGGAAAAGGATGGGTTAGGGAATGACAAGAAGTTTCACCTTGATGCCAAATCGATCACACAGGTAGGAGGTGGCTGCCTGAAGTTCTAGTCAGGCTGTGAGGCCTAGTCTAGGTTTAGCCAGGAGTTCTGCATTTGATTAGAAATGTCTTCCAGGGGCCGGGAGGGGGAGACTGACTTCACTCAGGCCACATATTTGCCATTCCTGGATTAGTCAATAAATATCATTGGGACAGGGAGCCAGCAATTTGGGGAAAAAAATTATTAGCTCTTCCTGTCATATATACTCAAATAAATTTCAGATGGATTCGATTTAAGTAGTATAATATTTTAAAAAATGCAAACATAAAATACTAGAAGAAAAAAAAAAGAGGAAATTTAAAGAAACAATTACTGCAGTTAAGGGAAGGACTTCCCAAGTGTGACATTAAAAACAGAAACCATAAAGTTAAAGATTGATACATCTAGCTACTTAATCATTAGAAACTTCTGTAGAGCAGAAGTTAAAAGGAAATGGACAAATTAAGAGAAAAATGCAGTATATATGATTTTACTATATAATGAACTCCTCAATCAATAAGAAAAATATGAACACCCGTATTGAAAAAGGTGAAAAAGATGTGAATAGGCAATTCACTAAAGGAGAAATGCAAACAGCTAAGAAACATATATCTTTCATCCAAAGAATGAAAATGAAAACAATGATATACCCCCTTTTCCAGCTGCCAGACTAGCAAAGAAAAATCTCCAGTGTGGTTAAGGATGTGGGAAACAACACTGATATGGAGAAATCCCAGCTAATTGGGCCTAGTCACGATGGACACAAAATCTACTTTGTAATGGTTTCTGATTTCTTTTTCAGAAAGCAGTCAAACAGCAGAAGGTGGTATTTACTGGAGAGATATGCAAAAAGTTGCACAAGGAGAACATCTCTGTAGCTAAACTGTAATTCTGTAAATTTGTGGTTAGCGAGAATATCCTGTCAGACTGCTAAATTCTAGTTTCCCTTTCTGGTTCTAGAACATCTCTTCTAAAGAAATGGGTCATGAGTGCTTAGGCTATTTTTCCGTAACAAAACTTTAACCTATGGATGCCCAAACCTCTTGCTAAAATTTAGGGTATAAGCTGGCCCCACTTCTGGGTACAGTGAGACAGCCCCCTGCTGGGCACCACAGTGTTGGCCTGAGCCCAGGGGGCCCACCCAGATGGGCTGTCTCCTCCCTTGTAAGGAACAGGGCACTCACAGGTCTCCAGCCTTCTAATCAGGTGAGATCGACCTCATCTGACACATAAACAATAAACCCCACCTTGGTCATCTCCCCCTGGGTGAGCAGAGACACCTCCCCAAAGACACCTGGATGGGAGTTGTGTCTTGGAATGGTGTCCTCGAAGATCATCTTCATTCTGGTTCAAATGTGATTTCACTTTCATTGTGATACACAAATAATCAATGGAGTAAAAGTGGGGAGGTTTTATTAATAGTGTAAAAGTGCTCATAGAAGGTACGTCCTGATACCTTCCTAGGTCAAATAGGCATATTCATATACTGTTGGAGGGAAATTAAATTGGAGGACAATCTATTTGACTTTTGATAGGGCAAAAAAACCAAAAAACCCCCCAAAAACCACGAGACCATTAAAAATAGTGAGAGCTGGGCCGGGCGCGGTGGCTCACGCCTGTAATCCTAGCTCTCTGGGAGGCCAAAGCGGGTGGATCCTTTGAGCTCAGGAGTTCCAGACCAGCCTGAGCAAGAGTGAGACCCCTCGTCTCTACTAAAAATAGAAAGAAATTAGCTGACAACTAAAAATATATAGAAAAAATTAGCCGGGCATGGTGGCGCATGCCTGTAGTCCCAGCTACTCGGGAGGCTGAGGCAGAGGATTGCTTGAGCCCAGGAGTTTGAGGTTGCTGTGAGCTAGGCTGACACCACGGCACTCACTCTAGCCCGGGCAACAAAGTGAGACTCTGTTTCAAAAAAAAAAATAGTGATAGCTTTGCCTATTTAAAAATAATAATTAAAACAACCCTCTTGCACATCAAAAATATCTTCAATATTAATGATAAAGGGTTAATATCCTGAGTATAAAGAGTGCTCTTACGATAAATTACACAAAAGATGCCCACTCCAGGAAGAAAACATGCAAAAGATACAAAGGGGCAATTCATAAAAGAAAAAGTATAAATGCAAAAATCATGAAAAACATTATTAGAAATTATAGAATGCAAATTAAAAATCACAAAGAGATCCTGCTTTTTGCTTAACAAAGTAGCAAAGGCTAAAAAAGAAAGATGATGCTCCACGTTGTGGTGAAGGTGCAGGAAAAAGGGGCAGAGTGGTGAGAGTATACTTTGGTAAAATCTTTCTGTAGAGTGATATTTCTCAAAGACTGGTTAGGGGCTCTTACGGCTCCATGAGATCCTTTCAGAGGTCTGAGAAATCAAAACTATTTTTATAATAATATTCAGATGTTACTTGCCTTTTCTACACTCATTAGCATAGAGTGCAATTTTCCAAAGGCTACGTGATTTGTGATACTGCAAGAAATTGATGCAAAAACAAATACCTGAGACTGACTCCAGTGTATTCTATTGCCAGAAATTAAAGAGACTTGCAAAAATGTAAAAAAATGCCACTTTTCTCATTAAATATTTTTTGTTTTGGAAAAGTTATTTTTAATAAAACTATATCACTTATGTTAGGATTGAATAGGTTTACTATAGTTATTTTAAAAATAATTTAATATATAAATATTTTAAATTTTTCTATACTTTATTTATTTATTTTTTTTCTGAGACAGGGTCTCAGCTCTGTTGCCCAGGCATGATAGTGGTAGCATCATCATAGCTCACTGCAACCTCAAACTCATAGGCTCAAGTGATTCTCCTGCCTCAGCCTCCCTGGTAGCTGGAATAAATAGGCATGCACCACCATACCAGGCTAATTTTTCTATGTTTTGCTAGAAACAGGATCTCGAAATGTTGCTCAGGCTGATCTCGAACTCTTGACCTCAAGCAATCCTCCTGCCTTAGTCTCCCAAAGTGCTAAGATCATAGGTGTGAGCTACTGCACCCGGCCTCTATGCTTTAATATCTAGGACAGTTGATATGAATAGAAATAACCCACATAAACAAAATTCCTTTTAGAAACCTCTAATTTTTAAGGTGTAAAGGTATCCTAAAACCAAAAAGTTTGAGAAGTGCTGTTCTAGAGCAAGGGATAACGTACATCAGAAGTCTTGGAAATGGAGCTGCCCTTTAATCTAGACATTCCTCTTTTCAATAATTTTCCTAAGAAATAAATCAGAGATATATCTCAAGATATTTTTGTGAATACATGCACCACAGTATTATTTAAGACAGAAAAATGTAAAAACAACTTAAATGTCCATAAATAGGAGATAGGACAAAAATAACATATGGCTAATAAAAAATACTATTATAAAATTGTGGTGAAAATATGCACAATTGATTAAGGTAAAAAACTAAATACAATGAAAGAATAATCTTCTCAACAAATGGTGCTGAGACAACTGGATATCCATATGCAAGAGAATGAATTTGGTCTCTTGTACCAGACACAAAAATTAACTCAAAATGGGTTAAAGACCTAAATCCAAGGTCATCAAGATTTATACTATTGTTTTCCTCTAAGAATTTTATAGTTCTAGCTCTTACACTATAAAACTCTTAGAAGAAAACAAAAGTATAAATCTTTGTGACTTTGGATTAGGCAATGGTATTTTAGACAATAGCAACAAAAGCACAAGCAACCAAAAAAAACCAAATAGATAAATTGGTCTTCATCAAAATTTAAAAGTTTTGTGCTTCATCCTGGATAGAGCTGGAACCCATTCTACTAAGTGAAGTATCACAAGAAAGGAAAAACAAGCAGCACATGTATTCACCATCAAATTGGTATTAACTGATCAACACTTCAGGGTGTCGGGCAGATGGGAGGGGGAGGAGGGGATGGGTACATACACACCTAATGGGTGCAGTGCACACTGTCTGGGGGATGGACACGCTTGAAGCTCTGCCTCGGGTGGGGCAAAGGCAATATGCGTAACCTAAACATTTGTACCCCCATAATACGCTGAAATAAAAAAAAAGTAAAAAACAAAAATCAAAAAACTTTTGTGCTTCAAAGGACACTATCAAGAAGGGTAGGCCAGGCCGGGCGCGGTGGCTCACGCCTGTAATCCTAGCTCTCTGGGAGGCCGAGGTGGGCAGATTGTTTGAGCTCAGGAGTTCGAGACCAACCTGAGCAAGAGTGAGACCCCGTCTCTGCTAAAAATAGAAAGAAATGATTTGGACAGCTAAAAAAAAAAATATATATATATATGTATATACATATATATATATATGTATGTATATATATATACATATATATATATAAAACTAGCCGGGCATGGTGGTGCATGCCTGTAGTCTTAACTACTCGGGAGGCTGAGGCAGGAGGATTGCTTGAGCCCAGGAGTTTGAGGTTGCTGTGAGCTAGCCTGATGCCACAGCACTCTAGCCTGGGCAACAGAGTAAGACTCTGTCTCAGAAAAATAAATAAATAAATAAAAAGTAGATTAGTGCTTGCCAGGGATTGGGCTGTGGGAACTGGGGATGGGGGATGATGGGAGTGACTGTTAAGACTCACAGGAGTTTCTTTTTGGACTTGATAAAAACATCTGGCATAAGATAGTGATGCTGATTACACAATCTTGTGAATATACTAAATCTCACTAAATTACACACTTTAAAATGGTGAATTTGGCAAAAAAAAAGAAAAAAGAGGCCGGGCGCGGTGGCTCACGCCTGTAATCCTAGCCCTCTGGGAGGCCGAGGCGGGTGGATCGCTGGAGCTCAGGAGTTCGAGACCAGCCTGAGCAAGACCCCGTCTCTACTGAAAATAGAAAGAAATTATCTGGCCAACTAAAATATATATAGAAAAAATTAGCCGGGCACAGTGGCGCATGCCTGTAGTCCCAGCTATTCGGGAGGCTGAGGCAGGAGGATCGCTTAAGCCCAGGAGTTTGAGGTTGCTGTGAGCTAGGCTGATGCCACGGCACTCTAGCCTGGGCAACAAACCGAGACTCTGTCTCAAAAAAAAAAAAAAAAAGAAATGAAATGGTGAATTTTATGGTACATGAAACATAGTTTAAAAAAGCATACAAATCAACATGTAGAACATGATCCCATCTTAAAAAGAGTACTATATTTATATATGCAGGAAACAGAGAATAGAGAATTTTAACAGCAATATGGATTTTTGTATGTATTATACATTCATGTATGTTCTGTACAGACTTGTATTGCTTTCTTAATTGAAAAAATGGGCAACAAAAGTTATTAAGGATAAAATAAAACAAGGTACAGGCTGTCCATTTAGACTCTACTCACTGTGGTTGAACTGCTCAGGGAATAACCAGTTTGGCATCTTCCACACCTGAGCAACTAAGTGGGTAACGTGTTTGCTGTCACTTGAGGACAGTGGCCTCAGCTCCCCACCCAGGCCCACTCAGCCCAGCAGCAGGTGTCTGCAGGCATAGGCAGCCAGTCACCCTATCCCCACTGTAGTGGACACACAAATTCCAGTGCACAATCGGGGGCACCTGAGCCCTCACTGTTTGGGCATGAGGCCAGGGGAAAGCAGGGGCAGGGGTTTGGGCGTGCTTCTGGGGATAACTCCTCCTTGTGTGTAACCTTCTCTGGCATGCCCCTCTTCTCCTTCCCCTCTACTGTCCTCTCCTCTTCCTCACAAAGTCTAAAGCGACAGGCAGGGTCAAGGATGTTCACAGCAAATCTCTCTGGAGCCCCTTTCCTTCTGCTTCCTCCTCAGCGAAGCACTCATGAATAGTTACCCAAAATGCCAAGCTGGGGCTTGTTGCTGCCAGTTTTTTTGTCAACTTCCGCTTTTCTCTCCAGAGTGTTTACAGAAGGCCTGTGTGTCAGAAGTCAGCCCTGCGGCAGGAGGCAGAGGCAGGGATGGGTGTCCACAAAGGCAGCCTTATTTTCCAAGGCAGCCGGAGAATTGTGGGTATTGTCTTATCCAGTCTTCTCAGCTGAAGGACTAAGACCCAGAAAGGGGGAACAACTTGTCCAGAATCACTCAGAGAGTTGACACCAGAGTCAGGAGTAGAACTCAGATCTCTGATTCTCAGCAGTGGGGTTTTCCTTGAGAGCATCAGCCCCAGCTAGGAGCCCCAGAGCCCCAGGCAGGTAGACAAGAGCACAGCCAGGGTCAGAAATATGAAGAGACAACGATGTCCCACAGGCAAGGATGCCCAAACAGCATGACTTTGGGGGAACTTTGTTCTGTATGGAAGGCTGAAGGGAGAGACAAGAGACTGGTAGGCCTTGCACAAGAGACTGATGGGGAACAGATTCTGAAAGGCCTTGAAAGCTATGCTGAAAAATTTGGATTTTCTTTTGTAGACCGTGGGTAGAGGTGGGACTTGAAGTCCTTTAAGCAGGGGAGCAATGTGGTTAGATTTAAATTTTAAGAGGGCCAGGCTAGGCAAGGTGACCAGAGGGCTTGGTAGTCCTTTTCCGGCTGTGACTGCCTATTTATATGTCTGGCCGGGTACCGTCTCCTTGGCAGGGGGTGACAGGCCCAGGGATGCTGGATAGTATGTGGTCCGCCACTTGGGGTAGCCAAGAATAGCAGAGAGTGAGGTGGGTTCAACTCACACACCTCAAGCTGTTGGTAAATACTGTTTACTTTCCAGGTTGCAGAGGATAAGTAGCTGCTCTAGGGGTGAACCCAAGAGCAGTGATTTACTGTCCAAACTGCCGGCTGGGTGGGGCATGTGGTGGTGGTGTACGTGTGTGTATCTCTGTGCCGAATGGAGCCAATGAGGCGATTGGGGGAGACCAGTCTTCTGAACACATGATACAACTCCTGTGGCTATGACATGACAGGTGTCTGTCAACCCGTTCAGGTTCTTCTCTATTTTTTTTTTTTTTTTGAGACAGAGTCTCACTTTGTTGCCCGGGCTATAGTGAGTGCCGTGGCATCAGCCTAGCTCACAGCAACCTCAAACTCCTGGGCTTAAACGATTCTACTGCCTCGGCCTCCCGAGTAGCTGGGGCTACAGGCATGTGCCACCATGCCTGGCTAATTTTTTCTATATATATTTTTAGTTGTCCAGATAATTTCTTTCTATTTTTAGTAGAGACGGGGTCTCGCTCAGGCTGGTCTCGAACTCCTGACCTCGAGCGATCCACCCGCCTCGGCCTCCCAGAGTGCTAGGATTACAGGCATGAGCCACCGTGCCTGGCCTGGCTCTTCTCTATTGTGGCAGTGGCTGTGGCCAATAGCTGGTGGCAGGAATGGGGCTGTAACAAGACAGCAACTGCAGAGGGGCCTCACTGATTTCCAGTCCTCAGACTGGAAGAGGACAGCTCGAGCTGCCCCAAAGAAAAAGGACAAAGGAGAGGAGTTCTGAGACGCAAGTCCCCCTAGGAGAGGGGACAAAGTGAGTTAAATTTCAATAGTCAAACTGTCTGGTGCCTGATAGTCACTGCCCTACGACATAGTTCTCTCTTACCTGTACCTTTCCTTCGTATTCGTTCCTTGGTATCTGCCTTTAGTGAGGTTCCTTTCAAATATAACAAAACAAAAAAAATTTTTTTTCCCTGATTCTCCCCCAAGTTTTTGTCTATTTCTGTGCTTCCTTTGCACCACCAGGTATTTCAACAGTGGACAGTCCTGCCTCCACTTCCTCACTGCCTTGGCCTTCCTCTCCTGCTGCACTCTGGCTTCCCCCACCACCATTCTGAAATTCTGCTCCCCAAACATACTCATTCCAGTGACAGTCTTCCCCAGTCTTCCCTTGGTCTCCACAATGACTGGGGAAAGGGGGTACAAAAACTATTAGAATTTAGATACATATTTTTGAGACAAAGTCTCACTCTGTCACCTAGGCTAGAGTGCAGTGGTGTCATCATAGCTCACTGTAAATTCAAACTCTTAGGCTCAAGAGATCCTTCCACCTCAGCCTCCCCAGTAGCTGGGACTATAGCTGTGAGCCACCATGCCCAGCTAAGTTTTCTATTTCTTATAGAGACAGGGTGTCACTATGTTGCTCAGGCTAGTCTTGAACTCCTGAGCTCAAGCAATCCTCTCACCTTGGCCTCCCAAAGTGCTAGGATTACAGGTGTGAGCCACGACACCTGGCCTCAATTTGTTTTTTATCTTAACTGTTAAAATTTAACTTTTTGTGTTTATAATGTACATAATATTTAGAATTCTGCTTGTATATAGCTTATAAATAAGCATAAGAATTAGTATACATATATAATTTATAAAACAATAGGGAATAAGGCTATATGCTAAAGACTTGTTATAGAAGGCCTACACTTTAAGAAAATGTTTGGAGACCCACTGGTTTTCAGGATAAAGCTCAAAACCTTTACTATGGTATTAAAGGCTGGTGAAAATTTAGCCTCAAATGATTTTGTGCTTTCTCTGCATCCCTTTATCATGCTTTAACTGTAATCAGCTACTAGCTATCTTCTAAGTGCACCACATCATGTTTTAGTTCAAAATACTTTGCACATAGTAGGTGCTCAATCAGATCTGTTAAACAACCTCTCTATAGCATTACTGTCATCCTATCAGCCTTGAAACTTTCCTCCTCGACTTCTCTCAAGGTCACTGTACTGATTTCTCTCCTGCTGCTTCAACTATTCCTTGTTTTCACTGGCTGCTTTTTCCAGATTCATCCTACAAGTATTTACTGAGCCCATGCTATGTGTCAGGTACACTGCGGTGAACAAGACAACTAGGTCCCTCACCACCCCAAAACTCAATGTCCTTTCCCCTTATTTACCTGTTCTCAAGTAGCTGACTTCCCTTCAGAGTTTGTCTTCTATTTCTAGCTACTTGAATATTTCTACCTGCATATACTTCTGTCACCATGCCTGAATTCTGTTTCCCCTCCGTACATCTTTCTTTGGCCTCCACACTCAATTTCAATTTCTTTGCACTGACTAGCCCTTTTCTTTGCATTCTCATTGATATCATTTCCCAGCCTGTATCAAAACCTGCTATTTCTTCCTTATAGTTTTCTAATCGCTGTTCCTGCCTTTAGACTTTCCAAGTTGCAATTCATCCTATGTCTTGCTGTCTAAATCATTATTTTACAAATTATTGCCAGTTTTGCCCCATACGGGGTGTGGCTGAAGAGTTCTAGGCCCACTTTTCACAGGGCATTTGAACTACTTCATCCAGCCAAGTTTCAGGGATTCTTAACAAGACTACTTAGGTTGGTGTTTGAAGGTTCAAGCTCATTATCCACTCCTGCCCTGATCTGTGCTCATTGTTCTCAGAAGACTGTACCTACCTCTGGGTCTTCACCAGGGCCCCCCTTTACCTTGTTGGCCTCTCAGTCCAACTCTTTTCTCTCAGCTCCACATTCAATACATATTGCTTTGTTTCCTACCTTCTAATTATTTCTTCTCTGCCCCAACGTTGCAGGTAACCCCCCAAAGTGGGCCTTTTGGCTTTCTGTAATCTAAAGTATATTGAAGTTTGCTGTGTTTTAAGCACTGATCTGCTTTACTTACATGCTCTCATTTTCTTTTCACAAGCCCAGGAGGTGTGTACTTTTAACATCTCCATTTATACAGAGGTTAAGTAATTTGCCCAAGGCCACCAGTAAGTGGCAGAACCCAAACTAGAATGCAGGTCTAACTCCAGAATTTGGGTTCCTTTCAGTGACTGCCAGTGAGACCACACAGTGGGTGTGGAATGCATGGCAGATCCCAATGTTACCTCCAGGGACTCTGAGAATCACGCCTGTACTTCAGGAAGAAGCAGATGTCCTACAGGGATAAGCCTCAACAAATATTTGTGGATAATACTCCCCTCCCACAGGAATTTCTCTTTGCCATTATTGAACTTCTATAGTGCCTGGGGTTTGTGCTATCCACTTTCGCACCTGTCTATTGTACCGTTGTTGCTAATGTTGTCTTTGCCTACAGAGAATTTTTCTTATCAGGTTCAGCCTAGTCCCATCAGCTCCACTCACTTGGACATGAGGCTGCAGGCCTTCACAGCAGGATCTTCCTTACCCACTGTAGAGAACCCGTGGCACTCAAATCTAAGACCTCTTTGGGGTGTTTGTCAAAATTGCATTTTCTGAATAGTTTTGGGGTGGGGCCCAGGAATCTGCATTTTAACATCCAGGTCATTCTTAGGCCACAGGCAATGGATCAGTGTGCATTCCTGCCTGTGAAGATGGCCCATGTAGGCAGGATTATTTCCTGGTATAATGATTCTCTAAACACTGCACACAGCTGAAGAATTAAACTGGGCCTCTTTTGTTTCTGGATACACCACTTGGCAGGTGTAATAACATCCTCTGACAAGCTGTTTGCCACAGGTGCATGCTTGACATGTGCGTCCCGGTCGGTACCATCCCCGTTCCCACTACTGCTGTCCAACCAAGACCCCTCTATCCCCCCACCACCACCCTGCAGCTGTTGCCCTCCCCCACACCCTCACACCCACCCTTCCCCATAGCCCTCCCTTCCCCGCCTCAGCTCACAATCCCTTCCCTCCCCCACATACCCCTTCCCCAGGCTCCTCCCACCTCAGAATATTTTTTTTTGTTCCTGGCTAAGTTTATCATGTGAGATGGGGGGTGGGGTAGGAGGGCCTGGTTAGATGGAGAGATCGCTCTGCCATTCACCAGAGATCCTACCGAATGGGCACTTTTTCCATCTGAGAAAACCTTGTTTCTACCAGAGAAATGGGCAGAGGCCTCTCTCTGGAATTTGGAGATGACACTCCCCGGCACAACCCCTCAGTGTCTGTAGACGTCCCAAAGCAGGCCCGACCTCCCGCGTTCCTTTGTTGGGGCACAGCGGGAATGGGATCTTACCGATAAGGTGAGAAGGTCTTCAGAGAATACCAAGACGGGCCCACCCTTCTCCCTCCTCCCTCCAATCGCCTAAGGCTAAAAGGGGAGAAAAAAAAGCACCAACAAAGAGTTTAAGATAGTAATTCCCAGCTTTTTCAAATATGAAGCATTTTTTAACCAATCCATTTTTTAATTCTTAAATTCTTGACATTACAGAACTAAACTGAAATTTATTAACATTCCACTCTTACATTTCTTATCGACAAACAGAAATAAAACTCATGAGCCAAAAATCCCAAACAAAACTAAAAACAGGGAAAAGCTTATAAAACTAAATATGGATCCCAGCATTAACAGCTGAACAGAGAATGTGATTTTTAAATTCTTAGCGGATGATAAAGTTGTGTAGAAACTGAACACTTACAAATTATTTAAAACCTGGAATCACTGACCAGAAATTACACAGTTGGATCATGGGAAAACAGCAGAAAGGGGTTATGAGGGAACCTACGCTGTTCTAGCTGCACCCCATGCCCTTCTCAGAGGAAAGCCTGGCATTGATTAGATATTGGGCCAGACTAATACTGGCAGCAGAGCCAGTGATAGTAACCTGCCTACCAGAAGAGCCTTCCACTGGATTGGCAATTTTGATCTGGGCCCCGGACATCTGGCGGATCTCATTAATGTTGGCGCCTTGGCGCCCGATTATGCAGCCAATTAAGTTATTTGGAATGGTGAGTTCATGGGTGGTTTGAGTAGATGCATCCAAACTTGCCCAATAGCCTTTCACCTCTGGAGAGCTGGAGTCAATTCCGGCGAATCCGGTCCCGCCGTGCATCATGGCAAAGTGAGACTGTTGTCTTGCCACCTGGTTCAGCTTGGCCAGATCGAGCGGAGAAATGGTGTGTTGTCCTTGAATCGAGTAGGCATCTAGAGGTGGTCCCTCCAGGTCATGGGTGGCGTGAGGGTAGCCCGCAGCGTCGCTGCAGCGATCTTGGCCGCCCGCGCAGATGACTGGAGAGCTGGCCGGCATGGGCTGGTACGGAATGGTCATGACTCTCCCTTGCGGAGACTGGGAGAGCGTCTCCAGCATGACCAGGCAGATCTGCTTGACACACTCGGTGACAGACTGCGGCACGCCAGCGATGGTGATGGCCCGCTCGGTGGAGTTGGGCAGCATATCCCCCGCCACCTGGACCTGGGCCCCCGTACTCTCGCGGATCTCTTTGATCTTACACCCGCCTTTCCCAATCAGGGAGCCGCACTGGGTGGCCGGCACCACCAGCCTCAGGGTGACCGGGGGCCTGCTGGCCGCCGTGCTGTTGGTCATGGAGCTGTTGATATCTTCCTCCAGCTTGTCGATGATCATAGCGAAAGCCTTAAAGATGGCATTGGTGGGGCCGGTCAGAGTAATGATTCTCTCCGGACAATTCCCCTCCGAGATGTTGATCCGCGCGCCACTCTCCTCGCGGATCCTCTTAACCGACTCCCCTTTCTTCCCAATGATGCTTCCTACTTCCTTTCCGTGCATAAGAAGCCGAATGGTGAGAGTCACATTTAGTCCGCTTTCAGTCACACCGGCATCCATGGCGAGCGGCGGGCGGCGTTCGGGGGAGTTGGGCTCGTTACGTGGTCAAGTCTTTGGCGGCTGGCGGGGGGAGGGGAGGTGTAGGCCCAAAACTGCCGGCGCGAGGCGAGCGAGGGCCGCGGGAGCGAGCGGGCGCGGGCGGGAGGCCGCGGCGTAGTCGCAGGGGCGGGCGGCGGCGGCGGAGGGGGCGAGCGGGGCCGGGAGCGGCGGGCGGGCGGGTGGGCGAGGGCGCGGCGGTGGCGACTCCGGCGGCAGCCTCGGCGGTCTGGGCGGGGCGGGAAGCCCGCTTTCAACCCCGCGTACCCTCTGACCCCGGAAGTGCTTTCTGCGCAGGACCCCTTGAAAAAAATGAGGACCCGTCTTTTTTAGGTCACAAGATTGCGCCAACCCCCACACGGCACATTAAAAAAAACCCTTTTAACACCGCAGTAGTGAAAATTAGGCAATGATGAAGGGAAGCTGAGAGTCCGGCAGTGTTTTAAGATAAACATGCGTTTTATTAACTCTGACATCACTGGCGGATGACTGAAAATATTAGTGTTGTGCATAGGGGACACACATTATTTTTCCGCTTTACCCATAGGGCTTATCCGCGGAGCGACACGGGCAGCCCCGGCTGTAACTGCAGGCAGTAGCCAGGACGCCGCGGGTTTAAAACGTGCGCGTGAGGTGACCAGAGCGCGTGCGCGAGGGTGTGGGGGGACGGGAGGGGCAGGTGCCGTCTTCCGGGGGGGGAAGGGCGGCGAGGCGAGGCCTGACTGGAGAGGGCGCGCGCGGGCGGGCACGTGGGGCCTTTTCGTCCCCGGCGTCCCAGCGCCCCGCGCCAGCCCCCACCCATGCCCCGGCCCCTTGGTGGTGGCCGGTGAGCAAAAAGACTGAAACCCAGTCCCTTTCGCCGCCCGAATCGCGGCTCTGCTGTTTTTTGGGAAGTGCTAGAAACACGGCCATAAAAAGAATGGCGTCCATTTACATAATGCTTTGTTTGCATTTTGCAAGTTTCTGTCTGTTAAAGCCACCGAAACCCCACCTCCTGCCCTTGTGTCGTTTCAACCGCGGCATCCTTGTCAGGCATTTGAAACAATAGTGTGTTTCTGTGGAGGCCTCATTTATTCAGGCGATTTGGGGAGTGCCTGCGGTTTTTCCCGCGCGGTCAACGCCCCCTCTGCTGCTTTTCCGCCCCTTCCCCTCAGTGCGGCCGCCGCGCCCTGCGCTCTCCGGGGCGGCCCTGATGGGGCCCGCCATCTTGGAAGGCCTTTCCTGCTGAATTCCTCCCGCTGAGGAAACGTCGCTCGAGTAGTCACTGGCCTACGAGTTCTGATTTCTGCCCCTTCCCCTTCCTCCTAGGGCTAAGCCAGACCAGGAAAGGCCGTGTGCGCAATGTGCTTTAGGATCCCTCGGGAAAAGAGGCCAACGTGGCGTTCCTCCGCCTCCCCCTCTTCTTTCCCCGCGGGGGCGGCCGCCATGTTTTCTGAACACAAAATGGCGACACGTGGCCTGGATTCGTCGCCAACGAGAAATTGGGGTGGGCCCGAAAGCTCTAGAATGCACCCTCTTTACTCCCCGGGGCCTTCGCTGCGCTGCGAGCATTGTGACCACTCCCTCAAAATCCCCCTGCTGGTCCGAAGCTCAGCGGGAGAATTTTAACGCGATACCCTGGCTTTAATTTGAAAAGGGATCCTGTAACATGTAGGCATGATATTGATTTTCTTGTTCTTTTTAAGTTTAATAATGGATAACGGAGGGGGGGCAGTACCAAGAAATAATTTGAGCCTCCACAGTACCAAAGCATTTGAATGAGATGGGAAGTGACTGCTTTCCTAGATTTCTTAGTCCAGGCTGTCGTGCTTGAGAGACCAAGATATTGTGTAAGGCTTCCATAAAAGCAGAACAATCTCCACGAAGAGACTAGGATGCTTATGACTTTTCCACAGGCCAGCTGGCTGGGGAATCTCAGTCTACCGCAATAGGTGTTCCCTTTTAGTCTAGAAAGGACAGGCGTTTATTGTGCGTTTGTCAGTGCCAGATTCTGTGGTAGGAATTTTACTGCATACTGCCTTTAATTTTTACCGTGATCCTCTGAGGTAGGTGTTATTGCACGCTCTCTCTTTCTCTCTCTCCTTTTTTTATTTTTTATTTTTTTAACAGAGGAAGACATTTAAACCTAGAGAGATGAAGTGACTAATTCAAGGTCACGCAGTGTCGGGGGATGGAGTCCAGACCTGATTTCCTTACTGGTGAGCATGTCTTCCACATTTTTTTTTGTAAATCAGGATTTTAGAATTTTAATGATATTTTAAAAGTTTAGGTGAACTTGTCATTGAAAGAACCCCTCAGGTAACTTTTTGTTGTGTAATCTGCTCCTATTTGTATCTGAGGGCTCCCAGCTTTTCCTGATGTGAGGGACACCTGTAATGGGCTCAAATGGTATTTTATGAGATGTCTGGGTGAGGTTAGGGAGGGGGAAGTGATTCAGACTGAGCCCAAAGGCTCAGGTATCTGCCATTCTGGCCCTGTATGTGACACATTTGAATCTACCTGGCTCTGGAGGAGCAAACAACTCTTTCTGTGTGACTCACTTGCTTCCCTCATCTGCCCATAGGTTTGACTTCCGTCTTCCCCACCCTAACCAGGTAAAAATAAATTATTTTTTGTCTAGTGCCAAGCCTCCATTTCTCTGCAAAGGTTGACAGAGCATGACTGTTAGATAAATCACAGTCTGTGGACTCTTCAGTTCAATGTAATACATAGCTAGTGGGTCAAGCAATAAGCATGTGCCTGGACAGGGCACTGAGTGTCTGGGTGTCAGCGACAAGGAGAAGGGCTTTTTGCCTTTAACTTATTACCTTAATATCAGATGTCAAATTTTCCAAAGTGCTTTCATATTATTTTATATAACCTACAAACAATTTTAGTAGATAGATATATGAGAGCAACTGTGACAATAAATAGCACTAAGTGCTTACTATGTGGTAGACGTTGTTTTAAACCTTATTCTGTGTATTCATTCAGTGGCTCTCATATTTTATTTAAAAGCAAACCACTGTAAGAAATAGATTTTACATCATGACCAAGACATATACACACACACATGCATAACAGAAAAAGTTTTGCAAAATGGTACTTGTCCTTACTACATGCAATGTACTTGGGTAATTTCTATTCTCTTCTTTATACAGTAAAAAAGGGCACATTATAACTAAAGTGATTAAAAACCCATATGTAGGTTGTGACCACTTAAACACATTTAATCCTTACAAAACCTCCTGAAATGAGTGGCGATATTATTTCAATTTTACAGAAGTACAGATTGGTGAAGGAATTTGTCCAAGGTCACATAGCTATTAAGCGGTAAAGTAAGGATTTGAATTTAGGCAATGTGAATCTAGAGACTACATACTTAATCACTAAGATGGATGTAGAGTCTGCAGAGGGCCTTGTCTTATAGGGAGACAGAATAGATTAGGGAATTACAAATATTAGTAAGTCTAAAAAACTCATGTGACAACAAAAGGACTAAATTGCATATAATCAAGGAGTGTCCTGATTTAAAACAGTCTCATCCTCTAAATCTGTAACTTGTCTTCTTTAAAGAAAATTTTATCCATCAAGTTGTTCTTCCCAAGACTGTCTAATTTAAGTCTTTTCTGTCTGAAATATTTCCTTAATTTCCTCCCATCTGAGTATTTCTAGGACTCAGTGCATCTCCTCAGTGAAGCCTTCCCTTTTCCAGCTCCCCCAGCCCTCAGCTTCCCTCCTGCTTCTAGAGTCCTACAGCCCTTCCCTTCAGTAGTCCACATTTGACTGTTGAGTAAATTGCAATGTGTTTTTGTGTTGTTGTGTTATATAGATAGGCCCCAGGTTACCTTGGGTGATGCTGTGATCTGGCAGAGGTCACTGGACTTTGGACTTTGAGGCTGTGGGCCCTAGCCCCAGCTCTGCCACTGACTAGCTGGGAGACTTCTGCAACCCAGTATATATCTCTCTGGGTTTCAGTTTTCCTATCTGTAAAACCAGAGATTAAATGATCTCTAAGGCCATTTCAGTGATGATATTTGATGATCTTGGGAAAGAGTTATTTATCCCTGGGGAGGAGGTTTATGTAAATATTTTCTTCAGTTTTGGTAAATTTTCTACTCCTTCCTCAGACTTGTGTTATCTTGTGAATACCCGAATGAATTCCATACAACCCATTTTATAGATGAAGCCATTGAGATGTGGAGCAACTGACTGAATAGTCACTGCCCCACCCCTGGAGCCTCACACATGACTCTTCTCCTCCCACTCAGTGACCACAGGTTGATTAAGGGGTTTAATAAGGCAGAGAAGGTGAGTCAGGCTTAGACTCTGGAAATTGAACCACAGGATTTATGCTCTATTCAGAGGAATGATTTTTGCTTCCTCTTACATTAAGTTGGTATGTTACGTAAAACCTTTCAAAGTGATTTCACATTACTTGTTTAATTGTGACAGACAACTTTGCCAGTAAGGTTATTATTTTGCTCATTTTACAGAAGAGCCATCTTTGGATCAGAGGAGCAAAGTGACTTACCCAAGGTTGCACAGCTTGTTAGGGCCTGTGCTGGGCCTCTTGACTCCTGGTTGTGGATTTTTCCTTTTCTTGGCTTCTGATGCTTGTGACATGGACTTTGATGTGTAAGATAACTTTACCATAAACTCAAAAAGCTTTCCAGCCAGTCTTTATTTTTCTGTCCTAAAACATCCAATACATTTACCTTAGGCTCTTGACTCTTTCAGTAAACTGAATCTCTTCTCTCTTGTTCTCAGGTTTACATTTGTGGGTTTTGGAAGGAGTGGGGTTGATTCCTCAACAAGACTCTCTTAAGTTCCCTGCGGACAAAGACCAGATTTTTCTCTGATTTGCTTAGTTCATCAAGTATACTACAGCTATTTAAATTTGCTCTGCCAGTATGCAGCATTTTTTCAAAAACATGGTTTCTTTTTCTTTTCTCCTTTAGATTTATCTTTCTGTTTCTCTTTTATTTAAAATAATAGTAAGTTGAGGGGGCTTTGCCCCTATTGCTTTCTAGGTTACTACAGCCTAGAGACGTGTCTTACCCACTTTGTAGATAGTAACAATTTGACTTCATGTGCTGATGACCCTACACTGCTGTTACGAGATCACTTCTCGGTTCCCTGAAAAACGTAAGAAATATGTTGGTGTAGTTTGCAGAAGTGACCAGGAGATAGAGCAACATCCTTGGCTTTAAGTTCACCCAATTGGGCAAAGCCATTCCCATGGATTCCCCGTGGTACCTCTGCCTGAAATAAGCTGTGAGGAAGGGAGTACAGAGAAAAGTTAATGGAAAGAATGAGAACAGAATGCAAATACAAAGTATAGAAAGCAAGGAAGGGAAAGAAGGGCAGGAAGAGGAAAGAAATAAGAGAATAGGCTAGAGAGAAGAGGAAAATACAGGATCAGTGGAACGGAGGTGAAGAGAACAATCCAGAGGTCCAGTAGCCCCTCTTGTGGTGTGAAAAGCATAGCTGCTGTGCTGTACCAAGGAAGGGTGACTGGTGTGATAACTCCTCCTGAGCTGATCTTGGGGAGCGTGCACTTCCCTGTTTTATCCTCTATTTTCAATGTTTTGTGGGAGAAATTTCTTTGTTTCTGTTATCAGGTGAGTATGTGATCATATGCCAATACTTTTAATATTAGCCTCATTCAGTTGGTTTATCAAGTAAGATGTGCTACAAAAATCACAGAAGATTTTGAGGTCAGATTCATTTTATTCGCTTATTCATTCAACAAATGATTGATTGCAATTGTATGTCCCAGACACTAAGGATACAAAAATGAGATCCTATCCTTGCCCTCAAGATGTTTACTAGTCTGGAGAGGGAGACAAACAAGTGACACAGTACAGTGTGTTAAACATTAGGATATGAGTTAATAGAAAGTGCTAGGAGAGCACAGAGGTGGGGCCCTCGATTCAGCCTTAGAGGGGATCCAGGAAGGCTGTCTAGATAAATTGACATCCAGTCTGAGTCACAAATTAGCAGAGTGCAAGGTAGAGAGCAGGGAAAGGTGTTCCAGGCGAAGGGAGCAAAGGCCCAAAGGCAGAGAGAGCATAGTCCATTCAGAGGTCGTAGCCATTTCAGGAATATACAAAGGATGTTGGCATTATCCAATTTTTGGTGATTATTATTCTACTGCTTAACGAGTGTGGATTATTGAAATTTGACTATGCTTACTGGAGCACAAAACGTTAAAGGCCTTGTTTTATAGCAGTTATTCTCTTTTAAGATGAAGACATCAGAAAATGCGCTTTCTGTCTAGAGATTCTAAGAAGAAAATTAAGCCCAACCTTTGAATTAGCAAATGATTATTATGGTAAACCTCTGTCCGATAAAAGAAAGAAGGGAAATACCCTTTTGTCATCCAGCAGTTTGTTTGTTTGTTTGTTTAAATAGAGATGGGGTCTCACACTGTCACCAGGCTAGAGTGCAGTAGCACAGTCACAGCTCACTGCAACCTCAAACTCCTGGGCTCAGGTAATCCTCCCACCTCAGCCTCCTGAGTGAGTAACTGGTACTACAGGTGTGTGTCGCCATACCTGGCTAATTTTTCTTATTTTGTAGAGATAAGGTCTTGCTATGTTGTCCAGGCTGCTTTTGAACTCCTGGCCTCAAGTGATCCACAGCCTCCCAAAGTGCTGGGATTACAGGTGTGAGCCATTGTGCTCAGTCTCATCCAGCTTTTGTGTTCTGCTTTGATTTTGAGGAGGGGTGTGTGTGGAAATTTAGGGTCTTTGTTAAGCTGGTTAGGATGTTTGAATTAGGGAGGAGGGAAAGGAGTTCAAGAATGATTGCTAAAAATTATCTGTTGAATACACTGTACACTATTTGGGTGATGGGTACGCTAAAAGGCCAGACTTCACCACTCTACAGTTTGTCCGTGTAACTAAAAACCACTTATGTTCTTAAATCTATTGAAATAAAAAAGAATGATTGCTACTTTATGGCAAAACAAAAGAAATACATTTAAATAACTCATTTCTATGATCCCATCTACTGAGCACAAGCAAGACTTAGTCAAGGACTTTGTTTCAGAGAGACAGTTACTTCAACCAGGCAAAGCATTTGTTCAGCATTGTTCACTGTGTAAAATTTGGGTCCAGATTAAGAGCATTGATTTCTATTTTTTGTATTTTTGAGACATGGATAGAGCTGCATTAAACAGAAACCTTATGTGTGTTCATTGGACAATACTGGGATTTTACCTGGATTAAAAGAGAAAGAAAATGATGTGTGTGGAATAGGAAAGAACAGGCTTAGAAAATAGCATATAGGGCTGGGCGTGGTGGCTCACGCCTGTAATCCTAGCACTCTGGGAGCCGAGGTGGGTGGATCGTTTGAGCTCAGGAGTTCGAGACCAGCCTGAGCAAAAGTGAGACCCCGTCTCTACTAAAAAAATAGAAATTATATGGACGACTAAAAATACATATAGAAAAAATTAGCTGGGCATGGTGGTGCATTCCTGTAGTCCCAGCTACTTGGGAGGCTGAGGCAGGAGGATCGCTTGAGCCCAGGAGTTTGAGGTTCCTGGGAGCTAGGCTGACACCATGGCACTCTAGCCTGGGCAACAGAGTGAGACTCTATCTCAACAAAAAAAGAAAAAAAGAAAAAGAAAATAGCATATAGATTCAGTGGTCATTTCTCACCTGTCGTCATTCTTGACCTCTCAGTAGCATTTGATGCTCTCTCCTTGCACACTAGCTTCTGTTGGCTTCCAGGATGCCACTCCCTTGGTTCTCTTATGTCACTAGTCCCTCCTCCTCAACTCCTCCCGCCCCCATTCCCGTTTGTCTGCTCAGCATCCAATGAAAGAGTACTTGGAGCAGTCCTTGGATCTCTTCTCTGTCTACACTCATTTCTTTTCTTTTCTTTTTTTTTTTTGAGATAGAGTCTCTCTTTGTTGCCCGGGCTAGAGTGTGTGCCGTGGTGTCAGCCTAGCTCACAGCAACCTCAAATTCCTGGGCCCAAGCGATCCCACTGCCTCAGCCTCCCTAGTAGCTGGGACTACAGGCATGCGCCACCATGCCCGGCTAATTTCTCCATATATACCTTTAGTTGTCCAGACAATCTTTATTTCTATCTTTTTAGTAGAGATGGGGTCTCGCTCAGGCTGGTCTCGAACTCCCGACCTCGAGCGATCCCCCCGCCTTGGCCTCCCAGAGGGCTAGGATTACAGGCGTGAGCCACTGTGCCCAGCCTATACTCATTTCCTAGGTGCTCTCTTTCAAGACTTTAAGTACCATATATACCCTGACAATTCTCAAGTTTATATTACTAGTTTGAATGTCTTCCCTTGAACCCAAGACTTTTTTTTTTTTTGGAGACAGAGTTTTGCTCCGTTGCCCAGGCTGAAGTGCACTGGTGTGATTATAGCTCATTGCAGCCTCAAACTCTTGGACTTAAGTGATCCTCTTGCCTCAGTCTCCCAAGTAGCTGGGACTACAGGCGTGCACCACCATGCTTGGCTGATTTTTTATTTTATTTTATTTTAATTTTTTTTTATTTTGAGACAGTCTTGCTCTGTTGCCCGGGCTAGAGTGCTGTGGTGTCAGCCTGGCTCACAGCAACCTTAAATTCCTGGGCTCAAGCGATCCTCCTGCCTCAGCCTCCCAAGTCGCTGGGACTATAGGCATGTGCCACCATGCCTGGCTAATTTTTTCTATTTTTAGTAGAGGTGGGGTCTTGCTGTTTTTCAGACTGGTCTCGAACTCCTGAGCTGAAGCAATTCTCCTGCCTCGGCCTCCCAGAGTGCTAGGATTACAGCTGTGAGCCACTGTGCCCAGTCTCATTTTTTTTTTTTTTTTAATTTTTTGTAGAGACAGATTCTGGCCATGTTGCCCAGGCTGGTCTCAAACTCCTTGTCTCAAATGATCCTTGTACCTCAGCCATCCAAAGTGCTGGAATTATAGATATGAGCCATTGCCCCTGGCCATGAACTCAGGACTCTCATATCCAACTGTCTACTGTCTGCCTCCACTTGGGTGTCTAATAGCTTCCTTTTTTTCTTTTTTTTTAAATTTTAGAGACAGGGTCTTGCTCTGTTGCCCCGGCTGAAGTGTGGTAGTGCAGTCATAGCTTACTGTGACTTCGAGCTCCTGGGCTCAAGAGATCCTACTGCCTCAGCTTTCCCGAGTAGCTGGGACTATGGGCACGTACCTCCATGCCTAGCTAATTTTTTAAATTTTGTAGAGACGAGGTCTCGCAATGTTGCCTGGGATGATCTTGAACTCCTGGCCTGAAGTGATCCTCCTGCCTCAGCCTGCCAAAGTGCTGGGATTATAGGAATGAGCCACTGTATCCAGCCAGCTTCTTGAACTTTATTAAAAAAATATAACTCTAGAACTTTTCCTCTCAAACCTCCATCTCTGGAAGTTCCTCTCCATCTCAGTTTTAGTTGTATAGAGTATGTAGTGGAGTCTCCCTTGATTCGGTTCTTTTACTCTCCTCATTTAATCCACTTGCAGGTCCTGTCTGCTTCATCTTAAAATACATCCAGTATTTGAACACTTCCTACCACCTGCTCTGCTGCTGTAGGAATATTAGCCTTCTAAATGGTCTTCCTCCTTTTGCTCTTGGTTCCCTCAAGTCTAATTTTAACGGTGGCCACAATAATCTTTTTAAGCGTATATGTCAGATCATGCCACTGCTGTGCTGAAAACTGTCTACTGGGTGCCAGATTAAAATCCCACTGAGATTAACAACTAGCATCCTTACTATGGTCTATAAGGCAGCACCACCCTCTCCTGGCTGCTCTGACTTCATCTCCTACCACTTCCCCTTGTGCTCTAGCCACACTGGTCTCCTTGCACTTGCTCCAACATGCCAGGTCTTGGGGCCTTTGTAGTTGTTTTTTTTGCCTAGAACACTGTTTTTCCAGATATCAGTGTGGCCTTTTCCCTTAACCTCTCTCAGGTTTCTGCTCAACTGTCACCTAGTCAGTGAAGTATTCCTTGACCATCCCGTTTAAAGTAAAAAGTATCTCTCCGCCCTCTGCCTTACCTGTCCCCCTTCCCTGCTTTATTTTTCTCCATAGCACTTACTGGTATTTGACATAGTATTTATTTATTCATTCATTTATTGATTATTTAACAAGTACTTATTGAGTGCCAAGCTACTATGTGCCAGGAGCTGTTCTAGGGACTTTCTGTCATAGTTTTTTGGGTGTCACCCTCCATTAGAATATAAATTTCATGATGCTTTATATGAAACATAAAATGTTTTACTCTTTGCTATATTCTGCCATCCTAGAACAGTGCCTAGAACATAGGAGTTGAATGAATAAATTTACTCAATTTTTAAACAAAAATATATTGAAAAAATAGAGGGTTGTGTACCACATAAGCAGGAGAAGATGTACATGAATAAGACCTTGTTCCTGCCATCAAGTTGCTAAGAGTTTATAAAATGCTTATTTTGACCGGAGCAGTACTTTGTTCTCCAGCAGGATAAAGTGTTGCATCATTCTGGAATTGGGGAGGTGAGGACTGGTGTGCGGGAGTGTAGCTATCATCAGAGATGAAGTCCTGCTTTGTCAGGCTTATCAATAATTTGCACTCTTTCTGGGAGGGCAGGATTGATGATAGCTCACTGCATTACTGGCTTTTTAGTTCACAGTTCCTGTTTGGTCTTCCCTTGTTAGAGCAGTTATGGCCTTTTCAAGAGTTTCTTAAAAATCCCGTTATCAGTCTTGGTTCTTTTTAGGTACCTATTAGGTACTTCTAACAAAGACACCTCCTCCCAGGATAAGTGAGTGAAAGAGTTTACCAACTTTACCTTCCTCTGTCAAAGTTCTTTTCTGGTAACCCACTTATTAGCTATGTGATCTTGAACCTCTCTGACCTGTTTCTGTACCTTTCAAATGACAAATGACATGATCTTCTTGTGAGGATTGAATGACTAATATAGCAGTTTTGAAAACAGGAGAGTGGAATGGGGAAGGGAAGTAGAGGACTGACAGTTTTTTTTTTTTTAGTAAATACTGTGTATCTTTGCTTTATTTTGAAAAACAAATTTTTGTGAGTATTTTTTTCTAATGAGAGTATTCAAGATTTTATTTTTTAAAAACAAAGACTTCAGTATATTGTTTTTGTAGAGAAACAGGTTTCTAATAAATATTTCCCTGTCTTTCTACCCAGGTACTTATCCCTGTATTACATGAGGAAAATGAAATACTAGAACCCTACCCCATGCTACTCAGTGAGCTGGTAGTGAGGTAAGAAAACAACCCTTTCCCTTAAGAAGAAATTGAAATTTCTTTCTGGGATTGATGATGATGATAACAGCAATAAAAGTAATGGCTAATTTTGATAAGCCAGGCACTGTGCTAAGCACTTCTTGTGGATCATCATCTTTCAACAGCTGTGGCCATCGGCACTGTGAGAAGCAGAGCAGTGTAGGAGTAAGGAGCATAGACTCTGGGATCAGACCTCCTGCACTGACATCTCAGCTTTGCCAGTAACTGACTGTGTGGCCTTAAGAAAACTGCCTCATTTTCCTCATCTGTGCAGATGGTCTTTGACTTAAAATGATTCAACTTACAAGTTTTTGACTCTACAATGGCACAAAAGCAATATGCATTAATTAGAAACAATGCTTCAAATTCTGAATTTTGATCTTTTGTTGGGCTAGCGACATGTGGTATGATACTCTCATGATGCTGGGCAGTGTGATCATGAGGATAAATAGCTGATACTGTATTCTGCAGTTTACTGTATGTAATAAATTACATCAGATATTCAATACTTTATTATAAAATATGCTTTATATTAGATGATTTTGCCCAACTACAGGCTAAAGTTAGTGTTCTAAGCATGTTTAAGGTAGGCTAGGCTAAGCTATGATGTTTAATAGGTATAGTAAATGCATTTTTGTTTTTTTTTGAGTTAGGGTCTCACTCTGTTTCCTGGGCTAGAGTGCAGTGGCATGATCATAGCTCACTGCAACCTCAGACTCCTGGGTTCAAGCAATCCTCCTGTCTCAGCCTCCTGAGTAGCTGGGACTACAGGCACTCGCCACCACGCCTGGCTGATTTTTTTCTATTTTTGTTAGAGATGGGGCCTTACTCTTGCTCAGGCTGGTCTCAAACTCCTGATCTCAAGTGATCCTCTTACCGTTGCTTCCCAGAGTGCTAGGATTACAGGCGTTGGCCACCTCGCCCGGCCAGTAAATGCATTTTTGATTTAAAGTTTTTTAAACTTACAATGGGTTTATCAGTATGTCACATCATTGTAAGTTGAGGAACATCTGTATCTGTAAAATGAGTTTGATGATAGTACTTGCTTCCTAAGGATGTTGTGGTAATTAAACGACATAAGCCATGTAAAGTGTTTAGCATAGTGCTTGGCACATAGAAAGTGCTTACCAAATGTCAGCTGTTATCATAATTAAAATAGTTGTTATCCTCATTTAGTAGATGGAGAAACAAAGGCTTAGAGAGAGGTAAAGTAATTCACCTAAGTCACACAGCATATAAATGATGGAACCAGTTTGCACGCAGTTAAACTCCAGAGTTTTTGCTCTTAATTATTAAACTGCATCCCTTTAGTAGGTTGAGAGGCAGAGACAAAAACTGCATGTTGTTGAACTTGAGTTGAGTGTAGGTATAAAGGTCAGGCTTGGGTTTTGACCCGTCTAAGCTTCACTGTGATCTTAAGCATCTTATCACCATAGTGTGCTTTGAGTATTCTCTGAGTTGATTCTTCCCTAGATCCAAAGAAATGGGTGATAGGTTAGTTATGTTCTCCTGCTGAGGGATTGGGTGCTCCCTGGGCCAGGAAATGGAGCTAAAAAAACATGTGTCTCAGTGCTCTTTGGACCTGAAGTAGGAGCTTGTCCTGTCTTTCTTGTTATTATGCTCATCTCTCTTCTTAATATGACTGGTAATGGTGAGAAGCAAAGCAATATACACACTGAAGACTTTCTACGTGCTGTGTACTTCACATGGATTATCTCATTTAATCCTTAAAATAACCTTATAAGTAGTCACTCTTATCCCTATTTTAGAGAGTCAAAGAGAGGTTAGGAAACTTGCCTGAAATCAGTTAATAAGTGGTAGAGTTGGGATTTGAATAGATCTGGCTCCAGAGTCCATGCTCTTAACCTCTGCACCCTACTGCTGTAGTCTTCTCTTACCTGTGTAAAGTAGGTAGTATGGACTGTATGATTTAAGAGGTGGAAGGGCCAGTTCTGTTTTTCTCATCTAGAAAATGGAAAGATTTTGACCACTGGACTAGGAATAAGAAGGCCTATGATCTTGTCTTGACCCAGTCACCAGCTTGCCATATCTAGGACTTCACTTTTCTTAGCCTTATTGTCCTCATTCATTAAACAAAAGGGTTGCTCTAGGTGGTTTCTGAGGTCCCTTTGAATGCTGATGTTCTGGTAAGTAAAAAGAGTAACACTCCTGCTCAGCTCCTAGAGTTTGGGGCAGTGGTATTTGTGAGATCTTAGGGAGTCTGTCTTATGCAAGGAAGATGCGAGATTCTAGGGGAAGGGATGAGCTGCCTCCTTGAAGTAGGTAGGTCTGGGCTCTTTTTTGAGGCTAGTTTCTAAGGGAACTCAGCCGCTGGCCAGCAGCAGCCAGGAATGCTGTGACTGAGGCTTGGTACAGATAACTAAAATAAGCAGTACATTTAGGTTTCATTTCCTGCTCCCCCCTTTTCCTTTCTCTTTCCTTTTCAAGCTACTAGTTTTTTGTTTTTTTTTTTGAGATAGAGTCTCGCTCTATTGCCCAGGCTAGAGTGCCGTGGCGTCACCCTAGCTCACAGCAATCTCAAACTCTTGGGCTCAAGCAATCCTCCTGCCTCAGCCTCCCGAGTAGCTGGGACTACTGGCATGTGCCACCATGCCCAGCTAATTTTTTCTGTATATATTTTTAGTTGTCCGGTTAATTTCTTTCTATATTTTTAGTAGAGACGGGGTCGCGCTCTTGCTCAGGCTGGTCTCAAACTCCTGAGCTCAAGAAATTCTCCTGCCTTGGCCTCCCAGAGTGCTAGAATTACAGGTGTGAGCCACCGTGCCTGGCCAAGCTGCTATGTTTGAATGCTTTCATGCATCACACATTGTTTTAAGTGCTTAACAAAGTATCATATTATTTAATCTTCATAGTAATCTCATGAAATAGGTACTAGAATCACTCTACATTACAGATAATAAAACTGAGGCAAATAGTTACATAATTTGTCCACGTTTACTCAAGTAGAAAGTAGTATCAAACCTATACTTTTAGCCATGAGTTTTAATTGCCTAGTTGGATTTTAAAAAAAATAAGCAGAAGGAGGACCCTAGTTATTTTTTAATGTTTTTTTGTTTGTTTTTTACTCTTGTTTTATTTAAAATAATAGACTCTTGGAGCTGGAAAGAGCCTTTGAGATAATTTAATACAATCTCCTTATCTCCAGTCTGCCATCCAATTACAGGAATGCTTTCTATTGTCCCCTTGACAGATGATCATACAAGTTCTCTTTGAATACCTCCATTGATGAAGGAGCTCATCACTTCTTGAGGACATTATTATATTGTTGACTAGCTCTCATTGGTAGAAAATTATTTCTTGTTTTAAATTGAAATCTAATTGAGACTTATTATTAATTTTAGGTCAGTCCGTAGAACCATACTACGTAAGTATAATCCATATTCCACATGCCAGCCTTACAAACCTTTGAAGACAGTCTTCCTCTTTATAAGGCATATTTCCTGTCGTTCATAGCATCTACACTTGCTGTCAATTCAGATAAGTCTGTGCAAAAGCAACCTCTACCTTGCGCTATTTTGCAAATACAGCCTAACAAATCTGTGCTTCACTTGTGATTGTTTAGGCACAAAGTGAATGGACTTCCCCACATCATTGGAGAGTGAATGATGGTGGGCTAAATCTTTATAATTGCATATGAGTCTGGAGAGTTTGTAGTCTCTTACTTTTAAAATCTTTAGGAGGTCAGGCTGCTGCCCTGCACACTCCATCAGAGCTCACAAAATGGCTGGAAGTTTATCCGGGCACTTGACAAACTGTATTTACTTCATCAGGCCACTAGGTGGTGAACAACTCACAAACCCAGCCTGCCAGGCACTGCTGTGTACAGGACAGTTTCTGTTTGTACTTAGAAAGGCTATCAGAAGTCATCCGGTCCAACCTCATTGAAAGGTTTTTTGTGGGGAGGTAAATGTTTCTTGTATACTTTGTCTTTCCTGGCTTTGTTTTAATTTTAAATATTAATTGGCCAGGACATTTCTTTGAGTGATTTTAATAGGATGGGAGCATGGGTGGTACTTTCAAAGTCTTTATATGTCCAATTTCTTTCCTTTTTCTTTTTTTGAGACAGGGTCTCATTCTGTCACCTAGGTTGAAGTGCAATGGCAAACTCATAGCTTACTGCAGCCTTGAACTTCTGGATTCAAGTGATCCTCCTGCCTCAGCCTCCTAAGTAGCTGGGACTACAGGGATGGGCCACCATGCTTGTCTAATTTTTAAATTTTTTGTAGAGATGGGGGTTCTCACTGTGTTGCCCAGGCTGATCTCAAACTCGTGGCCTCAAGCAATCCTCCCACCTTGGCCTCCCAGAGTCCTGGGATTACAGGTGTGAGCCACTACCTTTGGCTGTATATGTCCAATTTCTTTTAATCTTCACGTTTGAATGATGTCTTGGTTGAGTTTAGGATTCTTGAATACCAGTCCTTGTCTCTACAAAGTGTATAGCAGCTTTCTATTGTTTTGAATTTCTGGTGATACAGATGAGAAGTCCAATGCCAATAGGATTCTTTTTTCTTTGTAAGTAATAACCTGTTCTTTCTCGCTCTCTCTCTCTCTTTTTTTTTTGAGACAGAGTCTTACTCTGTTGCCCAGGCGGGTGCCATGGTGTCAGCCTAGCTCACAGCAACCTCAAACTCCTGGGCTCAAGCAATCCTTCCTGCCTCAGCCTCCCAAGTAGCTGGGACTACAGGTGCGTACCACCATGCCTGGCTAATTTTTTTCTATTTTTAGTAGAGATGGGGTCTTGCTGTTTTTCAGGCTGGTCTCGAACTCCTGAGCTCAAGAGATTTTCCTGCCTTGGCCTCCCAGATTGCTAGGATTACAGGTGTGAGCCACTGCACCCGGCCTAACCTGTTCTCTCTTTCTGAAAGTTTGTGAATTTTGTGTTTATGCTTAGAGTTTCACTGTGGTATGCTAAGGTGTGTGTCTTTTAAAAATAACCCTGTTTGGCACTTGATGAGCCTTTTATACTTAAAAACTTAAGTCTTTCCTCATACTTCTCAATAAAGTTCACAGAAAAAAATTTATATAAAAGAAAGAAAACTTAAGTCTTTTTTCAGGTCAAGGAAGTTTTATTGCTTCTCTTCCTTCTGTTTCCAAGATTAGGAAACTGAAACTAAGTCAGAAAGGTGAAGTGACTTGCCCAAGGTCATATAGCTAGTTACAAATGAACCTGAAGCAAATAACCTGACTCCTTTGATGAATTAGACATTTATTGTGTTGAATATTGCTCCAGTGAGAGGGCCATTGTGAATAACTTAGAAATTTTTTAATGAGACAGGAAGTTCGCCAAGGGTTCATGGGGAAATAAAGGAAGATGTGATAAAATGCATCACGATTAAAATGTGGCCCGTGTGAACGACTGAAGACTTCACAAGTCTCCTGGTGTCCTAGTTATTGGAGCTACCCCAAAGCTCTAAAACTTAATACAACCAGGAAGTTGCTTAAGCACTTGGAGAATTAGGTTTTTAGTGTCAGGAATTGGATAAGTGTGGTCATGCCCTGCTGTAAATATTGGAAAATATATAAATGGCATTTGAAGGCTTGGAGACAGACACCATAAACCATGTCTTATCAGTGGTCTGGTTTCTGTTTTGAGTTCCGGCCTGGGACACTTTTTTGCTGGGAACCACCTGTTCCTGGCTCTGTTGATCTTTGGATTTCCCCAGCCCTTCAGTCCCTTTCGGTTTTGAAATGAAACCTACTCCAGAGGGCGAGGTCAGGTACTGAGAGGACTTTGACAGCTCACACCGTATTGTTTTTTTTTCCAGAGCCATCTGGTATGTGACTGCGTGAGGTGTGAGGCTCAGCAGGCTCTGATATGGACTAACTAATGGTGAATCAGCTGTTGGGTAAGGCCTGGAGAGTGTCATTTCTTTTGGGATAACCAGGAAAACACAACCAAATACATTGTGTTTCATCTACAGAAAGTTGAAAGTTAAGAGCACAGTCACCAGAGAGCTGCCCATGACCTCTCTGCCTTTGGTTTGCTGAAGAAGGAAAGGCTTTATTTCAGCCTCGTCTCTCCTCATTTGTAGGTCCTCCTGTCTATTCAAGCCTCTGGCCTCCTTCTGCTGCCTCAGCTTGTATACCTTTATATACTGTTCCTCTTGGAATTGCTGCTTTGGAAACTAACTCTTCTAGATACCCCTAAACACCTCCTTCCTCCAACCAGACTCTTCACAGAAGAGTCCTCTTCTTCCCTTTGCTGTAAACCTCGTTTCCACCAGATTATGGCACCTCGCTTGGAATCTTTACAAGTGGAACTAGCTTTTTCTTCAACTCACCCCATACCACTTCCTCCCTGACTTTGCGTGTCTTCCAGCCTCATTTCCCAGCACTCCAAGAGCTACTTTCAGACCTTCATATACTTTCAGATACTTTTTTGCCTTTAAGATGTCTGCTGGCCAGTAAGGCCACCTGATTGTTATCCTTGAGGCAGGCATCTGCATCCATTTCCCTTGTGTTGAAGACTTTCTCGTGTGTGATCTCCCCTCCTGTGGCCCAGGCTTGGGGATTGGTGGGCAGAGCTGGGCTTGGACCAAGGATTCAGGGCACAGTGTGGAATTAGGGGGCTTGGTGTTAGCATTGCAGATATGGGCAGGTGGGAAGCTGATAGATGTGAGCATCAAGGAGAGTAGGCGAGACAGAGAATTTAGTATCTGAAGCAAAAGATGTCCTTTGTAGGTTCTCTTCTGTGCCCATTCTTTTTTGAGAAATTATTATTTAATTTACAGAGAATATAGTAAATAATCTTTAAAAAAAATTAAAACACCATAAACAATAATTTGACTATTCCTGTTACCCCATTAGTGGTTTGGAATGTATCTTCCAGACTTTTTTCTGTGTGTTTACATACATATGTGTGAACCTCTCCCAAAATTTAAAGTGTTAATTTTGTGTTTTATTTTTTTATTTACGTAAATGATAACACATTTTATGTATCATTCTGGTATTTCCTTCTTTGATTCAATATGTGCCTTGACAATATCCGGTTTTAGTACATAAAGACATATCTCGTTGTTTTTGGATGCTGTATAGTATTTCATAGAAGAGATATGCTATATTTTATTTAGCTATTTTCCTATCAACAGACATTAAGATTTTTCCAGTTTTTTGTTTTTATAAATGATTCTTGTTGTGTTTTTAATGTTAGCATTCTGTTTCTCG
This sequence comes from Lemur catta, assembly GCF_020740605.2. Classification (NCBI taxonomy): domain Eukaryota; kingdom Metazoa; phylum Chordata; class Mammalia; order Primates; family Lemuridae; genus Lemur; species Lemur catta. The sequence continues at coordinate 54,155,248 of NC_059131.1, read as the reverse complement.
GCCTTTTTTTTTCTCCCTGTTCTTTCCCTTGTAATCTCCTGGGTGATCTTGATATCTCTGATAGCTTCAGTTACCATCTACACGTGGATGGTGCCCAAATCTCTCTCCAGACCAGAATATCCAACTGCCCACGTGGACAACTCCGCTGGGTTGTCTTGCAGACACGGCAGAATGTAGCCACTTTTTCTCACTTGTTCCTTCTCTAGTGTCCTATCATACACATTATAAATACCATGCAGTGGCTAAAGCCCAAAACCTAGTAGTGACTAGCAAGCCTGTTCTTCCCTTCCCACATGTGACAACCAATCACTAGGACTTGTCCTCTCTACCTCCTCAATACTTCTTGAACCCAATCACTTTCCTTCTTTATTGCCACTACCCTGTGCCTTAGTTTTCTAATTTATAAAACAGAGTACTTGTGAGGATTAAGTGAATTAATACATGTAAAATGCTTAGAATAATAGATCAGCACCTACTAACTGCTGTATGAGTGTTAGTTGTTATCAGCATCATTGACCGCTCCCATCTCTGCCTCCAGTCTTGGTTTTATCCTCCCCTGCCTCCATTCCATTCTCAACACTGCAGCCAGAGTGCTCTTTATAAAGTGTAAGGATGATTGTGATGTCATTCCCTTGCCTAAAAATCGTCTGTGAAATTTCCATTGGCTTTTGCATGTGTTGTTACCTCCACCTAGAATGCTTTTCTCCTTAATTTTTTTTTTTTTAAGATACAAGGTCTCACTTTGTCACCCAGGCTGGAGTGCAGTGGCATAATCATAGTTCACTGCAGCCTTGACCTCCTGGCCTCAGCCTCCCGAGTAGCTACAAGTGTGTGCCACCATTCTCGGCTAATTTTTTTTTTTTTCTTTTTTAGAGACTGGGTCTTGCTATTTTGCCCAGGCCGGTCTCAAACTCCTGGCCTCAAGTGATCCTCTCACCTTGGCTTCCCAAAGTGCTGGGATTACAGGTGTGAGCCACTGTGCCTGGCTTCTCCTTGGTCTTTGGATGGCTGGCTTTTAAAAATTGAGATATGTGTTTTTACATGTTGCCTCCTGAGACAGGCCTTCTCCTGACCACCTAATGATTCTAAAGTGGCCACCCATATACTTTCTATCACATCACCTCATTTTAATTCTTTGCATAGCACTTAATGATTTCTAATATTTTTCTGGTTTGCATATTTGTTTATAGTCTTTTCCAATTAGAATGTAAATTTTCTGAGAACAGAGATATTATTTGTTTTATTCACTATTGTATTCTTGGCACCTAGGACAATGCCTGGCACATTATGGAAATTCAATAAATAATTAAGTGAACAATAAAACAGCTTCATATATCTTATGAGGCCTTTCTTGGCCTCTCTGACGTCATCTGTGTCAGTACACTCTGTACTTCACCTCCCCATCCACCAACTCATCCCATCTTTTTAGATATACTTTCTTGCTGCAGGGCCTTTGCATGTACTGTTCCCTGTGCCTAGAACACTCTTCCTCAAATGCCCTACCACTGCCTGGGTAGCTCCTGTTCATCCTTCAAGTTATAGCTTTCATGTAGCTTCACCTCACTAGCCTTCTTGATCTTACAACTCTGTATGCATTGCTATTAATTATTGTATATATTATAATTAGTTGTCTGTGTCCTTCACTAGACTGTGAAGGGCACAGCCTTCTGTAGGGCAAAAGCCTGTGTTGTACTCACTGTGAATTTCTACTTGTAGCTGACCAGCAGTGGCTAGAAGGATCCTTGAAAGTGGGGTAGTAGGAGAGGGGAATGCAGTGTCAGGGGTGGCACCTGAAGGCTAGGAAGGTATACTTTATGATGTCAGGATGAAGTCTAGACATTTGGCCCTTGGCTCATTGTCCTTCTTATTTCATCATCTTTGGTGATGCCAGGGTTTGCCTGGGATGAACCATCTAACATACTTGAGGTGAACCATGTAACGTGTGTCTCTGTTCAAGTCATAGTCACGAAACCAGGGTATGGGGCACTTGCCCCATGAATGGGACATGTGTACTGAGGATAAAGGTTGAGGATCTGGATAGGCAGATTGTTTAGTCCAGGTAGCTGAAGGCAGAAGAACTGATAGTTGAGTAGAATCTTAATCAAGGAAGGAAGCAAAAGGCCTGAGGAATAAGGTGAGGCAAGGCTGAAACAGGAAGCTGAATCATTAAGTCAGAAACCTAGAGAATTCAGATAGTGGGTGGAGTGTTAAGAAAGAACAGGGCAAGCAGTTCAGGATTAGGGTCATAAATAATCTTGGGGATTACTTAAATCATCTTTTAGCATTCTTACTTCTTTAGTTTGGAACCAGCTTTTGGATTATAGAAAGGATCAGGTAGTTTACATACAAGGGTTTGAGTGAGGTTGCATATTACTTTGTGTTTTTTGTGCTCTTTACTTTAAAAATAAATCCTCAGAAATCCTACCTTACCTTTCTCCCCCACCTCAGTTTCTGCTGCCAAGAGCCTACCTTCCATTCTTTTAAATAGATCGGGTTCAACTTGCTTATCTTTGAAACAAGTTTCATGTACAAAAGCTTGCAGCAGTCCTGGAGCTTCCTTCAGGTAGGGTGAAGGGAGTGAGCACCCCTTCAGGATACCTCCTCCCACTGACTCAGGTGTAGCAGCTGGCGTCAGCAGCCTCAGGAGTTTAGGACTCTGCTCAACCTGAATCTGTGAAATTTCTCTCTAAATTTTGGGGAGGGACATGAGAGCATAGATTATCGGGTGGGACTCTATCAGTGAATCATAGTTAAAAATAGTGGAAAACTGGCTAGACGTGCATGGATGGCAGGATCCGAGCGTGTGTAGGAGTGGGTATCAAGGTATCTGACCTGGTCCTTGAATTTATGGTAGGGTTAGGGGACACTGATGTGCCAGGTTGAATGTCTTGATGAGTAGTGTTAGTCATTAACCCTTAGTGGTGTTCTGTGTGTTTTTCTATATAGCCTGGAGCTCTTCTGCAGGCTGATGGGGAATCGTGAGGGTAGAAACAATACTTACCAAGGAGGGGTATGTTCTCTTTTGAAGGGTAGGTGGAATTACTGTGTGCATGGATCGGGCAGTCTATGGCCTAGTCATCTGGCCTGTGTGAGGCAAGACCTCTGCACTCCCCTCTTAGGGCTCTGCTGGGAAAACCAACCTGAAAGAGCTGGAGATTATGACCATTGTTAGTGATTTCCCTTAGTGCTCCTTATCTTTTGCTTGTTCTCTCTGCTGTCAAAACCCCATGCTCTGATGTCCTGCCTCTTGTTTTCCACTTTGAGACCTTCAAATTCCATAATCCACTCAGAGTTTTCTCTGTCTCTCTCTTTTTTTTGAGGCTTGAGGCTATGTTGCCTAGGCTGGAGCGCAGTGGCTATTCACAGGCATGATCATAGCATATGATAGCCTCTAACTCCTGGACTCAAATGATCCTTCTGCCTTAGCTTCCTGAGTAGCTGGGACTATAGGTGTATGCTACCACGCCCAGCTCAGACTTCTTTTTCTGGATTACGCACTCAGTGGCCAGCTTGACTCTTTCGCTCTACATAGTCCTCTAACTATTACATTGCCACCCAGCTTCAAGTTAAGTTTAACTCCATTAGCCCTGTTCCTAGAGCTTCGGTTCTGAAGCTTTAATGCATCAGAATTACCCATGGGGACAAGAGTGGGAGGCTGGATACTTGTTTAAAATGCAGATTCCTGGTCCCTATGCTTAATCTTCTGATTCAGTAGGTATGGGGTGGTGACCAGGAATCTGCAAGTTGTTCAGCCTTCCAGGTGATTCTGATACTAGTCATCATCTTCAGATGATATTTGGAGAAACTTTGACTTAAAGGACTCTGCCACCTCCCTACCCTTAAAGGGATGGAAAGGGATTTAAATTCTTTACTTGGAGCCTAACATCCTAGAAGCCTTGGTCTGTAGCCTATCATGCAGTGGGGACAGTGGATAACTGTCTCTATGCACTACTAGTACTGCATTTTCTTGTTGCCACAGTGGGAGCAGAGCCCAGATGAGGGAGGGCTTTATGACTCCCCCATGGAAGGTGAGTACCTTTAGGGCTAACAGGGGGCTTTGGCATTGGACTCAGAAAGCTGGCTTAGAATATAGACTGGAGAACTGCTAACCACACTTCAGGTCTGTCTCTGGAGTTCTTCTCGTCTCTGTGTATATTGACCCTAACTGAGTGTAGGCCTTCCCCATCTGGTCTCCAAGCTGTCCTTACTCCCTATTGTGGCCATTTTGCACACTGCTTCCACTTATCCTCCTATAAAACAACCCGTTCTTATCTTTTTCCTCTTGAAATCTAATGTTGCGTTCCTATTACATACATAATCAAGCCCAAATGTCTCAGCTTGGAATAAGCAGTCTTGTACAGTTTGGCCCAAATTGTGGCCTGCAGGGCCCTACAATGTCTGGTCCTTGCCTGTTTCTCATTTCTCATTCCAGGCCCCTCTCCTCCTTCTCTACTGCAGGCACCCTCATCTGTTCATAGTTCCTTGACCTCTTCTCCAGCTATCTCTGGCCTCAGGGCCTTTGCAGTGCCTCTGCCTGGAATATGCTTTACCAAGCTCTTCACCTTGTTAACTATCCCTTGCCTTTAAATGTCAGTTAAGCAATTATCTTCTTCCTCTTAGAGGGCTTTTCTCACTGCTTTATATGAAGAAACTGTGTTAGCACCCCATTTGCTTCCAGTAGACCACTTACTGCTGTTCACCTGTTTGTCTTTCTCTCCTGGTGGATTCTAAGCTCCATGAGGGCGAGGACTTTCTTGTTCATGGTTGTATCTTCAATGCCTGGTGTGTAGAGGCACTCAGTCACTACTTCTTGACTAATCCACATTTTTATCTTCTTGTTAGTATCTGTATTGCTGCATTGTGGCTCTGTACAGCTCTTGCATGTGGTTTTGCCTCTCCTAGAAACACCCTTTCTCTTGTCAACGTCTCAGATTCATTCTTGTCCTTTACTGCTTCTCTAAACATTTCTTTTGACTTCCCAAGACAGTGCTGGTTCAACAGAGACAACACTTTGTTCCTCTCAAATGGGCCTTTCACACTGTGTAGTGATTTTACCTGTGTACGAGATAAATGGTACTTCCTCTGTTTCACAGTGAAGAACTGAGGTTCTGAGAGACTGATTAACTTGGAAATGGCAGAACCGATATTTGAACGCTGACGTGTCTGAGGAGCCCTCAGTCTACCTCACTGTGATCTCTCTAAAAAACCAAATTAGCAGGCCCAGAGAAACTGAGGTGAAAGGTGCTTTTTTATTAGTTAGGTAATAAAACTATTGTTTTTTAAAAAATTTCCTCCAAGTTAAACACAGTGAAATGAATACTGTTGATAAGCCATTAATAAGGATGACTGAGTAAAGGGTGATGATGGTGTATAGGGATGATGTGTATTTCACATATTTCCTTGATGACACCCTTCTTGACTCCTTGTGACACTGACAAAGCCAACATACAATCTAGTAGCAGTCAACTGAGGTAAAACATTATTAAATTCAAACTAAAGAAAATATCAATTCATTGTTTCTTGGAGAACATATAAAGAATGAAGTCTAAACATTTTTGTTGAGGGAAAAAATGCAAAATTGCTGTGCAAAGCCTTTACATCTTGCTATATATTGATAAGGGACTATTTGAATAATAGTGGATATTATAGTCGATATTATAGAATTATAGTGGATATTGCAATATTACATAGCTATTAAAAAGAATGATGCAGATACACACAGTCAATCTCCAAGAACTATCATTAAGAGAAACTAAAAAATGGTGCAGAATAGTGTTTATGGTTAGTGTGCTGGTATTAGCATTTGAATGAAAAAAGAAGGGGGACTCTATATACTTGTTATTTACCCAGACTGTCTCTGAAAGTTTGTTTTTCTTAATGTTCTTCTGTGTTGCTGATTTTTTTTAAAACCCATATGGACATTACTTTTTAAAAAAAAATTGTGGTGAAAAACATATAACATTTACTATCTTAACTTCTTTTTTTTTTTGAGACAGTCTCACTCTGCTGCCCTAGGTAGAGTGCAGTGGCATCATCATAGCTCACTGTAACCTCAAACTCCTGGTCTCAAGTGATCTTTCTGTCTCAGCCTCATGAGTAGCTGGGACTATAGTCGAGTGCCACAATGCCCAGCTAAGTTTTTTCTATTTTTAGTATAGACAGGGTCTTGTTCTTGCTCAGGCTGGTCTTGAACTCCTGAGTTAAGCAATCCTCTTACCTTGGCTTCCCAGAGTACTAGGATTATAGGTGTGAGCCACTGTACCTGCCTCATTTTAACCATTTTAAGTCTATAGTTTAGTACTCTTAGGTATATTCACATTTTTGTGCAACAAATCTCTAAAACTTTTTCATCTTGCAGAACTGAAACTTTATACCCATTACACAATTCTCCTTCCCCCACCCCTCAGCCTCCCTCTGGTAACTGCCATTCTGCTTTCTGTTTCTGTGAATTTGATTACTTTAGATATCTTATATAAGTGGAGTCATATAATGTATCTTTTGGTGATGGGCTTATTTCACTTAACATAATGTTCTTAAAATTTATCCATGTTGTAGCATGTGATAGGATTTCTTTCCTTTTTAAGGCAGGATAATATCCCATTTTATGTTATGTGCCATGATTTGTTTACCCATTTATCCCTTGATATATTGCTTTTTATAAATGTTTTCTTTAAAGTACTTTGCGTCACTCTGTAAATACGATCCTGGAAAGTTGGATGTAAACATTGTGTTTGTGCATGTATATATGTGTGCATATATGACAGCAGGGGCAGGGATTAAGGGGTGGTTAAATTATATCTTCATTAACTTTACAGCAAAGAGGAAACTCTTTTTTATCTTGTGAATGATCCCCAACTTTATTTCTTGGACTTTTGTATTGGAGATTTTTCTTGGAATGAAACACATCTCTGCACTGAGTGGAACAAAAAAGGGGGAGATTTGGTTGTGTTTAAAATTGAAGATACCTGTGTAGGCTAGGATACCCCACCATTTGTCTTAAGTTTACCCCGTCTTCCATTTGTTTTGCCAGCATCTTTGTCCTCCTGTTCCATGACCGGAAATCTCAGAGTCCTCTTTTTATAACATGTTTCCTATGTGTTGGTTCGTTGGTTTTGTTTTCCCAAATGGAGTAAATTCTTTTTTTTTTTTTGAGACACAGTCTTGCACTGTTGCCTGGGCTAAAGTGCCGTGGCGTCAGCCTAGCTCACAGCAACCTCAAACTCCTGGGCTCAAGCAATCCTGCTTCAGCCTCCCGAGTAGCTGGGAATACAGGCATGTGCCACCATGCCCGGCTAATTTTTTCTATATATATTTTTAGTTGTCCACATAATTTCTTTCTATTTTTAGTAGAGACGGGGTCTTGCTCTTGCTCAGGCTAGTCTCGAACTCCTGACCTTGAGTGATCCTCCCACTTTGGCCTCCCAGAGTGCTAGGATTACAGGCGTGAGCCACTGCGCCTGACCCTGGAGTAAATTCTTGAAGGCAGGAGGAATCTCTTACGATTATATCCTATAGTGATGAGCTCAATAATAGTAGCTCAATAGATACGTATTAAGCAAAGACAAAAGAGAGGTGGAGGGAGAGAGAGAAATAGGCTCCTTTGTTGAAGAAGTAATCACTTTTGGTTTTTCTCTACCTCATCTTGTACCCCTCACCAGTGGAGAATTTCTTCCACTTAATAAGTGTGCTGGGGACTTGGGATGTGTGTGTTGTGTTATGTTCTTTGTGGAAAGCCCAGGTAAGAGAGCAGAAGCCAGATTGGTCCCTTAAGACTCTGGCCTGATGGTATGTAGAGAGACATCTATGTCACAGCCCTGAGGAGAATCTTGGATTTCTGTCCTCTTCCTAATATCAAACCCCTGGGTATTTCATGGTCAGCAGGGCGGCTGGACCTGAATATGCCTTAGGCTTCTTAAATTCAATAGCACATAGTAGGAATGTTTGATAAAAGCGATTTTGCCATTTTTGATGATAGTATGTGAAAGCACTTAATACAGAGCCTGACATATGGTCGGTGTACAAGAGGTGGCAATATGTGAGAACTATTTTGAAGTAGTTGAATCTTTCCCTAAGCCTCCTGCCACCACTCATGTGCCTCTACTTCCTACTGCAGACTAAAGACATAGGGGACAGCAACATGGATTTCACCTTTGGGAAGTTGCCAATTCCTTGTTTGTGGTCTTATGCTCAGGCAAGAAGTGTAATCTGCTTCCACGTATCTAAGAGCAGATATATCTGAACCCTGTCTGCCAGGTTACTCATAATTTCACTGCAGATTGAAAGTATTCCAAGCTAGCATTTTCTGGTCACCCTAGGCAGATTTCTTGGTAGGGATCTAGTCTTGAGAATCTTAGTGGGGAAATTTGTTATTCTAGGGTAGCTGGGCAAGGCAGTGGGTGTCAGGGCTTGAGCATGAGTTAACCTAGCCATGCTAACTCATGGGTATAGGCATGGAGGAGGGGACAGGGTAGGGGGCAAAAAGGGTTTGGGTCTGTCATTTCTATTCATAGGAAGATACAGTCACTTGTGTGCAAGGAATAGAGCTCTGGCCTACTGTGGTCTGTCACCTCCCTGTGATGAGTCAGTTTTGCTCCCAGTTGTCCCTGCAAGGCATCTTGGGTTTAGTAGGGGATGAAATAGGGAATCTGAGTCAGGTAGCTCTGCATCCTATCCTACAAATCTGCAGGGAGAAGCTGTGCCCCCCAGGACCTGTTTCCCACAAGCTGAAGTAAGAGGAATCCTATCCAGGTCCTGTGAGGGTTTTCCTCTATCCTTCTTATGTCCCCTTTTCACCTGGATTCTGGCCTGGGTTCTGGGAAGAGGAGAGAAAAGGTGAGGGAGGATGGGGAAAGTTAAAGAACTTGAGGGGGTGTATGGGTTTGCTGGCCCTAAATTCTTTTTGAACAAAGTGTAGGTATTGGAAGGAGGATGAGTGAATTGGAGAGCAAACACACTGCTGGCACTCAGCCTGGACCCATACTTGGTATTATTGATCTTTGTATGTATTGTTCTTCTCTCCCAGTTAGAGGATAAGCATGTGTGTATGTGTAATTTTATTTATCAATGGAATCGTACCTTAACTGTTGTTTTTTTCCTTAACATTGTTTTATGTTCTGTTTTTATTTGATTGAGTGTTGGAGACATTTTCATGTCAATAAACAGAATAAATGGCTGAGTTATATTTCAATGAGTGGATATATTAAAATGCATTTTATTCCCTGATATGTAGTCCAGTTATCTCATGTGTTATCAATGGGGCCTTCTCTAACCCCCTTACTTAAAATCTTAACAATCTCCCTTTCTTCCCTATCTCCTTTCCTTTGTATATTTTTCTGTGTAGCATTTAGTACTACATTGTATACTTTTTAAAGTTTATTTGCTTATTACCTAACTCCATTAGAATGTAAGCTCCATGAAGACAGGGATATTTTTTTTCCCTTGAGACAAGTTGGAGTGCAGAGAGATCCTAGCTCACTTCAGCCTCTCGAACTCTGAGGCTCAAGTGATCTTCCTGCCTCAGTCTCCCGAGTAGCTAGGACTACAGGTATTTGCCACCATGCCCAGCTAATTTTTCTTATTTTTTGTAGAGATGGGGTTTTGCTATGTTGCCCAGGCTGGTCTTCAATTCCTGGCCTCAAGCAATCCTCCTGCTTTGGCCTCCCAAAATTCTGAGATTATAGGCGTGAGCCACTGCCTGGCCTTTTTCTTCTTTTTTATCCACTGCTCTATACCTGGTGTTTAGAACAGTTCCTGGTACACAGTTGATGCTCAATAAATATTTATTTAGTGAATGAATTTGTTGGACTTTGGTAGACATATTGGGTTTTTAATTTGCAGTTATTTGGCTCTTATGAACATTCTGTGATAAACATCCTGATATATACATCTTTGTACACTTGTCCACTGTCTCCTTAGGATAAATTCCAAGAAACAGAACGGCTAAGTTAAAGGATATGCATATTTAAAATGTCAATTCATGGAGCCAAACTACCCTTAAGAATGTAAACATCTACTAATAGCACATGAGATTGCTTGTTTCCCCATGTTTTTAGTAGCATTAGGTGTTTTTTTCATGTTTCGCATCTAAGAGGTCAGACATGGTCTAGTAACATGGTGGGTAAGAATGTGACTTTGGAGCTGGCTTGCTCGGGCCTGAATTCTGACTCAGCCATTTATTATCTGTGTGACCTTGGATAAGTCATTTATCTTCTCTGTCCTTCAGTTTCATCTTTGGTAAAGTTGAGATAATGATATCACCTATTTTATGGGGTTATTTTGAGGAATAAATTAGTTAATCCAAGTAAAATGTTTAGAATAGTAACTGAGACACATTAATAAATATGATATAGTTTGCATTTCTTAGAATATTAAAGGTTGAACATTTTTTCAGATGTATTTTGGACATTTGTATTTTTTATTTGAATCACTTATTCATGAACTTTGCACATTCTTCCAATAATATCTTCTTGTTAAATTAGAAGAGTTAACATGTTGACTATCACATATAATGCAAAATTGTCCCTATTTTGCCGTTTATCTTTCAACTTTGTTTATGTAGTTTTTTTTCTGTCTGCACATTTTGCATTTTTAGGTATTCAAATCTTCCCTTATAGTTTCTTCTGCTTCTAGACCAGTGTTTAGGAAAAGCATGCTTCCCCACCTCAAAATTATAAAAATAGTGACTCGTTCTTTTTGAGTACCCTGTGTATGTGTGTGTTTAAATCTTTTAATTCAGCCATTTTTTTTTTGAGACAGAGTCTCACTCTGTTGCCCAGGCTGGAGTGCCATGGCATCAGACTAGCTCACAGCAGTCTCAAATTCCTGGGCTCAAGCAATCCTTCTGCCTCAGCCTCCCGAGTAGCTGGGACTACAGGCATGTGCCACTATGCCCGGCTAATTTTTTCTCTATATATTTTTAGTTGTCCATATAATTTCTTTCTATTTTTAGTAGAGACAGGGTCTTGCTCTTGTTCAGGCTGGTCTCGAATTCCTGACCGTGAGCGATCCTCCCACCTCGGCCTCCCAGAGTGCTAGGATTACAGGCGTGAGCCACGACGCCTGGCCTAATTCAGCCTTTACATTTAAGTCTTTGATCCATCTGGAATTTATTTTGATAGGTTTGAGAGTGGTTGGGATCTGGCTCTATTTCGTTTCAGTTGGGTAGCTATCCCAAACCCAATTATTGAAGAAGGAGGAGCAAGAGCAGGAGCCTTTAATCTATCCTTTCCTTCCCTAATTTGAAAGTGACTTATTCTTTTGAATATCACATCCTCAGAAATAGCAAATCCTCCATTTCAGAGAATGGATTTAATGTTTAGATGTAGCCAAAAATCATTTAGTTGGTAAACTGTGGGATGAATATGCCATATAAAGCAGTTTGGGATCAGAACTCACAATCTGACCTTGAAGTGGTGAAACTGCTGTCTCTCTGGTGCAGCTTCTTGGCTGACCTGCCAGTGATGATAAAGGGTAGCTAACCTTCACATAGCACACATTATGTGCCAGGCATGGTCCTAAGCACCTTATATATATAAACTTCTCCTTATGAGGTTGGTGCTCAGTACTGGGTCAAATAGTATTCCCCAAAATTCATGTCCCCCCAGAACCAATGATTGTGATCTTATCTAGAAATAGGGTCTTTGCAGATGTAATCAAGTTAAGATGAAGTTCTACTAGTTAGTCCTACTCTAGGGACTGGTATATGCATGAGGAAAAAGAGGGCTGGGTATGGTGGCTCATGTGTATAATCCCAGGACTTTGGGAGGCCAAGGCAGTAGGATTGCTTGAGGCCAGGAGTTTACAATCAGGCTGGGCAACATAGGGAGACATTGTCTCTACAAAAAAAAAAAAAAAAAATCAACTGGGTGTGGTGGCACACACCTGTAGTCCCAGCTACTCGGGAGGCTGAAGCAGGAGGATTTCTTGAGCCCAGGAGTTCGAGGTTGCTGTGAGCTGTGATTGCACCACTGCACTCCAGCCTGGGTGACAGAAGCGAGACCCTGTCTCTAAAAAAGAAGAGAGAAACATGACACAGAGGGAAGATGGCTGTGTGGAGATGGAGGCAAAGATTGGAGTTAGGCTTCCACAAGCTAAGGATTGGCTCTGGCACTCCAAGGATTGCCAGAAACCAGAAGAGGCAAGGAAGGATTCTTCCCTAGAGCCTTCAGAGGGAGCATGGCCCTAATGATACCTTGATTTTAGACTTGTAGCTTCCAGAACTATTAAGAGAATAAATTTCTATTATTTTAAGCTACCTAGTTTGTGGTAATTTGTTATGGTAGCCCTAGGAAACTAATACACACTCTTATCATCATCTTCATTTTGAGATAAAAGAAAGGAGGTCCGGGGAGGTCAAATACTTTGAGGTCTCTGTAGGCTGCTGCTGTGCGGGCCGTGCTCTCACTCCATAGCTTCTGCTGTTGCTGCTGTTGGCTCTTCACCTTCACCCCGGCCATCAGTTTTTGGCAGTGCTGGAGCTGAGCTGCTAGAATGGCTCCTTTCTCTACCACACAAGGCCACAGCCTGTCCCCCATCTTGCCCTCATCATGCCGAAAAGCAGAAACTCCTCTCAGGAGGCTTTTGGCTAGACCCTGACCATTTCACTAGGTATCTTCTCCAGCTCTCGTCCCCACACCCCTCCCCTTTATTTTTCCTTTCCATGCAGTGTCAGAGAAGTGTGGTGACAAGGTAAGGGGAGGATCACTCAGTTTCTTCTGGCAATTGTTTTTATGCTTCCCACTTCTGGTCTGGTGTACCTTCTAGAATTCCTGTTAGTAGACAATTCAAGTTTTGTGTTTTTCTTTGGAACTTCAGCCTCTTGTACATAGCTTAGAGTTCATGGCCATGAGCAGAGAAGGGGCAGCTTCATGGCAGCACTGGCTATGAGGGTACTAGTCATCATGTTATTGATGAACTCTACCCACCACAATGGCTCTATCTCTGCTAAAGGGAGTGGGGGGTTGAGGGCATTATCTGAACCAGCTCATCTCCATGAATAGCCTCTTGCCTCCCCATGGGCACTTCTGCTGGCATCCCATTACTCGCTGTGGAATCTTGCCTGTTTTCCAATATAGACCTTTGGCTATGGATCTTGCTCTTTTTCTCAGCCACTCTCATTAGACTGTGAGCTCCAGGAACATAGAAACCACTTCTATTTTGTTTGTTGCTATGGCCTATGACTGAGCAAAATCCTGGCACTTACCCTTTAAGAAATGTTTGTTGAGTGAAAAAATGAATATTGACCTTGAAGCTTCAGACTCTTAGTTTTCCTTGCTTCTTCTGGAAGCCAAGGGCCAGATTAGGAATTTAATAGTCCTAAGCAATAGGAAGATTATGATGTCCCTCATACTTTCAGCCCTCAGTATGTATTTTAAAAACAGTATTAAATGCAAATTAAGTATAAGGAAGTCCAGCAAAGTATAAAGAAAATTCAGCAAAATTCTAATTTTTACCATGGTGACTACTTTGGTAAATACGAAGTAATTTAAAATCGTTGTTGTTGTTGTTGTCCATGCTTTGCCAGTTCCATAAGCACATGCTATTGAGTAATCCTGCCTGGACCAGTCCTTCCTGTTCACTAGACTTTGCCTTCAGTTCCTCTTTATTCCACCTGCTGAAGCTGCCAGCCAGCCTTTTCCACCTCAAACCCCTGGGGTGTCTGGGTCCTCAGACTCTGGCCTGGGCTAGTGCCCCTGGCTCCCTGGGGGCTTGCCAGGAAAGTCGAGTAGAACATCACAGTTTTAAAAAGTACCTAATAATGAGAACTCCCATGCTGAATTGTGATTTATGCTTAGCATAACAAATTGTGCCAGTTGATTACATCTAGGCTGATTTTAGCCATAATAATCTGCTTCTATGATCCTATACATGGAAAACCTGGAAATTTCTCTGTTGTCCTCCTTACTGGATCACTGAGAGACCAGTCAAGACACAGGACCATTCTGCAGCGTATATTAATCTGGGCTTTGTTGGGACTGTTCAGAGAAGAAAGATGTGATGCTGGAAGTGGGGCCCAGGCCTTCCGTAGACTGTTCCAAGACTATGACCATAGTCAAATCCTGTTGCTTGATTCCAAAGAGTTTAAAATAGTGTTGGAAACCTCCTAGGAAAAAAGCACCACCATAACTTCCTGTGTAAGGAAGTAGCATGTGCTGACTAGAACAGAAGGGGTGGCCAAGGCTCCCAAGTTCTATTCTGGACCTGTTGTTGATTTGAGGTGTGACATTCAGCAATCTGAGCTGATGTTCTGCAGCTCTGATTGATTTCCCATCTTCAGCACAGAGAGTAATAGAGGCTGTGCTCACGGGGAAAGAGGCAGGTGCTCTGGTCCCTTATCCTTTAGGAGAGCCTCACTATTAAACATCTTTCCTGTCATTTGAATTTCCAGGCTCCTTTTTCAAATGCAGGAGTTAATATAGGAACACAGCAATATTGTTTACGTTTTACTTGAATTCATTTGATCAGAATTACTCTCCTTTTGACAGTGTTATTAGATCATCTCTTATAGGGGATGGGAACTTTGCTAGGGTTTAGGAAAGGAAAGGAAGATTTGTGCGGGGCACATACCTTGGCTTTGGTAACTTGAGGGTACCGGGTGCATGATGATCTAGTTGGGGAAGAACAGAAAGTCACATCCCTTGAGAGCCAATCATATATTAGATGCGTTTCATATATTGTTTATTTAATTATAATACAAGCCAGTAAGGTGTCATCTCCATTTTTGCACACAGGCAAACTGAAAGTCAAAGAAGTTACGTAACTTGCCCAAGGTCACACAGCTAATAAAAGGCCGAGCTAGGATTTATTTCTCCTCAGGTCTGTCCAACGCCAAAGCCCATGCTGTTTTCACAGAGCTTTTCTGTCTCTGGTGAGATTTAGGAAAGGAGGGAGGGGGAAAGAAGAGTGGGGAGATGCCATCTTTCTCTACCTTACAGTTTTGCTTGTTGTGACACGTTTAGCCAGAGCACTCTGTTTATAGAATACTAGATTCTATATATAGAGATGCTGCAACAACATATGTGGGAAAGATACCAATTGGCTGCAGGGGAGGATTAAAAAAACCCTTTGTTCTTTACTTCTAGGTCTTCACTGCAGTATAGGCCACAAGTGTCAAAACACTACTAGTAATTGGTTTACTGCTTAAGTGGCTCTATCTTATCCTAAAATCTATTGATGTGGCTCAAGAAGTAAGTGTGATAGGGGCAGAGGTGAGGGTGTGGTATGTCCTCACTGCATGTACTGGAACTGGTGGCACCTGTTGTGTGACTATTACAGTGAATTATTACTGAGTAAACAAGAGGTGTCTCTCTTTTGCCTTTCCAAGGGAGACCAGATGGCAGTGGGTATTGGCACAGATCCAGGGATCCTGGCCTAGTGGAGGAGACGACTTGAAGGTGTCAGGTGATGGAATAAGCTGGTCTGTCAAGTGGTATAATTTCACAGGCACCAGCAGTGTGTCCTGTCCCTCAAAGACTTGCTCTGGCTGTTTGCTATTGCTTGGAATTCCGCAACTGAAATTTCTGTCCTTCGATTTAAACCTTTGAGACCCCATTAAAAATGAAGAGATTCTAGGAAGGGTTGATCGTGAAGCATCTTGGTCATGTAAGTAGAAGTGGAAGTGAGTTTATGAGATTGATTTCTGAGAACTTGACTGAGGAAAGGATAGAGAGGTGAGGGTACTGTGCCCTAGTTGTAGGGACAGAAAGGAGATACCAAGGAGTTTGAGATAAAGGCCCTAAAAAGAGAAGCTGGATCTCTAAAGAAGCACTTTATTTCCTTCACAGTTTTGTCTGAGAAAAGACAAGCAGCTGAGGGTGCTGGGGATGGAGGCTCTTGACCCCAAAAAGAGGGGGTGCTGAGTAGACAGATTTCCCACCAGCATGTTGGGATGCAGGCACAGTGTTGTCTGGAGAGCAGCTGATGGCCAGAATATAACCAGGAGCACAGGACCTTTGGGTCTGTGGTTTGCTGTAACGTCCTTAGACAAGATGGTCACAGATGTTAGAAAGGGGGAGGCTCAGCTTCCCAGAAATGATGCAAAATGATGGCGCAAAAGAGGCCGCCAGTGACGACAAGGGCAGAGCGTTTCCTCAGTGGCTGCTGGTCACAGACAGCTTCTGGCCTCAATTTCCCAATGAGCTATGCTGAGATAGGACTTTACCGGAAAGCAAAATAAGCCATGTCAAAAGCAATGACAAAGCATTTGGGGTATCCATGCAAAGGTGTAGTTCCCCCTTGTCTGCTAACTTTGTGGAGCCAAAATAGCTGATCCAGAAGCTGCCAGGATAGCCCCTGTGATTCAGACATACGTTTTTGGCCTGAGTTCCTTCAAGAAGAACGCCTTCCTAGTTAACTTGGCATCACCTTTCATTCACCAGTGCTCTCAGACTGCCTTTATGATTTGAATTCACACAGCTTTTCTTCCCCCAGGGAGTCTTTCACACAGGCAACTCAAATCTCATTACGTTTCCCAGCTCCTCACAGTTGGATTCATGGATGCCCTTCACCCCAGGCTTAATCTACTCTGTCCAGTCCCTACCCTGTCCAGTCCCTACCCTAAGTTCAGAGCATTTTCTTTTGGATCCAGACTTTTGGATTCACTCAGGCCTTTTTTGTTGTTGTTGTTGTTGTTGTTGTTTTCTTTTGAGACAGAGTCTCGCTGTGTTGCCCGGGCTAGAGTGAGTGCCGTGGCGTCAGCCTAGCTCACAGCAACCTCAGACTCCTGGGCTCAAGCGATCCTAGTGCCTCAGCCTCCCGAGTAGCTGGGACTACAGGCATGCGCCACCATGCCCGGCTAATTTTTTCTATATATATATTTTAGTTGGCCAGATAATTTCTTTCTATTTTTTTTTTTTAGTAGAGACGGGGTCTTGCTCTTGCTGAGGCTGGTCTCAAACTCCTGACCGCGAGCAATCCACCTGCCTCAGCCTCTCAGAGTGCTAGGATTACAGGCGTGAGCCACCGTGCCTGGCCTGTTGTTGTTTTTTGAGACAGATTCTCCCTCTGTTGTCCAGGCTAGAGTTCCATGGCATCAGCCTAGCTCACTGTAACCTCAAACTCCTGGGCTCTAGCGATCCTCCTGCCTCAGCCTCCTGAGCAATTGGGACTGCAGGCGTGTGTCACTACACTCAGCTAATTTTTTCTATTTGTAGTAGAGACAGGGACTCAATCTTGCTCAGGCTGGTGTTGAACTCCTGATCTCAAGTGATCCTCCTGCCTTGGCCTCCCAGAGCACTAGGATTACAGGCTTGAGCCACCGCGCTCGGCCATACACTCAGGCCTCTTGAGTTCCAGCTCATTTCTTCTGGCACATTTCCTCAGAGGACTGTCCTAGGAATGGTGTTCATCTCCTACCCCTCAAAGTGTGACAGGGTCTGAACCTCCTACCTTAATGAAATCAGTACAGCTCTGTGGAGGTTTTCGGACATACCATACCCCTTCCTCTCCTCCCAATCCCTATAAACTCATACACAAGATGTAGTGATGAAGCTGAATCTGCCGATAACCAGGATTTTGGAGCCATTGCCTCCGGCAGTGGAGGACTCCTGGACATGTATTCTGTACACTGAATGACTGCTCTCTGCCTATTATTCTCTGCTTTCCCTCCGTCTCACCTTTATTTTGGCTTTTACCTAGGAGAAGTACCAGGCTTTGTTCAGTTGTCCTGCCTGGACTCCCTGACCTCATCCAGGACCACAGCCCTGCTGTCAATCCCTCACCAGAGGCTGTGGCCTTTGCTTTCCAGCCTTCCCCTGGCCAGGTTGCTTCTCTGATAATAGAGCCTTTTCTTGCATCTAGGCTTCAGTAAGTAGAATCCTGCCCATGCACAGATCTCTATTGTGTTGACCACCTTGATCTCTGCCTAGTACCCCTTGGGCTAATTAGATGTCATGCTGGTCTGTCCTGCTGCCTTCTGGAACAGTGCTCTTAGCTTAGTTGGGCCCTTGTCCTGGATTTTATGCTAGCTCTCCAACTGCCTCTACCTCAAAAGGAGCTTTTAATATGGATTGTAAAATTCCAGAAGGAAAATAGGGAATATAACATTTTCTAAACGTATTTAACTGGAGAATCATTTTTTTTCTGGAAGAATATTTATTAAAATCTCATGGAATGTGATGTTTTGTGGAACATAGTTTTGGGAAGTGTGAGGTTTTATCCCAAAGGAATGGACACCAAATGGAGTAGATCCGGGCAAAGGTAATGTGGCAATCAATGAAAGAAATTTTTTGGGGGACAGGAAATCCTTTGTGGTACTCTTCATGCAGCAAAATACCCACTGAGCACCTACTATTTACCAGTCTCTCTGCTGGAATCATGCCACATATTTCACTACTATGTCTCCACATGAGGCCAGCTCTGATCTGGAGTGGAGCTCTAAAGTGGGGAGGATTCTGCATTCTTTCTTCTACTTTGGATCCTCTTCCCATTTCCTCCAGTTGAAACAAATGGTGAAAGGGGTGATGCCATCATGGCCATAGACATCATCAGCTCCTGGATGGAAGGAAGGAGTGTTTATCCGAAGCTCTGTTCCCCAGGTTTGACCTCTGTCAGGATTGCTATAGAGCACTGCTGAACACTCTTCCCTCCACTCAGGGACTATTCACATCAGCATCAGTCTCAAGTCTCATTGCTAGTTCATTGCTAGTTTTCACTTTACGCATGGGAATCAGTGCCAAGTGGGATGAACTTATTTTTACGGAATGGGTATGACATAAATTTTCTACTTTCCCTATTAAATCCATCTTCTGTGTCTTGTGGACAGTCTAGCCTATAATAATTTTTTCAGTCCTTGAATGGAGATAAGCCCATGCTCTGTGGGCAGGGCAGTGTTATAGGTGGAGAGCCATTTAAATCTGGTGTGGTGGGTGACCAAGTACCAGGAGTTGCAGCTGGCATAGCTGCTAACTAATGAGGAAGCCAGTCAGTCACTTCCTCTGTATGCCATTTCTAACCAGTACAGCCAGGAAAAGACAACTTAAAGCAGATAAAAATCTCTGACTGAGACTTCTGATTAAGAAATTACTAGGTCCTTTTGAGACCCTTATGGGCTCTTTATTGTCATGAGTGAGATCATTGGTTGGCTCTTCTCAACTCAGGTAGTTGGCTGAGCTAATCTAAAACAAACTAGATGAAAAGACTCAGCATTGACCCTGCCCTTAGGTATGGTGTTCTTTGAACATCCAGCAAGCAGCATTTTCCATCTACAAACCCCATCGTAGGGGCCTTAGCCTATGGCACTTGTCCATTTCTGCCACTTCCTCTGAAAAACCCTGGTTTTAACTGTGAAGATCAGAGAGTCAGTTCACTTATAGGAAGATGGAAAGAGGGCTTAAAATGGGCATTCAGAGATCTTAACTAGAGATAGTTGGTTATTTTGTTGGTCTAAGGGAATTTGCTAAATATCAATTGGCCTATAACTGCAGAAGACTTGATTTCCTCTTCTAGATTTTTCCCTAACAGGCTCCCTAAGTGAGGCCATTTCCTAAGACTCTGCCCTTGGCTCCATTCTCCACTCCCTCTATATACTATCTCTGAGTGATGCCATCTGCACTTATGGTTTCAGCTACCACTAATATATCAAATACTCTCAAACATCTGTCTCCCACCTGGAACTATCTCTCCTCTGAGTTTCTGACTCACAATAGCTAAATACTATTGGCTTTGTAACCTGGATGGCTCTTAAGCATCTTAAACTCAACATGTCCCAAGCCAGATTATATTCTTCATCAACCCATCCTCTTCCCCCATTCAAAATCTCCTTCTTCTCTTTTGTTCCTTGACTTAGGAGTGTCACCATCTAGGATCGCTTGTGAACTTGCTTTTGCATCACTATCTTCTATTTCCCCACTAGGAATTGAATAGGCTCTGGATGTAATGTAAGATGTTTAGGATGTTGTTCTTTCTTTCCTTATTCAAGAACAATTAAAGATTAAACTGCAGGTCAGACTCTAAGTAAAATGGAAGCCCTGGAAAGGAAGCATCTGAGGGCTAAAACCTTGGGAGAAAACTTTATGGAAGAGGTGAGAGTTAACCAAGGCCTTGGGTGGAACAGGGGCCAGAAGATCTCTCTGTGAGCATGCGGAGTGGAGAAGGGGTACAGCATATGATCCTTAGCTTCTTCCTTGTGTAAACAGAGTAATTGGCACCCCTCATGCTGACTCTTTCTGTAAATCAGGGAATTTGATTCCTTTTAAGTTACAAGGATTGAGCATCTTAGCATAACCCATCAGTTAGTTGGAGTCACCGTCTCCCTTAAAATTTTGTCTCAAAGTGTTATTCTGCAACTTGGAGCAAGTCTGATTCCTTCCTTGAGATTTCTTCAAATTCCTAGGAGCTCATGTATTTATGGTCACTCTGATTTTGAGCTTTTCCTTCCACTAAATTGGTTTAGATTATGGACAGTCTTACTGTCTCAAGCACATTGTCCCTGTTTCCATCCACACTGACCCATGTGTAGAACCCCCAGCTAAATCCTTTATGTGTGTAGCACTGCGGTCCCCAACCCCTGGGCTGCGGCCCAGTACTGGTCCACAGCTTGTTAGAAACGGAGCTGTCCGTCACCATCTGAGCTCTGCCCCCGATATGCGCGCCAGCCCCCCAACCCCCCAGTCCATGGAAAAATTGTCTTCCATGAAGTTGGTCCCTGGTGTCAAAAAGGTTTGGGATCACTGGTGTAGCAGACTTATTAAAAAGGTTTGGTATAATGGAGAGAATTTTACATTGCCACTAAGTAAGCAATTTGAATTCTAATGCTGGCTATCCCTGTTCCTTAAAGTACTTTTGTCCATTTCTCCAGTAGGGATTCATCATTATTCATATAATCTTATCTTTCTCTCCTCTGCAAACCCTCCTCACCATATTGCCACTAAGAACTCCAAATGCTTCTCTCTCTATTTTACAAAGCACTTGAACCGTTTCTAACTCTTCCTCCTAAATTCAACTTTGGGTTCACTTCTGTATGTCCAAAGCCCAGCAAAGGGGTCAGCTGAATAGAGAGTTTCATATACTTCTTTTTTTTTTTTCTTTTTATTTCAGCATATTATGGGGATACAAAAGTTTAGGTTACATATATTGCCCTTCCCCCCAACCCCTAGTCAGGCATTTCTTGTTTTAAGTAGCATTTACTTCTTTCCTCCATAATGGCTTTCCATTGAAGGATCTGTGGAGGAAAAATAGGATATTCTAGGCAAGGACAATAATTTGAATATAAGCAATAAATTTCATAAAACCTGTTGTGGACAATGGAAAAACTAGTTCAACTGGAAAGAAGAATTCTTCTTGTCAAGGAGCAGAGCTTAGAATAGATTAGCAAGTCCAGAAACAGATCTGGGTTTCAGTGGGAAAGGATAGTGTTAGGACAAATGATACAGGACAACTGGCGAACCATAGAGGAAAAAAATCTGTCACCATATAGCAAAATTAATTCTAGATGGAGTAAAGATTTTTACATACAAATTAAAGTAATAAATTTACTGGAGCATAATTAGTTTTATTTTTAGTATTGCACCAAGTTCAGAAACTTTATATAAAGGAAAAGTGTGTTGGATTAGCTAAAACAAAACAAAACAAAAAAGCAACAAACACCATAAGCAAAATTAAAAGTAGATGACAAACTGGTTAAAAAGAATTTTGAACATATCTCTAAGGTGCACAAAGCTTTTATAAATCAATAGGAAAAAGCAAATACTACAAAAAGAAAATGGGCCAAAGTCATAGGAGAATAAATACAAATGTGACCATAAAGTATATAGAAAAAAGCTGTTTCACTTGCAATCCAGAAAACACAAACAGAAATGAGATTTCATATTTTAATGGTTAGAGCAACAAATATTAAAATGAAAATATTTATTGCTGAGGAAACAGGAACTCATATTTTGTTGTTGGAAATATAAATTAGTACAGCCTGTCTGCAATTCAGTTTGGCAGTATGTATCAGAATTTAAAGTGTACATACTTTTAAACCAGCAATTCCACTTTTAGGTATTTATTCCAAGGGCAAATATACAGAGATACATATATGGAAGTATGTTACTACAGAATTTAGAAAATCAAAATGGTCATCAATAGGGGATTGGTCAAATAAATTATAATATGTTCATATGTTAATAAATGAAGTAGGTCTACGATTTTTGACATGAAAAATGGCTACAGTGTATACATAACAAATATATAGTATATGAACGTCTTTCATTTGAAATAAAGGTAGCCATAGCTATGTGTATATATTTTAAAAATCATACGACACAGTCTTAACAGAAATTTATTTTTTCAGATTTAGAAAAAAAGGGCCACTTAGAAAATTGGAAAGAGATTCTGACTTGAGTTTGGTGGGTGGGCTGAAACCAGACAAAATTATTTTACCTTGGTGGGCTTGGTAATGAAGAGGTATTGTAGGCTCTTGAGCAGATAGTGGTGATAAAAGCAGTGATCACGGAAGGTTTTATGTTGTGATGTGTGAAATGAATGAAGCATAAAATGAGATTAGAGAAACCAGTTAGGAAGTTGTAGTGGCAATACAGGCCTGAAATAATAAGGTATGGTCCCAGTGAAGAGATGGGCAGAAGAAGAGGGCCAGGGGAGACACCATGTTACTTAGTATTGCAATTGTCACTGCCCTGTCCTGTGGCCCTGTTAGGCCCTGACGTTCCCCTAAACCAGAGAATGTTGGATGTTCCATTGAATTCAAGGGAAAAAGAAAAAATGATCCTAACCTGTCCATAAATAGCTGTGAGGTGTTTTGGAAGTAAGGTCGTCTAGTCTGATTATGGCAGAGTTAGTGGTAACTTAGTGGTTTATTAAATTCTGGGTTCATTCCTTTGAAAGCAATACAGTAAAAGCATATTGACTTAGACCAGTGGGGAAAGGGCTTCTTTGAGTTAGTTAAATGAAAAAAAAAGTTTTGTGTAGTCGTTAGGTTTTATTTATTTTTGGAATCCCATGGTACTTACACTTGTGTATTTGCTAGCTGGTAGAGCCCCTAAGAGGAGCTGGTTTAATGAGTAGAAAATCAAGAATCCCTTAAGTCACTTCACTTTTCCAACTGGCAGTTATACTTTTGGAATTAAATTATTTAACTAGCCCATTCTGATAACATAAACACAAAATGCAGTAATCTCCTCTGAGAAGTTCTGCATCAACAGGATGAACTTTAAAGAGATTCTCCTGCAATCGCTAGACTGGTGTCTGCTAAGAATCCTGGCAAGGTATCCTTGCATCTCAGTGCTTGGTGCATAGTGGGCAGTCAGGAAATGATGGTCAAATGAATGAATGAGTGAGTGAAGGACTGATGGAATCTTTCTCCCTGAGGCATGTTGAGCTGTGTGAAATGGTCTCACAGCCTCACACTACAGTTTTGCTGGGTTGTTTTGGGACAAGTCTTACTGCCCACATTTTATAGTGGGGAGGGAAGAAATGAAGGTACCATGGGAAGTTTCTGCTCTGTGAGCTGATGATTCCACGGAAAAGAGGCATTTCCAAAATTGGTAAGCTGGTATTACTTGGGTCCCAGTCACGTGATTTTTCCTCCTAAAGGATCAGGCTGCTGAGAGTCTGGAGCAATTCAGGAGGCCACAGAGGTAGGAGATTTCCTGCTGGCATCCTGGATCTCACCCAAAGAGGGCAGCTACTTTATAGATCCTCTGTAGGAGGCTTTCCACCTCCCTTTCTCCTCACTGCTTGGATTCTAAATCAGGAACCTCTCTAGCATATCTCTGGGTTTTGCTTACCCAGCCTGGCCCTGCCCTCTGGCCGTTTGCCATTGGTGATTTTTAGCTCTGCTCTATGAGGGTAATGCAAACTGGGAGGTGCTGGTTCTGGCTCCAGAGGGACTGGGACCTGTCACCTGGCCCTGCCCTGTGTTTCCTGGCTTGTATTCCTGGCCACCTTTTTACCTTTAGCACACTTCCTCCAAGCCCATAATTCTGCCTGGGTAAGGAGTCCAGAATAGCTTCTTCAGAGGGATTGTGGGGGCAGGAATGTCAGTGTTTGGAGCTCCTGACAGCAGCCTCCACATCCTGTCTTGGGAGATTTATTGATCTTATATAGGTGATCTAACAGTTATATTGGGGGTGTCTGGGGGGAATGGAGTATATTCATATCACAAAAGGGTTTTACCGCCAGGTTTAAGCATTGAACCTGCTTTTCAAAGTAAAAGCTTATTTTCAAATGGTAATTAATATGCATTCATTCATAGAATATTAGCATCAGAAAAAAAAGTTTGAGATTTTCTAAGCAAACTTCTATGTTTCAGAAATGAGCAAACCTAGGGAGGTCCAGCAAGGGGCAAAGCCATGCCTGTGGTGAGGAGCTGGCACCAGGTTACATGAAAGGAATTGAAGTGGAGGGCAGCAGACACTGCGTGAGAAGTCTCAGTCTCTCCTGGAGGAGCATTTCCTGGGGTGTTTTTTGGGTGAGGAAGGGGAAAAATGCATTCCTTCCCTAGGAATGCCCTGCTCACACCCTACAGACTGGGTAATTTCTGCCTCACTGACATGAACCCAAAATGATACAGTATCATGAGTTTCGGTATTTAAAACTTTTCAAGGCACATTTAAATGAATGAAAGTCTAAATTATAGGGTGTGAATGAATGAATGCAACTTTATTAGATTCAATATGTAAGGAAAACTAATACTAAATTAGCAAAATAGTGGAGGTTTTTCAGGGGACCTGATTTAATGAGTCAATTAGACTGATTTATAATTAGAATTATCCTTTCTATAATAGGTGATTGTAAAGTCCATTCATTTATCAAATATTTATTAACTGTAGAGAGTTCTGTGATAACTTAAACTGAGCCTGCTTTTGAGGAACTTATGTTTAGTATATAAATCATTTTAATTATAGATAAAGTATTTAGGGTATGAAAGATACAGACAAATGATGTGGGAATTCAGAGGGAGGAGAGATTTGTTTCCAGCTTTTGGATCTAGGGAATTAGGTAAGTTTTATGAAAACAGATTTGTTTGTTTTAAAGAACATGTTAAACAATCTTGCTGTTTGTACTCTGGTCAGAGCTAGTGTTAACACAAAAGAAAAGAAAATACAGTCTCATTCATATTATTTTTTTCTCATTCATATTATTAAATGTTATTCTCACTATATTAAAACTCTGAATTAATAGCAGTACATTATATTTCTTTTCACTATATTTCTTTGCTAATCCCCAAGCAATTTTCCAGAGAGCAGAACCTTTTGTAAGTAAGAGCAGTTTACTCTTGTACTGGACAATAATTCTGTAGTTCTAGGGAGTGGGAAGCAAGGGTGTGGACCCAATTAAGGAGGGCTGTCTTTCAAGAAACTTGTCTGTGAAGTGAGGAGAGTTTGTGAAAGGAGGACATGGATGTAGGGAGGGTTAGTTATTTACTTTTTTTTTAAGATAGGGTCTCACTCTGTTGCCTGGACTGGAGTGCAGTGGCGTCATAGCTCACTGCAACCTCAAACTCCTGGGCTTCAGTGATCTTCCTGCCTCAGCCTTCTGAGCAGCTGGGACTACAGGTGTGCCACCACACCCAGCTAGTTTTTCTATTTTTTTGTAGAGAGGGGATCTTGCTTGTGTTCAGGCTGGTCTCGAACTTCTGGCCTCAAGTGATCCTTCCGTCTCAGCCTCCCAAAGTCTAGGATTACAGGCATGAGCCACTGTGTCCGGCCTTGATTTACTTTCTGAGACCTAAGCATGAGCCTTTGCTGTGGGGGAAGAACTAGTTGAGAGGGAAAAGGTGAAGATAGAAAAGATAAATAAAAATTGTTGAGCAAGGCCCCTGAGGAGAAAGGGAAATTGTATCCTGAGTACTGGTGGAAAGATTAAACTTGAACTAAACAAAGTATGAGGCTACCTCTGAGATTAACAACATTACCACCACCACCATTTATTACTTTCCTACCTTTTGCCAACACTCTGCTAAGAACATTTTAATTTTCATTAATTTATTATTTTTAGAGATGAGGTCTTGCTATGTTGTCCAGGCTGGCTTAGAACTCCTGGGCTCAAGTAATTCTCCTATGTCAGCCTCCCAAGTTGCTGGGACTACAGGTATGAGCTACTGTGCCTGGCTCTGCTGAGCTCTTTTAAATGTCATTTGATAGGGGCAAGGGATGTAATGGGACAGAGGGATTTGGTAAGATGTTGGGAGACAAAAAGTTGTAGTTTTCTTCTATTAGACTTTGTTTTCTTTGGGCAGAAGTTGAGGTCATCCTCTGGGAGCAAGTAGGGTAGTGGGAAGAGTGGCATGGTTTTAAAAAGCTCCTGTACCAATGGCAGTGATCTGAGGACATGTAGGAGGGTAGCTGAGCAGTACAAAAGACCAAGCTAATGTTGGAGATGATGAATTTATAGAAGAAGCGGCCTTCATGACTTAATGGTTGCTTTAGTAGCACAAAGCAACTTGGGGGTTAAAGCAGAGGAGGACATTTATTAATAGGAGCTGTGTTTTGTAGGGCAAATGGACATAGAATAAGGGGGTCCAGAGTGTTGGTAGGAGAGTGGTTGTCCTCTAGCTGGCTAGAGAAAGAAATGAATCCAGGAGAGGACTGATAGGCAGCAGAATAATGGGGAGAAGGGTTGTGAAGGAGCTAGCTATCTCAATGATATTGAAGAACAGAAGCTATAGAAGTCAAGATAAGGAGAGGTAGGAATATAGGAGGCCATGACTAGGCAAAGGGTCTGACTTGAGGTGGAAAGGCCGACTGTGATCAAGAGGCCAAAGTCCTTGATGACCAGAAGGTCAGCAGATGACAGCATTGAGGGGGAGTGTAGTTGTTTGGCATGACCCTCAGCAAAGGAACTATTTTTTGTAAGGTTATAGGAATAATGGCTTTGAAGTAGCATTGAGGCAGAGCGTCTGTTTCTCTTCCTAGTACTGCTAGGTACTGAAGAATGATTTTGTGGCAGGGCTTTCATTGTCCAGAAAGAAAGTTCCTAAAGGCCTATCAAGTTTCAGCTAGAGGGACCATGGCCAGGATCATCTTTCAGGGTTGCTCTGCACTGCCTGCCTAAATGTTGTGGGGTCTGAATGGGGGTGGGGTGGTGGGAGGGAGGGTGGACTACCTCCACAAAGTTCTGGACCTTCATTTGCAGCTACAGGGGCCAAGAGCTCTTGGGGGAAAAGCCTGTGGCCCTCTTGCAGGTAAAATCCCATTTGGCCACTAGGATTTTTTAAACCATTCAGGATCAGATTGGGCCAGTGCTATCATCTGTGAGAGGTTGAATGGAAGCTTTTTAAAAGGTTTCTTGCTTAAAATTCTAGGAATCAATGGACTTTTGAGCCTCTCTATTCCTGTGGGATCTGAAATTTATTTTTCCTGGGTTTTGTTCAGTCATTCTTTTCATGGTGACAGCAAATAATGCCCTAAAGGCCATGTAGTTTGAAAGAGTCTGGAAATATTCAAATCATTGTTTATAAAGATGTTTTTGGATTTTTCAGTGCTTCAGGATTCCTTCAACATTCTTAGTCCATTACCCAAAACATTTAAAAAAGAAACCTCCAAATAGCTCAAAGAAACAAAACCTTCCCAGTTATTTTTTATACCTTCTTAACTTGATCCATTTTTACCACAACCCTGGCTATGAAACCAGATGTGAACACTTCAGAAAATAATTGCTTAATTAGCCATTTCCAAATAGAAACCTAAGCAGAAGAGGTTGTATGGTTCAGAGCTTGGGATGCACTGCTCCCATCTCAGTACTTCCTAAATAGTTTGTAGGAAAAAAAACGGGTTTTGCCACATAAAAATGAGAAACTTCTATCTGGCAAAAGTCATTATAAACAGTTAGAAGACTGCTAATAGGCTGGGAGAAAATTTTTGCAATATATGTAATAGACAGTGGATTAATATCTATAATCTATAAAGGGTTTCCACAAATCAATAAGAAAAAGACAACAAACCCAAGAGAAAATGGGCAAAGAATACAAATAGGCAAGTCACAGCAGAACAAACTGGAATTTTATCTAAAGAAATGCTTATTCTTGAGCACTGAGTTCTCTAGACAAGGGTTTCATTGCAGTAGTGGGTATCCATGAATAGAGGTTCTCTGAAATACCATGTGGCTAATAAAACATTGAAGTAGGGTTTTTCTTTTTTTTTTCTCTTTGAGGCAGAGTCTTGCTCTGTTGCCTGGGCTAGAGTGCCATGGCCTCAGCCTAGCTCACAGCAGCCTCAAACTCCTGGGCTCAAGCGATCCTCCTGCCTCAGCCTCCCGAGTAGCTGGGACTACAGGCATGTGCTACCATGCCCGGCTAATTTTTTTCTATATGTATTTTTAATTGTTCAGTTAATTTCTTTCTATTTTTAGTAGAGATGGGGTCTCACTCTTGCTCAGGCTGGTCTTGAACTCCTGACCTGTAAGCAATCCTCCTGCCTTGGCCTCCCAGAGTGCTAGGATTACAGGTGTGAGCCACTGCGCCCGGCCTGAAGTAGGGTTCTGTGTCAGTGAAAAAAGCAAGTGTAGAACAATGTGAATGGAATGTTCCCATTTATTTTTTCAAAAGCATTTCTAATTATTTGATTTAGAATGCATATATCCTGTTTAAATTTTATCAATGAGTACCTTTAGGTTAAAAAAATATTTAAGGCTGTATTTTCATAATTATGACATTAATGAATGAAATATTAACTTTTGCCTTCCTCTTAGATAAAATATTTATTCCCCATCCTCCTCTTTCTTCTCTCTTTATTGGTTTAATCTGGTATTATAAATTTTAGGCCCTGGGAAGAATTTAGGGACCTCTCACCACCCTTCCCTTCCCAGCAGCTAAAAGGATTCCTAAGAGAATCCTTAGGCTTTGAGAAGTATTTGGAGAGGGTGAAGGGGCCAAGTAATGTGGTCATTAAAAAACCCTCTGTCTCTTCATACCTTTAGCAGAGTCTGATGGACACACAGTATTTTATGAGTTTGTATATGTTTTCTCTCTTTCTTTCTTTTTCATTCTTTCTCTTTCTCTCTTTTCTTTGACAGAATCTTGCTCTGTCACCCAGGCTAAAGTACAGTGGTGTCATCATAGCTCACTGCAACCTCAAACTCCTGGCCTCAAGCAATCCTCCTGCCTCAGCCTCCCAGAGTGCTGGGATTACAGGAGCAAGCCACTATGCCAAGCCTTGCTTTTTCCTTTTAGTAAAACATGGAAAAAGGGAACTGAGTCCTACATCTGGGACAGCTTAGAGAAGAGGGAAGAGACCAGCCTCAGGAGGTGAGATGTGAGTGAGATCAAAAGTCCAGCAAGAGCTGGAGTCAGAGCCAAAGGGACTATTAAGAACACTAGCTGCTGGGAATTTGCAGAAATTCTGGGAAGGCCATTGGACTTCCCACAGAACTTGAATAGGAGATCCAGGCAAGCTCAAGGACAGGGTGGTTGCAGCTGACATCTGATTGCTGTAGTGCTGTGTAACTGATACAGTGTTTAACGGTGGTTCCCCCAAGATCTGCTCGGTGGATGCTCCAGTATGACATGAACTGTCAGCACTCTGCCCAATGGAAGCCATTTTCAGTTCAGACTCCAAAAGGGAAGGAAAACTTCACAACACAGGACTTTGTCATATTCTTCCTTCCTGTGAGTTACATAGAACCTGAGGATGGTGGTTAAAGAGAGAACAGCAGCCTTCCCAGCCACACCATTGCTGAGTAGGGTACATTATTTAGAGGTGAGGGGGGTGTGCAAAGTCTTGTGCAAAGTCTTGAGACTTGAAGACTGCTCTGAGCAAGGGACTAGGCAAATATTAAGACTCCAGGCCGGGCGCGGTGGCTCACGCCTGTAATCCTAGCACTCTGGGAGGCCGAGGCGGGTGGATTGCTCAAGGTCAGGAGTTCGAGACCAGCCTGAGCAAGAGCGAGACCCCGTCTCTACTAGAAAAAATAGAAAGAAATTATCTGGCCAACTAAAATATATATATAGAAAAAAGCTGGGCATGGTGGCACATGTCTGTAGTCCCAGCTACTCGGGAGGCTGCGAGGCTGATGCCATGGCACTCACTCTAGCCCGGGCAACAGAGCAAGACTGTCTCAAAAAAAAAAAAAGACTCCAGTGAGTATCTGAAAGCAAGAAGCTAAGTTCTCTGAGCTGCTGGAGTAGGACCAGGGTGAATCTAGCCAGTGCCACACGGAACAAGCACTCTTGCCCATTCCTTAGGGAAGAGGATATGGTTGATGGAAGAAAATCCAATGAAATTCCAAACATTGAGGACAGTAGAGATCAGTGGGCTTTGACTACCCAGCACGCATTCTCCTTTCTTAGGTAAAAGCACTTTTGGGGGACCACCTCCTTCCCCATTCTCAGTGCACGTTCTGGTGGGGCAAGTCCATCCCTTAAAGCAGCGGTCCCCAACCTTTTTGGCACCAGGGACTGGTTTCATGGAAGATAGTTTTTCCATGGATGGGCAGGGAGTAGGGGAGTTGGGGTGGGGTGGAGGGGCGGAGCTCTGCAGCCCGGTTTCTGACAGGCCACAGACAAGTACCGGTCCACATCCAGGGGGTCGGGAACCACAGCCTTAGAGGACACGTGACTGTGCCAGTCAGAGAGCAGCAGTTGGCATGGGCATGATTCCATATTCAGGCCAATCATGGCTCTTTGGATTTTTGTTGAAACTATTAAGAAAGCAAACTCTTCTTTCTTTTCCAGCTCGGTTGCCAAGCCTGCAAAATGTAAGCCTCATGCTGCTGGGGCCATCCTACTACGCCAAGGGGAATGCTGCCTGAGACAGAGGCCAGCACAGATGAAAGCTGAGCTGCGACATGAAAGAAGTGGAGACCAGATGACATCTTTTGAGCACCTGGATCTAACCATGCCTTCAGCTAATCTAGCCTGGACATTGCATTTACATGGGCCCAGACCTTCTTTCTTTTTTTTTTTTTTGAGACAGAGTCTCACTCTGTTGCCCGGGCTAGAGTGAGTGCCGTGGCATCAGCCTAGCTCACAGCAACCTCAAACTCCCTGGGCTCAAGCGATCCTCCTGCCTCAGCCTCCCGAGTAGCTGGGACTACAGGCATGAGCCACCATGCCTGGCTAATGTTTTCTGTATATATTTTTAGCTGTCCAAATCATTTCTTTCTATTTTTAGTAGAGATGGAGTCTCGCTCTTGCTCAGGCTGGTCTCGAACTCCTGAGCTCAAACGATCCGCCCACCTCAGCTTCCCATAGTGCTGGGATTACAGGCATGAGCCACCGCGCCCGGCCTCTTTTTTTTTTTTTTCCTTTTGAAAATTTGATTTGGAATTTTGTCAACTGAAGCCAGAAGAGTCTTAACTAATCAGTGCCATAAATTGTATGTAGTTCTCATTACAAAGTATGTTGTGGCTGTCTTTTCTCAATGGATCTTTTTGTCTTAAAGTACTGAATTATAAGTTTGTTATAAGAACCAAATGAGACCATACATGTAAAGAACGTAGCATTATGCCCCACATAGAAAAAGCCCAGTAAATACTAACTCCAAGAAGCAAGGAAGAAGGGGGTGGGGCAGAGGAGGAAGGGATACTGCATTAAAAGAATCCCTGAAGTCCTAGAGTAATCTAGGAACCTTCAAACCCAATTCAGTCTGCTACTCTAAATGCCCCAGTGTCCTGTGCTTTCCCCTCCTAACCCTTCTTTGTGGTTGTGATATGTTTATGTGATATTTTGATTAATGCCTGTCTCCCTCACTGACATAGCAGGGCTGTGAGGGCAGTGATTTTGCTCACTGTTATATCCCAGCACCTACTCCAGTGTAGCACTTAGCGTATGTTTATTGAATGAATTGTCACTTATAGTTATTCAGGTTGGACTGATTCTCCTTGATTATTGGGGTTAGGATTGTGACAGAATTGGCAAAATTAGGGAAAGGAGGGGCCCCTCTATATCTCCTGTACCACCCACACTGTCAACACACATGCAGAGAATTTTGTCTCAGTAAGATAATTTCTGTTTGGTTGTGAACCAAACCACTGTTGGATAATTATTATTGGATAATTTTATTGAAGAATTAAATAGTATGATTCTGGCCTTTTATCTTGAAAACCTTGCAGAGAGTAGCAGGTCCAGTCTTTGTGATTAACAAGCAGCCTTCTGTTGCTTGGGTATCTTTATAAAATTACCTATTTAACTGGGGTAGTCCACCCTCCCTCAGGCTTTCACAGGAATGTGTTGGAGGCTGTAGGAAAGTCCCGAAGCTGATGAAGGAAAGGTTTGGGCTGCTGGAGAATTCACTGCCTGACAAGAAACAAAAGCAGTAAAAGGTGGCCCCGAGGGTAACCAGAAGCTCACTCCTTCAGCACTTTTGACCGGATCAGCCTCCCTATCCAAGCCTTGCCCCAGCTCCCAGCGCGCCACCTCATCCCTGGCTCCTCCTCCCAGCTGAGGTTGCATTTCATCCCTTCCCCCAGCCTGCTTTCCCTGAGGTGAGGGGAGTGTTTCCCAGGGCCCATGTGACTGCCACTGGCTAGTGACGATTACCAACGGTTTACCAGTCAGTAAAACTGCCAAAAGCTTTTGTGCAGTAATAATCCTTTTCCTGTTTAAAACTCAGGGGATTTTCTACTGTTGCCAATAGTTTTTCAAGTCAGCAATTACGGTCTAGATTATGTAATGGCTGGGTATTAAAAATAGAAAAGACCAGAGTTTGCATCTATTTTAACCAAATCAAAACAGAGCAAAGGGAGGGGAAAGGAGGAGAGGAAGAGACCAGAGG
Organism: Lemur catta; assembly: GCF_020740605.2. Taxonomy (NCBI): domain Eukaryota; kingdom Metazoa; phylum Chordata; class Mammalia; order Primates; family Lemuridae; genus Lemur; species Lemur catta. Next base: position 54,122,600 of record NC_059131.1, on the reverse strand, counting down.
AAGAGGGAGAAAAAGAGATCATGTGACAAGAAGCAGTGAGATTGCTTCTTGTGACTGGATAATACAGCCCACAATTTACTGTGCCCTTCTGCCATTCATGGCCCAAGGGCCTGCACTGCTTCCTCAGCCTCCTCCAGGGAGGGGACCCTGCGGAGAATTCCAAGGACACAAGATCTCTTGTGGATATTCCTTAGCTCAGCCTTGGTGTGTTTACCTGCTTCTGACAAGCAAAATGGCTCAGAGGGGAGGGTGTCGAATTTGCTGTCCTCTCCAAAGTCCAGGACTCCTGTGTCTTGATTACTAAGATCTTTGTATTCAGCTTGTTTTTCTTGTTGCTGTGGTATAGTCAAGGGGTGGCTAATGGGTGGAATCTTTAGCATCCCCAATCTCTATCAGTCCCCTGGCCAAATCCACCCCAAATAAATATTCAGTGTAATTAAAACCCATGTATTCACTATGAAAACACAGCTTTAAGCTAGATACTCCTGGCCAGGTGCAGTAGCTCACACGTGTAATCCTAGCACTCTGAGGGGCCGAGGTGGGAGGATCGTTTGAGGTCAGGATTTTGAGACCAGCGAGAGTGAGACCCCATCTCTACCAAAATAGGAAAAATTAGCCTGACATGGTAGTGTGTGCATGTAGTTCCAGCTACTCAGGAGGCTGAGGCAGGAGGATCACTTGAGCCCAGGAGTGTGAGGTTGCTGTGAGCTAAGATGATGATGCCATTGCACTCTACCCAGGAAAACAGAGCAAGACCTTGTTTCTAAAAATAAAAAAAAATTAAAAAAAAGATATTCCTAACCCTCCTGCTTCCCCCACGCCACCCTGCCCCCAGTCCCTGATAGAGAAATTTCAGGGCTACCTCTGGTTTGTTCTTGTGTGACACTGCCCCAATCCCCTACCCCCTTACCCTGAGTTATAGGATATTTATATTTTTCTAGAGACTTAGTAAGTAACTTTAAGGACTCTCTAATGGTGAAATTTTAGGTGTCAGGTGGGTCTTGGGGGATATATTTTTGGAAGGAAGATTTCTAAGGGCCAGATAGAGCACATCAAAACATATCAGGTTTCCTAGTCCATTTTTTGCTGCTGTAACAATACCTAAGACTGGATAATTTATAAAGAACATAGACTTACTTGTCTCATGGTTCTGGAAGCTGAGAAGTTCAAGGCTAAGGGGCTGGCATTTGGTGAGGGCCTTCATGCTGTGTAATCCCATGGCGGAATGCAGAAGGACAAGAGAGTGTGCATGCTAGAGAGGAAGGGGGGGGCAAACTCTCCTTTTATCAGGAACCCCACCCCAGGATGATGGCATTAATCCATTCATGAGAGCAGAGTCCTCATGAACTAATCACCTCTTAAAGCTCCCACCTCTCCACACTGTTGCATTAAGGATTAAGTTTCTAACATATAAACTTTGGTGGACACGTTCAAACCATAACCCCAGGCTTCCTACAAGTCACCTCCAGAGGCACCTATAGGGGGAGATTTTGAGTTAATCACTTTGGATAACTTATAGCCCTTGAGCCTGCGCAGAGCCCATGCAAAAGGTACGCTACTTCCCAGGTCTCAAGTGGCAGAGAGGTGAGTATTTGAAGAAGCAGCTCACTAATGTCCAAAGACTGAACCCAAGTGGCTTTGGTGGGAATAGGGGGAGAGTGCCTGAAAATCTAGGTGGTCAATAGAATAAGTTGCAGGTAATATTAGAAAATTATCTCCTCATTATTACTTCTGTCAGTTCTCACATCTACCCCATCACACTCTATTCTCAGAGCCTTCATCTGTACTGGGGAGGAAAAAAGTGCCAACAGTTCAGAATAATACTGGCCCCAGCTCCGCCCGGCCTCACCCAGCACTGATCAACCTACTGGAATTGCAGTAAAAGGAAGAGAGCTCTAGGCATCATTTCACTAGCTAGGAGGGAGGATCTGGGGACCTTCTTTAGGGATATTTCTTTTCTTTTCTTTTTTTTTTTTTCTTTTTCCTTTTTTTTAATTTCAGCATATTATGGTGGTACAAAAGTTTAGGTTATGTGATTAGCCCTTGTCCCCCCTCCCCCGCTGAATCAGAGCTTCAAGCTTGTTCATCCCCTAGATGGTGCGCATCGCACTCATTATGTATATATACACCCATCCCCTCCTCACCCCCACATCTGCCCGACACCCGATTAATGTTATTCCATTTAGGAATAACATTAGGTGATGATCAGTGAAACCAATTTGATGGTGAGTACATGCGGTGCTTATTTATCCATTCTTGGGATACTTCACTTAGTAGAATGGGTTCTAGCTCTCTCCAGGAAAATATAAGAGGTGCTGTATCACCATTCTTTCTTATAGCTGAGTAGTACTCCATAGTATACATACACCACATTTTACTAAGCCACTCATGTATTGATCGGCACTTGGGTTGTGTCCACATGTTTGTAATTGTAAATTGTGCTGCTATAAACATTCAAGTGCAGATGTCTTTATTATAGAATGTCTTTTGTTCTTTTGGGTAGATGTCCAACAATGGGATTGCTGGATCAAATGGGAAGTCTACTTGTATCTGTTTAAGGTATCTCCATATTGCTTTCCACAGAGGTTGCACTAGTTTGTAGTCCCACTAGCAGTGTATGAGTGTTCCTGTGTCTCCGAATCCACGCCAGCATTTATTGTTTGGGGACTTTTTGATAAAGGCCATTCTCACTGGGGTTAAGTGATATCTCATTGTGGTTTTGGTTTGGGTTTCTCTTTAGAGATATTTAATCATAGTACTCTGGACTGGGAAGTGCCCATGATGTGGCACTTCTTTCTTACCTTTGTAGGGTTTTTTTTTGTTTATAATTGTACATATTTATGGGGTACATGTGATGTTTTGACACATACGTGCGATGAGTAATGATCAAATCAGGGTAATTAGGATATGCATCACCTCAAACACTTAACATTTCTCTGTGTTAGTAACATTTCAGATCTTCTCTTCTAATAGTCACCTTACATACTATTGAACTAGAACTTATTCCTTCTAACTGTATTTTTGTACCCATTAACCAACCTCTCTTCATTCCCCCGGCCCTTCCCAGCATTCTGTTCTCTACCTCCATGAGACAGATCAACTTTTTTAGCTCCCACATATGAGTGAGAACATGTGACATTTGTCTTTCTTTGTCTGGTTTATTTCACTTAACATACTGTCCTCCAGTTCTATCCATGTTACTACAGATGACAGAATTTTGTTCTTTTTTATGAGTCAATATTGCATTGTGTATACGTACTACATTTTCTTTGTCAATTCATCTGTTGATGGACACTTAGGTTGATTCCATATATCAGATGTTGTGACTAGTGCTGCAATATAAATGGGAGTGTGGATATCTATTTGACATACTGAATTCCTTTCTTTTGGATATATACCCAACAGTGGGGTTACTGGATCATATTTTTAGTTTTTGAGGTACCTCCATATTGTTTTCCATAGTGATTATACTAATTTACATTCCCACCAAAATTATACTAACATTCCACTTTCTCTGCATCCTTACTGGCATTTATTTTTTTTGTCTTTTTTATAACCACTTTATCTTGGGTGAGGTGATATCTTATTGTGGTTTTGATTTGCATTTCTCTGATGATTAGTTATGTTGAGGCTTTTCTTATATACCTATTGGTCATCTGTATGTCTTCTTTCGTGAAATATCTATTCAGATCATTTGCCCTTTTAAAAATTAGATTATTTGTCTTTCACTACTGAGTTGTTTGATTTCCTTACATATTCTGGTTATTAATCCCTTGTTAGATGGATAGTTTGCAAATATTTTCTCCCATTCTGTAGGTTGCTTCTTCACTCTGTTGTTGATTGTTTCCTTTGCTGTGCAGAAGCTTTTTAGCTTGATGTAATCCCATATGTCTATTTTTGCTTTTGTTGTCTGTGCTTTTGAGGTCTTACCCAAAAAACTCTTTGCTGAGACCAATGTCCCAAGGTATTTTCCCTATGTTTTCCTCTAGTAGTTTAATAGTTTCATCTTACATTTAAGTCTTTAATCCATTTTGATTTGATGTCTGTATATGGTGAGAGATAAGGGTTTCATTCTTTTTGCATGTGGATATCTAGTTTTCCCAGCATCATTTATTGAAGAGACTGTCCTTTCCCCAATGTATGTTCTTGATACTTTTGTCAAAAATCAGTTGTCTGTAGATATGTGGATCAATTTTTGGGTTCCCTATTCTGTTCCATTGGTTTATGTGTCTATTTTTATGCTCGTACCATGCTGTTTTGGTGACTATAGCTTTGCAATATATTTCAAAGTCAAGTAGCATGATGCCTCCAGCTTTGTTCTTCAGGATTGCTTTGGCTATTTGGAATCTTTTGTGGTGCCATAGAAATTTTAGCATTTTTAAAAAATTTCTGTGAAGAATGTCATTGGTATTTTAATACGGATTGCATTGAATCTGTAGATCACTTTGGGTAGTATGGACATTTTAACAATATTAATTCTTCCAATCCATGATCATGTGATATCTTTCCATTTTTTGTGTCCTCTTCAATTTCTTTTACCAGTGTTTTACAGTTTTCATTATAGAGGTCTTTCACGTCTTTGGTTAAATTTATTCCTAAGTATTTTATTTATTTACTTATTTATTTATTTATTTATTTATTTTTTGTAGCTATTGTAAGTGGGTTTACTGTTTTGATTTCTTTTTCACACTGTTCACTGTTGGTGTAGCGAAATGCAACTGATTTTTGTATGTTGATTTTGTATCCTGCAACTTTACTGAATTTGTTTATCAGTTCTAGTAGTGTTTTGGTATAGTCTTTAGGTTTTTCTAAATGTAGGATCCTGTCATCTGCAAATACAAATAATTTAACTTCTTCCTTTCTAATTCAGATGCCCTTTGTTTCTTTCTCCTGCCTAATTGCTCTGGCTAGGACTTCCAGTACTTTGTTGAATAAAAGTGGTGAAAGTGAGCATCTTTGTCTTGTTCCATATCTTAGAAGAAAACTGGGAAATGCTCATGATGTGGTACCTCTTTTTTACTCTTGTAGGTTTTTAGTTCTCTGATGCTGAATTCCCATATCCATACTCTCCCTAGAGGCTATCTATTTTGGTAAGGACCACCAAACATCTGATATGGTCCAGATTTTACTTCTGACAACCCATTACATCCATTAATATACTTGAACATGCCTGGTCAAGGGTCCTGGCCACTGGTGTGGTCACAGTCATTGCAGCATCAGTTTTTCTAGTTGGGACAGGTGTCCAGTCCATGTCAGCAGAAGTTGGAGGTCACAGAGAGTATCTGCTGCTCAAATCTTATCCCACCTGCCAGGCTTTGGTAGGGAGTCCACTGAAGTACCACCTGCCTTAGGGGGTGCTAAGGGCTAGAGTTAATCCAGGAGTAAACCATTGGCACAGTCCATAAAAGAACCCTTTCTACCTAAACCCAACTCTCTTGTGGGCTCCTTCCTTCCCACCCCATGGATAGGAGCATGAAGAGACATCAAAACTTGACCACAAGGCCGGGCATGGTGGCTCATATCTGTAATCCTAGCATTTTGGGAGGATAAGGCAGGAGGATTGCTTGAGGCCAAGAGTTTGAGATCAGCCTGAGCAAAAAAATGACACCCCATCTCTACAAAAAAAAAAAAAAAAATGTAGCCAGGTATGGTGGCGTGCACTTGAGTCCCAGCTACTTGGGAGGCTGAGCCAGGAGGATTGCTTGAGCCCAGGAGTTTGAGGTTGCAGTGAGCTATGATTATGCCACTTCACTCTAGCCTGGGTAACAGAGTGAGACCCTGTCTGAAAAAACAAAAAAAAAAATCCTTGACTATAGCAATGTTGAGTATACTGGTCATCTCCATCCTTTTCTTTCTGTTTTTTTTTTTTTAAAGATGGGGTCTTGCTATGTTGCCCAGGCTGGCCTTAAATCCCTGGCTTCAAGTGATTCTCCCACCTCAGCCTCCCAAGTAGCTGGGACAACAGGCTTGTGCCGCTGTATCCAACTCCATCCTTTTCCTGAAGGAGATCACCCTATCATTAAAATATTTAATGGCCTAGCACTCTGGGAGGCTGAGGTGGGTGGATCGTTTGAGCTCAGGAGTTCCAGACCAGCCTGAGCAAGAGCGAAACCCCATCTCTACTAAAAAAAAAAAAAAAAAAAAAAAGAAAGAAAGAAATTAGCTGGACAACTAAAAATATATAGAAAAAAATTAGCTGGGCATGGTGGCACATACCTGTAGTCCCAGCTACTAGGGAGGCTGAGGAAGGAGGATTGCTTGAGCCCAGGAGTTTGAGGTTGCTGTGAGCTAGGCTGACGCCATGGCACTCTAGCCTGGGCAACAGAGTGAGACTCTGTCTCAAAAAAAAAAAAAAAAAAAAATTAATGGATTTCCACCCCTCAAGACAGACCCCCGTCTTACACACACACACACACACACACACACACACACACGTGCACACACGCATGCTGTGGTGGGGATACTCGTAGTGTCTGTTACCTGAAGTAATATAACTGTTACAAGCTGATATGAAAAGAATAACAAATTTAAATATATTAAATTTTTATTCATTCAACCACATTGACAAATTTGAGACATAGTAGTGTTTATATAAGTGGGACATTGATTTGGGCTACAGGAAGTGCAAGGTACAAATGGTAGATCTTTTTCATTAACGCTAGCACCTGTACTCAGAGCTAGACAACTATTGCCCTTTACTGCACACCCCTCCCGGCTCAGACTCCTTCTCTGTCCCTGAGATCAGACTTAGGAAAGAGTTTGGGGAATGGGCCAAGATAGGCTGAGGGTTAGGCCTCAGGACTCCACCTATTTGCTGCAACTCCTCCGGCTGGAATTACCAGAAGGTGGGAGTGGGAGAAGACGGGATATAGGGAGAGGTGGTATGGCACCTAGTGACTCCAGTTGCACCTGGAGCTATGATTTATCTTTCCACAGAAGATGCGATTTATCTTTCCATAGAAGATGCGGTAGGGAAGGGGAGGCAGAGAGAGGGAAGAAAAGCAAGAGGATTGAGGAGGAGAAGGAGTGAGGAGGAGAGGGAATGAGGAAAGCGGTTAGTGAGGAGGGAACTGTGGGCGGGGCAGTGGGCTGAGCTCAAGCCAGATTGACAGGGTTCTGCCCCTTGCGGGAGCAAGTAGGAGCCATCTTGGCAGCCTGGTCCAACTTTGGGGCAATCTGACTCCACTGGCCAGTACCAACCAGCCCCTGCGCGCAGCCTCAACATCCTCTTTACTTCCAAACCAGATTGACAGACCCAGGCTCCAAAGACCCATCTCTTTTGTCACAGAAGACTGTAACTGAGGAAGAACTTACTAGCACTGACGGCCTTGATGGGTTTGCATTTTAAGAGGAGACCCGAGACTATTACTTTTGCTGCTACTGTAAGTACTACTAAAACTATTACTTCTTCTTCTCCTCAGTCCATTTTGGTAGTTTTAATTTTCCCCCCAAAAAGCTTAAAAATTAACATAAAAATTTATATACTCTTACTATATTTCAAATCTCTACTGCATTTAACCTTTCCTTTTCCATCCCAATATCACCTACTTAATGCTTCAGGCTTTTTTCATGATCAGTTTTGTTAGTCATCTGTTTTTTTATAAGAACCAGCTTTTGTTTTATCATTCTATTGTTTGTCTTCAATTTCATTAAATTTTACTTTTTAATTATTTAAAACTCATTCTGCAATTGAAAAGTAATACAAAGGGTCATTTTCTCTTACAAACTATTATAAGAAGTCTAACAATGGCCAGGCGCGGTGGCTCACGCCTGTAATCCTAGCACTCTGGGAGGCGAGGCGGGATCATTTGAGCTCGGGAGTTCGAGACCAGCCTGAGCAAGAGCGAGACCCCATCTCTACTAAAAATAGAAAGAAATTAGCTGGAGAAGTAAAGATATATAGAAAAAATTAGCCAGGCATGGTGGCGCATGCCTGTAGTCCCAGCTACTCGGGAGGCTGAGGCAGTAGGATTGCTTGAGCCCAGGAGTTTGAGGTTGCTGTGAGCTAGGCTGACGCCATGGCACTCTAGCCTGGGCAACAGAGTGAGACTGTGTCTCAAAAAAAAAAAAAAAAAAAAAGAAGTCCAACAATCCAAAAAGAATAAAGGTTTAAAAAACTAATCTACATAGCTTCTAAACATAAGACTCTACTATTTAATAGCAACTGCAGTACTGCATCTTGCAATGGTAGACCTCTAGGCTTGAGGAGGGAAGAGAGGCAACTTGGAGAGGCGTCCATTGCAGAGTGCCCAGAGGGAGGAACCCTGGGCTGAGTCAGGTCATCCTGCTCCCGGCCCTGTCTTTTATTTACTGCTATTAGGCAAGGCACAGACTCCTGTTCCCTCCCCTGCAAATTATGACTGATAAAAAATGGCCCCACCTGCCTTACCTCATTGGCTGTTGTATCACATCAGATACTGAGTGGGAAGAAGATAAGACACCTGAACGCCTACGTGGGACCTCACCCCCATCTTTCTTCTCCCACAGGTGGCAGCAGGGCGGGGTTGTGGACGAACCCAGCCTAGCCTGGCAGGGCTACTTACCACGCCCTGCCCTTAAAGGAAAATTATTTTGAAGGGAAAGAGAAGGTCTTATTTTTTCTTTACCTCACTGTGCTGCTGTCTTATCTCTTCTTCAGCTAAATTTTGTTTTTGCTTTTGTTTTTAGGGTTTTATAGTTCTGTATTCTGTGGAGAAGTGAGTGGAAAGGGTAGGTGTGCTGGAAACTGGGCCTAAAAAGTGGGACACAGGATGGATGTTTACCATCAGCACTTCTCAAGTGTTTTGGTCTCAGGACCTTTTTACACCCTTTCCCCTCTTTTTTTCTTTTTTAAGCTCTATTGAGTTATAATTGATATACCAAAAATAGCACGCATTTGATGTATACATCTTGATGAATTTGGACACATGCATATCCCTGTGATACTGTCTCTACAACCAAGGTACTAAACATATCTATTATCTCCAAAAATTTGCTTTTGTTCTTTTGTGTGTGTGTGTGCTTGGTAAGAATACTAGAAATGACATGTATCCTATTAATGTATTTTAAAGTGCATTATACTGTGTTGTTAACTATAGGTACTATGTTGTACAGAAGATCTCTAGAATTTATACATCTTGCATACAGAAGAATGGATAAAGAAAATGTGGTATATACACACAATGGAATACTATACAGCCTTTAAAAAGAAGGAAATCCTGCTATCTGCATGGATGAACCTAGAGAACACCATGCCAAGGAAAACAAGCCAGTCACAGAAGGAAATACACTGCGTGGTGTGAGGCATGTTCCACATATATAAGAATGGAATGGTGGCCATCAGGTGCTGGGGGCAGAGGGAAATGGTGAATCATTTTTCAGTGGCATAAAGTTTCCATTATGTAATATAATTAAAAAAATTTTAAATTGCAGCCTCTGTTGCCCAGGCTGGAGTGCAGTGGCGCGATCATTGCTCTCTGTAATCTCAAACTCAAGTGGGCTCAAGTGATCTCCCCACCTCAGCCTCCTGAGTAGCTGGGACTATAGGTGCGTACCACTATGCCCAGCTAATTTTTAAAAATTATTTCTTGTACAGACCTGGTCTCACTATGTTGCGCAGGCTGGTTTTGAACTCCTGGCCTCAAGTGATCTTCCTGCCTCAGCCTCACAAAGTGCTGGGATTATAGGCATGAGTCACCACACCTGGCCATCTTAACCCTTTTAAGATGGTTTAGTGGTATTAAGTACATTTATAGTGTTGTGCAACCATCACCACCCTCTATCGCTAGAACTCTTTTCATCTCGAAAACTGAAACTCTATACCTATTAAATGACAACTCCCCATTCTCCCCTACCTTGTCCACTTCTTCGTCCCCTTCCTTGTCTACCACCGTATCCTCTGTCTCCGTGAATCTGATTAGTCTAGGCACCCATGTAAGTGGAGTCACACAGAACATCTCCCCTTGTGGTTTACATCACCCAGCACAATGTCTTCAATGTTCACGTTGTAGTATGTTTCAGAACTTCCTTCTTTCTCCAGACTGAACAACACCCCATTGTAAGTGTACACCACATTTTGCCCATTCATTCATGGCTTGATGGACATCTGGGTTGCTTGTACCTTGCTTGCTATTGTGATGATGCTGCTACAAACATGAGTGTACAAATATTTCTTTGAGGCTCTGCTTTCAATTCTATTAGGTATATAACCAGAAGTGGATTTGCTAAGTCATATGGTAATTCTATTTTTAATTATTTGAAGAACCACCTATTGCTTTCTCCAGAAGCTGCACCATTTTGCATTTACACTAACACTACACAAGGGGGCCAGTTTCTCCACATCCTTGCCAACATTTGTTATTTTTCTATTTTTAAAAGATTATTTTAATTGACAAATAAAATTATACATATTTATGGTATATGATGATGATGTTTTGATATATGTATACGTTGTGGAATGGTTAAATAAAGCTATTTAACATATGCATTGCCTCATATAGTTATCATTTTTTAATGATGAGAACACTTAAAATCTACTCTCTTGACAACTTTCTTTTTTTTTTTTTTTTTTTTTTTTTTTTGAGACAGAGTCTCACTCTGTTGCCCAAGCTAGAGTGCCGTGGTGTCAGCCTAGCTCACAGCAACCTCAAACTTCTAGGCTCAAGCAATCCTCCTGCCTCAGCCTCCCAAGTAGCTGGGACTATAGGCATGCACCACCATGCCTGGTTAATTTTTTCTCTATATATTTTTAGTTGTCCATATAATTTCTTTCCATTTTTAGTAGAGACAGGGTCTTGCTCTTGCTCAGGCTGGTCTCGAACTCCTGAGCTCAAACGATCCACCCACCTCAGCCTCCCAGAGTGCTAGGTTTACAAGCGTGAGCCACCATGCCCAGCCAGCAATTTTCAAATATATTATCAATGTATTGTTATTAACTGTAGTCACTATGATGTACAATAGATCTCTTGAACTTGTTCCACCTAATAAATTTTATGGCCTTTGACCAACACCGACATCTCCCCAATCCTCCCAATCCCTAGCCTCTGGTAACTACAATTTTATTCATTATTTCTATGAGTTCAACTGTTTTACACTCCATATGGAAGTGAAGTCATGTGTTATTTGTCTTTCTGTGCCTGGCTGATTTTACTTGACATAATGTCCTCCATGTTCATCCATGTTGTCACAAATGACAAGATTCTCTTCTTTTGAAGGATGAATAATATTCAATTGTGTATATATGCCACATTTTCTTTATCCATTCATCCATTCATGGACACTTAGGCTGATTCTATATCTTGGCTGCAATGAACATGGGAACACAGATAGCTCTTCAACATACTGATTTCATTTCTTTTGGATATATACCCAGTAGTGGTATTGCTAGATCATGTGGTAGTTTTATTTTTAATTTTTTGAGGAACCTCCATACAGATTTTCATAATTGCTGTACTAATTTGTAATCCCACCAATAGTGTGCAAGAAATCCCTTTTCTCCACAAGCTGACCAATACTTGTTATCTTTCTTCTTTTTTATTATAACCATTATAACATGTATGAAGTGATATCTTATTGTTGTTTTGAATTGTATATCTCTGGCAATTAGTACAGTTGAATGCCTTTTCAGATACCTGTTGTGCATTTGTGTGTCTTCTTTTGAGAAATGTCTATTCAGGTCCTTTGATCATTTTTCAATTGGGTTATTTGTTTTCTTGCTATTGAGTTGAGTTACTTATATATTTTGGTTAGTAACTCCTTACGTGATACATGGTTTACAAATATATTATCTCACTCCATAGGTTGTCTCTTCACTCTTTCATTGTTTCCTTTGCTATGCAGAAGCTTTTTAGTTTGATACAATCCTTGCCTACTAGGGATAAATCCCACCTGATTATAATGGATGATGCTTTTAATGTGTTGTTGAATTTTTTATTTACTAATATTTTATTGAAGATTTTTGCATCTGTATTGATGTGGTCCTATTGGTCTGTAATTTTCTTTTATGGTAGTGTTTGGCTTTGGTATCAGGGTAATGCTGGGCTCATAGAATGAGTTTGAAAGTTTCCCCTCTTCAATTTTCTGGAAGAGTTTGAGAAGAATTGGTATTAATTCTTTTAATGTTTGGTAGAATTCAGCAGTGAAACCATAAAATCCTAAGCTTTTCTTTCATGGCAGACTTTTTATTACTAATTCAATGTCCTTACTCATTACTGGTCTCTTTTAATTTTCTATTTCTTCATAATTTAGTCTTGGTTGGTTGCATTTTGCCTAGGAATTTACCCATTTCTTCTAGGTCATTCAATTTGCTGGCATATAACTGTTCATAGTAGTCTCTTATGAGCCTTTGCATTTCTGTGGTATCAGTTGTAATGTCTCCTCTTTCATTTCTGATTTTACTTATTTGAATCTTCTCTCTTTTTTTTCTTAGGTTAGTCTAATTAAAGGTTTGTTGATTTTATTTATCTTTTCAAAAAACAGCTCTTTTCTATTGTTTTGTCAGTCTTTATTTCATTTTATTTCTATTCTGATCTTTATTATTTTCTCCCTTCTATTAACTTTGTGTTTAGCTTGTTCTTTTTCTAGTTCTTTGAGGTGTAAAGTTAGGTTGTTTATTTGGGACCTCTTTTTTTGATGTAGGCATTTATTGCTTTAAACTTCCTTCTTAGAACTGTTCCTGCTGCATCCCAGCAGATAGGTTGTATGTTCATTTTTGTTTGTGTCAAGATATTTTTAAACTTATTTTTAATTTCTTCTTTGGCCCATTGGTTGTTCAGGAGCATGTTGTTTAATTTCCATGTATTTGTGAATTTACTTTCTTTCTTTCTTTTTTCTGAGACAGAATCTCACTCTGTCACTTGGCTACAGTGCAGTGGTGTCATCATAGCTCACTGCAACCTCAAACTCCTGGGCTCAAGAGATCCTCCTGACTCAGCCTCCTGAGTAGCTGGGACTAAGCACGCCACAATGCCCAGCTAATTTTTCTACTTTTAGTAGAGATGGGGGTCTCACTCTTGCTCAGGCTGGTCTTAAACTTCTGAGCTCAAGCGATCCTCCCGCCTCGGCCTTCCAGAGTGCTAGGATTACAGGTGTGAGCCACTGCACCTGGCCTAGAACTTAGTATTTCAGAAATATGTCATATTAGAAATATAGTGAATATTGGAAACTGAAGATTTAAAATAACAAATTGATTACATGCCAACATACTTTTAATAAAAACAACTGTATTTTCTAAAACAAAACAATTTAGAGAGAGAGTAGTACTGTTTTATAGTTTTGCAAACCTCTTTAATTTCTGGCTTAATAGAAGATAGCTTGATTCTCATATCTGCTTCCGTGTTCAGTCTGTTGTGTGTGTTGTTTTGATTAAAGTAGACAAAGGAAATCCAGGTTCTCATACAGATTTCTAGTGGAAAATATTAGTATTTTAATATCTTTTTCAGATCACTGATAGCTTTCTTTGATATCTTACCAAAATTGGACAAATGGCAGTTTTTGAAAAATTAGTTGCGATATGGAATGTGTGCCCATATCGGTGAACTTCTCATACTCTGCTATATTAACCTCCATTGGTCTGTCTTACATTTTGAATGGGTCTGATTTATTCATGCCTGATTTTGTAATATCACTCATTGTTCATTTTGAAAATAATGATTTAGTGAGAAATGTTCACTTCATTCATTTTTGAGAAAATGTCTGCCAGATATCCAAGTCTGAATAATCATAGTTTGTCAGTCATTCTTTCTGATAAAAATGATGTTCTGGCCAGGCGTGGTGGCTCATGCCTGTAATCCTAGCACTTTAGGAGTCCAAGGAGGGAGAATTCCTTATGAGCTCAGGAGTTGGAGACCAGCCTGAGCAAGAGTAAGACCCCGTCTCTACTAAAAATAGAGAAAATTAGCCGGGCATCGTGGCGCACGCAGGTAGTTCCAGCTACACAGGAGGCTGAGGCAGGAGGATCACTTGAGCTCAGGAATTTGAGGTTGCCGTGAGCTATGATGACACCCCTTCACTGTAGCTAGGTGACAGAGCAAGATTTTCTGTCTCAGAAAAAAAAAAATGATGTTCTATGAAAAAAGCAGGTAACTCAACTTGCAATGCAAACAATCGTGTCAATGCTGTCAGTACTCTGGTATCCAGCAGAAGTGCTTTATGCTCGGACTATTAACAAGACATGAACTCAAGGGACATGTTTTAATAAAATTAATAATTATTACTCCATCATGGACATTCTTACATGAAGCTGGCCTTTTTGTCAAACTGCAAGTATGTGGGGCTAAAGAATATGATCTCTGGTGCAGTTTGGTGCTACTTTGTTGATTTGGGTTAAGACCCCAGAAGTTTCACCAAACACTGTTGCTTTCATATCATCACTGCAAGTGTCCACAGACTGAATACTGTAAAACACTCTTAGTACTGCTAGGAAAATGGTGTTGACCTCGTGGACACCCTCCCCCTGCCCCAGAAGCCCCAGAAGCCCAGGGATCATAATTTGAGAGCCACTGGTCTATATGACCATGGGCACCAATAGCACATGGCCACCAACACCTCGATATGCTTTCCTGGGCCTCAGTTTTCTCCACTAAAGGAAGGCTTGGGCAGGCTCAACATTTCTCCACACTGCTGGGCCTTCTTTGCTCGTCTAATGCTCTCGGCCGCTTTTTCCTCCCTCTCTCATGCCTCCTTTTCTCTCCACGGCTCCTCCTCAGCTTACCTCTTGCAAGTTGGCATCCTCCTTGTTGTTGTTTCCCCTCCTCCTTCTCTCCCTGGGTGATCGTTTCACCTCCTGGTCTATAACCATCACCTGCAGGCTGACAGCTCCCAAATCTCTATCTTCAATCCAGATGTCTGTCCTGGGCTCCAGTTTCATGGTTGCACCTGGGACCTCCCCACCTGTGTGCCCTACAGGCACTCAGAGTCAGCGTGTCTAAACTGATTCTTGGCCTTCACCCACACATTGCCTCCTCTTCTAGAATAGCCAGTCTTGGTTCCTCCATCATCCATTCAACTGCTTCAGCCCGAATCCCAGGAGTCCTCCTCCCCCTTATCTGGCTCCCTCACTTCCCTCATCTGATGGCCCCCGCCCATCAGTCCTGCCTCCTAAATACTCCCCCACCTCCCTGCTCTCCAGCCCCAACACCACTGCCTCAGGTCAGGCCCCGGCACTGCTGACCTAAACTACTGCGGGAGCTTTCTCTCTCGTCCCCCTGCCCCCAGTTTTCAACCTATACTCTACAGCTTGGGGTGGAAACACAAGAGTTATCTGCTCATACTTTTGTTTTTTCATTAAATAAATACATATTGAGTACTTGTCACTCCAGGCACTGTGCAGGGCGTGGGGCTACAACCCAGAACACCACAGATAGCGTCCCTGGCCTCCAGCACTCAGCGTGTAAAGGAAGAGAGAAAAGTGTGGGGCACAGGTCACTGAGACGCAGTGCGATGGGGAAAGATGGGGAAGGTGCTTGGGAACCCTGAGAAGCATTGACTGAAGGCTAGCTGGGTCTGAAGGGTGGTCAGGGAACACTGCGTGGAGGAAGCAACTCTCAGACTGCTCACTGCGTGGGGGTTGGCTAAGAGGTGGGCATGTGGTGGTGACAAGCTTTCCTGGAAAATTTGCTCATCTCATTTCCCTGCTAAATGACTCTCTTCTGAGCTTCATCACTGCCTGCAGGGTCAAGTCCAAATTCCTTACGTGGAATACAACCTTTATGGCCTCACCTTCCACCACTGCCCTGTACTGGCTGTAATCAGCCCGTGCTACTTTCGGTTCCCCAGCCCCTGCTCTCTCTCCGCTCCAAGCCTTTGCATACGTGGGTCTGTGTCCTCCACCCTTCGCAGGCAGCCCTGCCTTGCCTGTCTCTCCAACTCTGAATCCCTGTCAGCTGGTCCAGGGGACCCTCCCGGCCCCTCCCACGTAGACTTTGCAGCTCCCTCTCTCATTCTCCCCACCTGCACGTACACCTCTCACCTCTCTGCACTTCTCGTTAGCGCTCGTCCACCTGTGTTCTGTCCTGCTCCTTCCTGCCAGCGCAGGATCCCAGCTCCTCTCGAGGGCCCACACGCTCACCTCATGAGCATTTTGGGCATCCCCAGGATGTGTGACTCACGTGCTAGTGGACAAAGTTAGACAATGACCCTTACCCCTCCCCCATCTCTTCCCCTCCTCCAGCTCTGCAATCTCCCTTTGCCCCTACCACACCCCAGGGAGCTATCATTTCTGCTGGACATTGCCACACCCGTCAGGCACCAGGCACGCCACGATGCTCTTGGCAGCCTCAGTGTAGGAGCAGTGCTGTGGGGCTGCTGGTCCCCATTGCCTTATAAAGATACATCTAAGTCACAAATACCAGTCCAGCTTAGAATCAGTTCCTCCTTTCCAATGAGCAAAGCTTTGTCTCTGAGCAGCTCATTGTGCCTGTTTCCTTCTTCCCTTAGAGAGAGATCTTTCTCACGGGGCCTCTCAACCCCTCATGCAAATAGGCTTCCCAAGGTCCATCCACGAGCTGTCTAGACAGGTGTGGCCTGCGCTGCCCTCTGCCCCACCAGCCTGGAGGCGAAAGATGTGTGGGTATTTATTGATTTACAATAAAACTTTATATAAGAAATGCTGAACACAGCTTCATTAAAAAATAGAATAAATAGTTGAGAAATAAATAGAATAAAAAGTTAATGTTCCCCTTCCACCCCTCCCTCCATCCTACCTTACAGATAGGCACTGTTAATTATTTGGTGGAAATGTTCAGACTTTTTGCTTTGCATTTACACATACATGTGCCTGGGATATTATCTGGGAAAGTAATCTTTTTTCTCCCCTGAATTTTCCCTTTTCCTGCCCTCACATTTATGGAGCCTATTAGCTCCAGAGTGGCTCCCCAAGTTAGAAAACTGTATCAACCCTCAAGCATCTCTGGCTTCTGTGTGCCGAAAGCTTAAGCATTTAGGGCAACTTTAGATGCTCATCACAGGATTCTCTTGCACAGATTAAATGCCTTGACGAAAACAAGATGGAAGAAGGATTTCCTCTGGGGTGGAAAGACCTCCAACTCTTTTCACCCTTCCCTCTCCAGTCTGGCTGGGGGCAGGAGACACAGAGGAGAGAGGTCTGTGGTTTCCTGAGTCCCACCCCACCTTCTAACAGTTTCCCGGGGCAGGCAGGAGCAAGATCCCAGAGGAAGGCCTCATGGTGGGCTAGGCCATGAGGACACAGGCAGCCTGGTCCAAGGTCCCTGGCTGCCCATGAGGGCACAAGACAGTAGACGCTACCAGACTTGGCCTCAGCTGACTTCACAGGCACCTCTTCTAGCCCAGTGTTCTGGAAAATGCAGACACACCTGAAATTAAGTTTCCTATTGTCAGGATGGAAGCTTACCGTAAACACCGAGTTGAGTTATAGACTAAAATTTAATTTCTTTCATACCTGAGTTTGTGAACTGAAATTCATTTCTATGGTTTATACTATTTATATTATGCCACTTAAAAATTAACAATATACCTTGAAAATTTTTCCACAGCAGTAGAAATGAATAAATAGGAATGAGGTACATTTATCTCAGTCTTTTCAAAAAGCTGAATATTACTTTTTTAAAAAAATACATATGCATGTGAGGAGACGCAAACAGTACCAAAGGAGACAGCAGTTCCCTGGTCCTCAATTCCCACTCCCTAGACATAACTATTAACAGCTTCTTGAGGATTCTTCTAGAAATTTTCTAAGCAGGTAAAGTCATATATTTAGTTCTGTATAGCTCTTTGTATATACAAATAAGTGCAAACTATATATACTTTTCTGCTTATATATTTTCTATTATAATAAAGATCTTTCTAGTATGATTTTACTATTATATATTATGTACTATAAATAATAGTTATTATTTATTACTTATTGTTAAATGAGTTCTACTTATCTAAGTAGATATAGTTCTACTTCATTTCTTTCAATGGCTACCTAGTCTTTTACAGAATGAATGTGCCCCATGTATTCAACCAATTGACTGGCATTTAAGTTTCCAGATTTTTAGCTATTACCAATTAAGGACACAATGAACATGAGAAACGCTTGCATTTATGGACCACAGATGTTGTTGGTATATGGTAAGTCACATAATCCTTGTAACAGCTCAATGAGATAGCTCCTTTCATGGACCCTACTTCATGAGGAAGGAATTAAGTCACAGAGAGGTCAATAACTTTCTCAAGGTCTCATATCTGGTAGGTGGCAGTTCTGGGACTTGAATCCTGGTCCTAAGCCTGCACTCTAGATTGCTACACCACAGCTCCCCAGTAGACCCTGAGCACTCGCGCTGGTATATCCATAAATACACTGTAGCAGTGCACCTGCTGGGTCAAGATATGTGCATTCTACACTTTTTTTTTTTTTTTTTGAGACAGAGTGTCACTTTGTTGCCCGGGCTAGAGTGAGTGCCGTGGCATCAGCCTAGCTCACAGCAACCTCAGACTCCTGGGCTTAAGCGATCCTACTGCCTCAGCCTCCCTAGTAGCTGGGACTATAGGCATGAGCCACCATGCCCGGCTAATTTTTTTGTATATATATTTTTTAGTTGGCCAGATAATTTCTTTCTATTTTTAGTAGAGACGGGGTCTCACTCTTGCTCAGGCTGGTCTTGAACTCCTGACCTCGAGCGATCCACCCGCCTCGGCCTCCCAGAGCTAGGATTACAGGCGTGAGCCACCGCGCCCGGCCTGCATTCTACACTTTAACAGTGCTAAGTGGTCAGGATGTCGTTTTATGTAGAGAGCAATGTGTTTCTTTTCATAACCAAGTGCAGAGCCCACTTGTTTCCCACGCACCTGCTGATGCCCTGGTGCCCTATTACATAAGGGGCTTCTCTCTGCTGTGCCAGGGCTTCAGCTCTGAAGCCTGTCTGGCCTTCTCTGGGCTGGACTGGGCTCCAAGGAGTCTTGGTAATCCCCTCATGGCCGTCTGGCTAATGCCAAGGCCACGGGCTGCTGGAGAAGTCTGTCCCGGCTCCTCTCTTTGTAGCCTCTCGGTCTCCCAAGGGTGAGGTTACCTCCCAACTAGAGGCCGCCTAGGCCCCATTTTCCTTCTCCATCTGCAAGAGCAGAGAATAGCGGCCACCCACCCAAACAGAATGGGCTGCTTTTTGCCTCCCCACCTGCAGCTCCCACAGCTAACCACAAGGGAACCCAAGGCCTCCAGGCCTTGATCTGCGCCAGACCCGCCCGGAGGTGGGAGGTCAGATCGTGTGGCCTAGCTTCTCTGTGGATGTGGCCTTTATAGGACTGTATCAGTGGTTCTCAAACAGGGACAGTTTTGCCCCCAACCAGGAGGGGACATTTGGCAATGTCTGGAGATATTTTTGGTTGTTATAACTTGGGGTGTGTGTGTGTGTGTGTGCATGTGGGGAGAAAGAAGCCAGGAACACTGCTAAACATCCTATAATGCACAGGACAGCCCTGACAACAAAGAACTATCCAGCCCAAAGTGTCAGCAGTGCTGACATTGGGAAACCCTGGGCTATAGCAGGGCTGACAGTGCCCAGCACATGAATGTCACCCATGGCTCCTGCATCTCTGTTTAACAGGAGCTGAGGGGTGGGTGGTATCTGGTTTGAAGGGAAGTGGCTTAAAGCTTATTTATAAAAAGCTTTTTATCAGGTGGCTGAGGTGAGAGGATTTCTTGAGGCCAGGAGTTCAAAGCTGCAGTGTTCTATGATCTGTCATAACCACACTTCACTCCAGCTTGGGCAACATAGTGAGACCCCTGTCTCTTAAAAAGCAAACAAACAAACAAAAATGCTTTTTATAAACAATGAGTAGACACCAATTTCCCCCTCAAAGAATGGTAGAATGGCTGGTGAAGTTTGGGGGTGAGCAGTGGGACAGACAGGTATTCTCTACATGCAATTACAGGCTACTGAGAAATTAAGGATGTTGAAAACACTATAAAAGCTACTAAATATGGCCCTGCTATTCTCAAAAAAAATTAACTAGAGTTAAATGCTTTATCAGTAAGCCAGGTAGAAAGAAATTTCGCTCAGCAGGCTAGAAACTCAAAAAGCAAGACAAAGAACAAGAAAACAGACTGACAAAAAGGAACTGGAACAAATTAATTAGGAAAAAAAGCAGAAATTAATGAATTAGAAAACAGAAAATCTGTAACTTTAATAAATGCATTTAAGACAAATAAAATAGTTTGGCATGCTTCTCAAGAAGGAAACAAACAAAATTAAATAAAAGTGCGTGTAGGAGTGGAACAAAAACACTGATAAAAGAAACCGCAGTGGAACGTCTCTGTGTGCAAGTGACACGGGCTTGGGGCAGAGTGGTGGACTCTGCAGCATCTTCACGAATTTATTTAACAACTATTTACTGAGCACATGCCATGTACCAGCCACCATTCTAAACACTGGGGGTACAGCATTGAACAAAATAGACAAAAAGGGGTGCCCTCAAAGAGTGCCATTCTGCCTGAGCCCTAGGGATCCATGTGGTGACAGCAGGTGGGAATCAGTAATATCAGTTCAGCTAAGACCCAGGCTGGCCCAAATGCCTGGATCTCAAAATGTTTGTTGATTGAACAAGAAAATGCTGAAGTTTAGATGAGGTGGTAGAGCAGGAGATGAGAGCAAGTTTAACTTAATTCCAGAAAGTCTGGATCCAGAGGGCAGATTCTACCATATAAGAAAATTAATATTTCTTAATGACCCCGGGAACCTGTCTTTTTGCCAAGGATTGATGTAGCTGAAGTGGTGTCCTGCTCTGAAACCAACTGACCAGCTCTCAGATACCCTGCCTATTAAAAATAAGGACCAAATATGGAGTTGGTTCCTCCTCCCTCTGCCTCACTACTCCAGACTCCCAGCACATAAGGAAAGAAATCTTTGCTCCAAGAATTGGAGCCATGCCAGCCCCTGACCTTTAGAAGACTCCATGGCAGCCTGGCTCTCCTAAAGGCCAGCGTGGAATCACCCTGAAACACTGTGTTAGACCATTTTGTGCTGCTGTAACAGAATACCATAGACTGGGGAATTTATAATGAACAGAAACCGACTTCTCACAGTTACGGGGCTGGGAAGTCCAAGATCAAGGGGCTGACATCTGGTGAGGGCCTCTTGCTGCTTCATCCCATGGCGAAGGTGGAAAGGCAAAGAGAGGGCCAGAGAGAGAGAAAAGGGGGCAACTTTGTCCTTTTATGAGAAGCCCACTCCCGCGGTAACAGCATGAACCCATTCACTCTGCCCTGTGGCCCAATCCCCTCTTGTTAGGCCTCGCCTCCCAGCACTGTTTCATTGGGGATTAAGTTTCCAACTCACCCTTTTGGGGGGACACATTCAAACCACAGCACGCTCTTTGTTTTAGGCCTCTCACATGCATTCATGGCAAATGCTACAGGACTTCTCTCCTATCTCCACTCCTTCTAGAACCTTGGGAACACCAGGGCATGTTCACATTTATACAAGGAGAAAAAGAAGCAGTTCTATCTGGTCTTCTCTCCCTGATCCTGACTCCCTGACTCCCTCGCCATTCCGATGGCTTTTGTATTTTTTTTTTTTTTCCTACATTGGGTTTTACTGAAGTGAGTACTGATTGCAGAGATTATGGACAACTATGAAAATTCATTTGTTGAGTTTGAATGAAAGAACCCTTCCCTTGCTCCTACGGCAGTCTCTAGTGCCCTTTTGGTCTCTGGGCAGAGCTGGTTGGGTACTGGATTTGCTTAGACTTGAGAGCAAACTTGATGACTCAGTAGGACAAGGAGGACTGGCGAGCTGGCTTGGGACACCAGGGACATAGGGCTGTTCTGACTAGGCCCTTGGTTTGGAATAAGGGGGTGCTCCCCCAGAAGAGGCCTCCAACAGCCAAGATGTGACCTAGATGGGGCAAGGGTTGCAAAGGAATGAGAAGCACTCTGTTGGATCCAAGCCAACTTTGCACTAGAGGCAAAGAGGAAACACTTATTGGTTCATTAATTATAGGATGCCATAGGATTGGCGTTGCCTCTGGGTGTGGGGGCAGTAACCTGTGCTTTAAACAAACACCCCATCACTCAACAATAATTAGCAGCAACAATAGGCTTCTTCATAGAACTAGATTGACAGGTGGCCCACAACACACAGCCTCCAGCCTGGCCTAGAACTGGGCTTTCGTGCCACACCTGTGGGGCCAGCCAGCCCGTGCCTGGCCAGCCCGCAGGGGCACGGGCACAGAAGTGACACATTCTTCCTTGGACTCTTTGCTAAGAACTTGCTATGTAGTAGGCACCGAGAGGAACACACAGGAAATGTGAGACACAGACTTTACCCACAGTCTAGTGAATTGAGGAGACGAGATTAAGCTCGAAAAGTTAAACAGCAGCACAAGAAAGATCACATATAATATGAAGTGTGTGAATACTCAGAGCTGAATGGAAGCTGTGGACAGGGACTCCCCACCAGGTGGATGGGAAGGCGGGGTGTGGTGAGGTCTGCATTACCTGCAGGGTTTCTGCCAGGACACGCTGCCATGTCTCTCATAAAAGAAGTGGGAAACACAAAGAAGAAAAGGAAAAAAGTCTTGCTAACAACACTTGCTAGAGATAAGTATTATTACTGTTTTGGTTATATCCTTTAAGATTTTTTCTGTGCATATATATGTCCACACATATATATTTTATTACATAAATGCGTTTGTACTGTACATATTGTTCTGTGATTTGCTTTTCATATTTAGCAATAAGTGAGGAACTTTTTCCTTGTCAATAATTAAACTTCTTACTGATTTATTGTATTTCACTATGTATTTATCATAATTTAATCAATCCCTTGTTATTGGTGCTTTAGGTTATTAACAGTTGTGGCCATTATATATAATGCTGACTCTGTGCACATCCTTATTTTTATCCTTGGGGTATAGTCTTTAAGCAGAATTGCTAGATTGAAGAATATGCACACTTCCAAGGACTTTGGCCCATATTACCAAACTGCCTTCCAGAAAGTATACATCAACTTAGACTCTCACCACCAGTCCTAAGAGAGGCCCTTTCACTGCATCCTTCCCAACACTAGGTATTATGAATAGCATTTTTAAAAATTTTGCAAACTTGATAAGCAAAAAAAAAAAAAAAGATTTCATTGTTGCTTTAATTTGCTTTCCTTTTTCTTTTTTCTTTTTATTAGTTTTGTTACTTGGACTCTTTTACAGGCCAGTTAGTCACTGGTAATTTTTTTGACAAATTATCTGATTGTGTGCTTTATCTGGTTTTCTGTGCAGGGTGTTTTTCAAAAAATTTACTTAGTGTGGTATATCTCTTTTGTTTTATTAATTTAGAAGAGTACTTGGTATGTATTCAGGCCATTAACTCTTTGTCTTTCATATATTACAAATATTTTATCCTGGATTGTCATCTGCCATGTCTTTGTCCATTTTCAAAGCATTCATAAATCTAAACTGTCCCCGGAATCAAGGTAGTCTGAATGGGCTTTCCAGACCACTGGACTGGAGGTGGCCATGCCTGGAAGCAGGAGGTCAGTGCGGTCCCTGCCGGAGCGCAGGTGTGGCGGGACCAGGCGGCAGGTAGGGCAGGGCTGGAGAGGGTGCGAGCTGAGTGGAGAGGTGGCCGCTGTGGTGGCCTTGGGCAGGGGAGGGAGACAGGGAGGAGCCCAGGGTGACTCACAGGGTGCTGACCCGGGCGAGGGCGTGAGCAGGTGGAGGATGAGCCAGGGTCGGGACTACAGGAAGAGGAGCGGTGTGGGTGGGGGCAGAGGTTGTGACAATTCCCTTTGGGATTGTTGCGTGGAGGCTTCTGGTAGGATAACTTGCTGCTCTTTGGATCTCGAGGACTGGACTGGTTTCTTTGTGTCAGGCTCAGAAAGGCTTTTTCTGCGACAGAATTATGTATTCACACAAACCATCTCTTAATATTTTAGTGGAGCTTTTTACATTTAAATCTTAATCAGGCCAGGCACAGTGGCACAGGCCTGTAGTCCCAGCTACTCAGGAAGCTGAGAGGGGAGGATTGCTTGAGCCCAGGAGTTCTAGGCTACAGTGCACCACGATCACGTCTGTGAATAGCTGGTGCACTCCAGCCTGGGCAACATCATAAGACCCCATCTCTAAAACAGAAACAAAAATAAATCTTATTCTAGGTCAAATATGTTATATTTTGGCTAATTGTGAGAGTTAAGGGGATATCTTCTTTTTCCTGAAATCACCAATGACTAAAATATCTCTCCTTGCCCTTCCGATATTCAGTCCACCTGAATCTTACATTTCCACGTCTCCCTGGGTTGCTCTAGGACGCTCTGGTCCGTTCCATCGAGTCGTCCGTTCCTGCACCAGCATCATCTCTGTTGATCACACTTTCTTTAAATATATTTCAGTAGGTGCTAGAATAAGGTGTACTTCACACTTTTTTCTCAGAATTTCTTTGTCCTTTTAGGATGGACTTCCAAGTCATCTTGCCAAGCATTGCTCCCCTGAACCACCAGGTAGGAGCGGGGATCATGGGTGACCCCAGCCAGGCTCTTTGCACTTGTGAGCACCAAATGCACCAGGAGCTGGATTCGGTGGGGCCAGACTGTCCTCCTGGCACAGAAATCACTCAGCTTCCTTAGGAAGAAGCCCCGCACTGTCATGGACCTCCAGTTGGGGCACATCCAGCTCCTGGCCCAGTGACAGTCCTGTGATCACCCAGAGCCCCTGTGTCGCTGCCGCTGCTGCTACAGCACCTGGCCTGTGCTCCAGACTGTGGCTGAGCCCACGGTATTGGGGTCCTCCCGTCAGTGGTGTACGGACGGGACCTGCCTGCAGCCAGTGCCCTCTCCAAGCCTGGTCTTTTCTGAGCACGTCCTGGAGGCTAGTGCTGGGGGTCTTTTCTTAATCCGTTCTCATCTGCGTTATTGCCAGAAAGAATTCTTCACAGTTGCTGGCATTGTGACGGCTTTTTCCTAGTTTCTTTGGTGAACACGTGTTTTTCTCTATTTAACATTTGCTAGGTTCTTTTTTTTTTTTTAAGGTAACTTTTTCAAGATCTTTTTAAATTGAGGAATAACAAACCTAAAGTCACAAATCCTAAGTATACATCTCAGTGAATTTTTACATAGGTATTGGCTATGTCACCACTACCCCAATCATGATATTAATATTTCTTTTAGAGTTAAGAAGCTGTTGGTGGGAGGTGGGGTGGAGAGGGAAATCGTGACTGTGTTCCCACATGGCCAGTTTTTTTCTAGAACTATTGCTAAGTGGTGTAAGGACGGGGAGCCCCATGTCCGGTGTGGCTTTGTAAAGAGGTGTGGAGAGCAGAGTGGGTGGGGGTGGTGGGTCGGGTTCTGGTCTTTCTCTTTACGAGCTGTGGGAGTTTCTGCACCTCAGTTTCAACAACTGTAAAATGGGAGTAGATGATAGCTCCTACCTCCCAGGTGGCCACGAAGATTACATGAGGCAGTGCATGTACCACGTGTGCAAAAATGTTAATTGTTGTTTTTGTTGTAGTTAACAATGAGGAGGAGGAGGAGGAGGCCTGGTTCTTGACTAAGAGTAGCATCAGAATCGCCTGGGGCCCTCTCACAAAATGCACGTGCTCAGCCTGGCCAGATCTACTGAGTCAGGATCTGGATTTTAAACGTCTCCCCAAGTCATTCTGTGGCTCATCTGTGGGCAAGACCCTCTGGGACTGGAGGTGGCCCTGACTGGAAGCAGGGAGGCCAGTGGCCCTGCCGTGGCACAGGTGTGGCAGGACCAGGCCTCGGCTAGGGCAGGGCTGGAGCTGGTGTGAGCTGGGCACACTCAGGCGGAGTGGAGAGGTGACCCTGCTGTGGTGGCCTTGGGTAGGGGAGGGAGATGGGGAGGAGCCCGGGGTGACTCCCAGGGTACTGACCTGGGCGAGAGTGTGAGCAAGTGAGACTGTGACAGTTCCCTTTGGCTCCTGGTGGGGTAGCAAGTCACCGTTTGGATCTCTAGGCTGGGTGGCTGGTGCGGTCCTGGGAGGCAGTGGTGGGGAGGAGACGGAGAACGCCACGGGCCCGGTCACAGCGCAGAGGTAGGGGCAGAGGAGGGCCGGGTTCAGGAGCACGCACCTCTGCAATTCTGCCCTCGCTAGAAGCCGGGAAGAGCATCCCATGTAGTAACCCTCACCGAGGACTGTCGGTAAATAAACTCCCGCTCCCCATCTGAGGATGAATTCTGCCTTTGGGTCATTTCCTTTCTTCACAGGTCACAAAGTTTTCTATGTGAAGGACAGTGTCTGATCTTCCCATGTCCCCTCCGCCCTCCGCCCTCCGTGCTGTCACACAGACCCAGCCCCAGGTGGGGGGTTCCCTAGACGCCGGCTTTCTTCAGACCTGGAGACCAGCACCCTTCGGTGAGAACCTAAGCCCTTCCAGTGCCTCTCAGACGCGTTTGCACGCAGAACTGCAGGCGTGAGAGAAACGATGAAAGACACTGCATTGCTGGGGGAAGGCCATCCTGGAATGAATTGTTCATGTGCTCATCCTAGAACACCGCTGTCCAGTAGAACTTCCTGTGACGACGGGAATGTTCTGCACTGTCCAGTACAGCGGCCACTGGCCACGCGTGGCTACCGAGCATTTGAAGCGTGGCTAGTATGACTGAGGAGCTGAAGTTTTCATTTTAATGAATTAAAATTGAAACTGAAAAAAAGGAAAGCAGGCAGCATGAGGTTACATTCACTGGGTCAGGGACAGAGAGGGATGCTAGGCCTGCCACCCCATCTGACTGCCTCGCTACCACATGCCCCCAAAAGGGACTTCGAAAATGGGTCTTTGAAATCAAATCTTTCTCCCCTCCCCCACCCCCAGGCTCAGCCCTGGTCTTGCAGGCCCAAGAAGGCAGTGTCCTGTCGTCACAGGCCTCTCCCAGCCTTCCTTCTCCCTGTCCTCCCACCTTGGCAGCACTGACTATTGCCTGTGTCCTTCCTTCTGCCCTGCACCCCCTCCCTGCCCCTCGTCCTGCCGCATTAAGCCCTGCCTCCTCCAAGAAGGCGTCCCAGACTTTGTCCCTTCTATATGAGGCTGTTTTAGGGCCCTGAACAAATTCTGTTTGGTTCCAGTTGGGAGTGGGGTGGCAGGGATAGCTCTCTGGAAGACGCAGCTGAATTTCAGACTCCTCTGACCACTACTCACACTGCACAGGAGATCTTAATGCCCCGACCACGACACACACCTACGTACAGACACACTGCACCCAAGCAACAATGTTGTCAAAATTGTATTTACCCTCACGACATGTGAGGCACTTCGATATTTTCTGTTCTGTTCTGTTTATTTTTTAAAGAAAAATACTGATTGTGACTCTCCAGGCATGGAGTCATTCCATAAAATGGCCATGGGCACAGATGCTGTCTAAGAGAAAGGTGCCAGCTCAGTGTCAGGGGCACAGGCTGCACGTCTCATCCCTCTGGATGAGGCTCCTCATGGAGCCAGATGGCACCTCCGGGTCTGGGGGGCTCAGCAGTGCTACTTCCCTGGCAGGGCTACAGAGAACAAGGAGAAGCAGAGCAATACATGGGCTCCTGCCTGGCAGTGTTACCACAATAGAAACATCTTACCAGCCAAGGGACAACGCTAAACATATTTAAGGAGCATTCCAGGTGCAAGTGAGTCTTGAGCCTCATCTCCCTTCAGATTTTAGCCCTGAATTTAAAGTTATTGGAAACAAGACCATCAGAAATAGCTAAATCAGGCTGGCACGGAGGCTCATGTCTGTAATCCCAGTGCTTTGGGAAGCCGAGGCAGGAGGATCCCTTGAGACCAGGAGTTTGAGACCAGCCTGGGTAACATAGTCAGACCTTGTATCTATGAAAAATTAAAAAAACTAGCTGGGTGTGGTGGCTTGTGCCTGTAATCCCGGCTACTCAGGAGGCTGAGGCAGGAGGATCTCTTGAGCCTAGGAGTTCGAGGTTGCAGTGAGCTATGATCATGCCACTGTACTGTAGCCTGGGCGATAGAGCAAGACCCTGTCTTTAAAAAAAAAAAAGAAAAGAAAGAGCGAGCTAATCAAAATCCCCTGCATCTAAACCAAGTGTTTTATTTCTCTGAGGGCCTCAAGCTCAGCTGACATCTACTGAGCACAGTGTCCTAACAGTGGCTATCTGATTTCTCAACCCTCGGCAAAAGAAAAGAAACAGCCCAGAAGGGGGGTGGTGGTAGGTGGTTTTGTAGACAACAGAAAAGCGAAGGCGGTCAGGAAGCAACAAATGGAAACACAGTCTCATTATCGCCCAGTTCCACGGATGTCGATGTCCACTCCAGTGGGAAAAGGGGACGTTTTTAAGGCGCTAGGGAGCTGTGGGCCACCTTTTAGCAAGATTTCCCTTCAAAGTGATTAAAATAGTGTCTTGGCAATTGAAGTTTCACTTTTCAGAAAAAGTAATTCATGGGAACCTCGTGATTCCAGATAAACGAGATGCTGTCGAGCTGCTCCTGAGTAGGGCTAGAGCTCCTCGCAGGACCGTAGCGACCAAGGCACACCGTGCTCTCAGGCTCAGGGCCAAGCCCTTTGCTCCCAGCCTGGTTGGCCACACAGCTGCAAATGCCTCCATGACCGTGGGACTCCTTTGTTCACCAGTGTGAATTTGGGAACAAATCCGTTCCAGTCTGAAAGCTTGCCGACACTTGAGATAGCTATGGAGAGAGGACTCTGAGCTGGACACTGCCTGGAGACAGCAGGCCTGGGTGGGGTGGCCTAAGGGGCCAGAAGGCAGGACAGAGCCACTTAGTAGTTGGGCTAGAGGGGCAGTTTCAGGAGCAGTGAGGCGGGGGGGGGGGGGTGGGGTGGGCTTGAAAACAAATTCTACCCTCTTCACGGCTTTGCCCGAGCGAGGGCAGTCCTCTCACCAAGGCAGGGCCAGTCCCTGTTTCTCTGGGAACCTGTCTCCTCCTGGCTCCCTGGTCTCTTGGTCCCCAGATCTGCTTATGGGAGTCACCTGGGTGACTGCAGGGACACTCCAATCAGTGCGGGGACCTCAAAGAAAAGCCAGGTGCTTCTGAGACACGAGGCTTTCCTCCCACACCATATGAGAACACGCGTCCAGGAGAAGCAGTGGGGCTGGGATCCGTCACACCACCAGGAGCCTTCTGCCTTAACAATAGGTTACTATATATTGTGCGTGTGTAATACATTACACATCCCATTGTTGATATTTGCAGATGCTGTTTGATTACAAAATGATGAAACCACTTCTGATGGGGGAGACTAACAATAAATAACAATAATAACCTAAAATAACAATATCAAAGGTCTTTGAAAAGAGTTCAGAGGGTTAACAAAGTTTTATTCTGTGACATGTCCCCAAGGCCAGAAATGGGGTAGGGCTTGACCAAAGTGGTGGTCTCAAGAAGTTGCCTCAAGAAATTCTTTGTTTGTGTTTTTGTTTTTTTTTTTTTTTTTTTGAGACAGAGTCCCACTTTGTTGCCTGGGCTAGGGTGAGTGCCGTGGCGTCAGCCTAGCTCACAGCAACCTCAAACTCCTGGGCTTAAGTGCTCCTCCTGCCTCAGCCTCCCGAGTAGCTGGGACTACAGGCATGCACCACCATGCCCGGCTAATTTTTTCTATATATATTTTTTTAGTTGTCTAGATAATTTATTTCTATTTTTAGTAGAGACGGGGTCTCGCTCAGGCTGGTCTTGAACTACTGACCTCGAGCGATCCACCCGCCTCGGCCTCCCAGAAGGCTAGGATTACAGGCGTGAGCCACTGCGCCCGGCCAAGGAATTCTTATTTCTGTGGAAACCTAACAATGTGAGGGCGAGAGTAAAACCTCCCAAGCTTGGGCATTCTAGGCCAGACATGGTGGCTCACGCCTGTAATCCTAGCACTCTGGGAGGCCGAGGCGGGAGGATCGCTTGAGCTCAGGAGTTCAAGACCAGCCTGAGCAAGAGCAAGATCCCAAAAAATTAGCCAGGCATGGTGGTACAAGCCTATACTCCCAGCTACTCTGGAGGCTGAGGCAGGAGGATCGTGTGAACCCAAGGGTTTGAGATTGCTGTGAGCTAGGCTGACACCACGGCACTCTAGCCCAGGTGACAGAGTGAGACTCTGTCTCAAAAAACAAAAAAACAAGCTTTGGCATTCTAACTCGTGGAAGTTGGATTCACAGTCTATTTTAACAGGGAGAAAGCGGGCGCGGCAGCGGCCAGAGAAGATGGATGAGCATAGGTGTTCAATGAACCCACTGATTTTTTACATTATGTGATACCTGGGTTGTGATACACCCGTGGGTATGTCAGAATGTCCAGAAGGACCAAAGTCTGGGACGAATAGTGATTGTAAAGGAATCCCGGTCAACACCAAGGTGGTTTGCTTCCTTATGGGTCTATTTGGAGCAAGAGGATGAACAAGCCAGCCACTCTGCTCTGCTGGGGGACGACATGTAGTGTTAATGTCACAGAGAAAGAAAAAGTGCCCAATTTCCAACTCTACCTCCCTTGAGGATAGTCCTCAAACTGGGGGTAGGGGTTGGGGAATGGAACACAGATCATTAGCAGTGAAACAAAGCCCCCAAAGTAGAGGAGATGTTAGTGGAGCCCCCTTAACCCCTTCCCAGAGCAAGACGCACCTGTCACATTCCCCATAGGTGGTCCTCTGGGTTGGCAGAGCCTCCGAGTCAGCACTTCTGGGGAGAGGTGGTCTAACCAGAGACAAACCCATTTATTAGTTCTAGATTTAAGCACAGAGGAGAGAACTGGAAAACTGTCTTGCTCAGCAATGTATTTATTTTTTCAATAAAGACCCTGAAGGGAGGCTTCTCCGGGCTGCAGGTGACACAGCCCTGGGAGGGACAGTAAATGGCTTTGGGGTGATGAAGTCAGGACTCAAAACAGTCTTGTCGGAGTGGGGAAAAAAG
This sequence comes from Lemur catta, assembly GCF_020740605.2. Lineage (NCBI taxonomy): Eukaryota > Metazoa > Chordata > Mammalia > Primates > Lemuridae > Lemur > Lemur catta. The sequence continues at coordinate 54,091,798 of NC_059131.1, read as the reverse complement.
AGGAAATTTTACAAGGGAAAATGTAACATTTTATGTTTGGGTTCACTAAAGTGAGTCACCCAAGTACATAGCGGAGGAGGCCGAGGGGCCCAAGGGGGCCGGTTTTCCACTGGCTCCATGTGGACCAGGAGCGTGAGGCTCAGGAGACCTGGCCACACAGGGAAGGGGGAGGGGACCTAGAACAAGGAGGGGCTGTGGCCCTTCCCAGCTTCCTGCTCTTCAGGCCACGGGCACAGCCAGTGTGGGGGGCAGGCTCCAGGACGCTGACCAAATAGGAACCGTCCACGGGTCACTGGGAGGGAGCAGGTCTGGGGACAGAGTGTGGCAGGGGGGCTGTCAGCCTGGAGAAGGGAGGTGAGCTCAGAGAGCTGAAGAGCCACCCGAGGGGAAGGGAAGGGACAGTTCTTGATGCGTAGCGGCCACGTTGGAGGGAAGCAGGCTTCGGTTCCATCTGAAAAAGACGCCCTGTGTGATGGTGAGTCCCTCGTCAGTGGAAGGTTTATGCAGTCTTGGGGTGGCCTTCCTGCCAGGGACACCTCAGAAGGGACTTAAGGACCTTTGTAGGAAGGTGGCCCAGGGATTTCTGAAGTCTCCTCCCAAGATGTCGATGGACGCATGGATAAGGAGTCAGCAGGACAGGTAAGCTCCTTTGTCCAAGCAGTTTGGAGCACTGGTTAAAAAGGAAAACTGAGATACTGGGGTTCAAGTTCCGCTTCTGTCACTTTGTGTGACCTTTGACATGGTCCTTAAGTTCCCTGTGCCCCCGTCCCTTCATGTAAAATGAGGATCTTGGTAATAGCAGACACCTGCTAGGATTTTTGTGAGGTTTAAAAGAATTAAATCAAGGCACATAGACCTGTGCCACACCCGTGGTAAAGCCACGTGCTAGATAGCTGCTGTGATTGTCATCGTCACCATCATCATCACCATCATCATCCTGATTCACCGCAGTTACTGAACCCTCTCTATGCGCTGGATAAGTAGAGATGAGCAGGTTGGGTCCCTGCCTTCAAAAAGTCACCGCCCCGTGTGGAAGGCTCTGAACTGTCACACGTGGAGATGGGGGGCGGTGGGCAGTGCAGGGCGTGGTCATGTTACCTGGGCAGGGCGATGGCTTCTGGGGTTGACGGGCCGGGGCCTTGCCGGGGCCTCAGAAACCAGCTTCTGAAACCATGACGTGGCTCAAAAGCATTTTCAGTGTCTTGTCCCAAGCTCTCCAAGCTGTTTGCTCTGGGGGTGGCTGTACGCAGGGCACCCCCTCCGCACCCCAAGTGAGCACTGGGACTGGCGGGGCTGGCTGGGCAGGTCTGAGGGCTCAGAGCTCCACCTCGGGCCTCCTGGGCACAGCTGGGGCCCACAGCCCCCCATCCCTGAGCCTTAGGGCATGAGCACTAAAGCTGCCTGTGTGCACAGCCTCTGTGCCCAGGACGGTGCTGTGCTGTGGTGACACTTCCTATCCTGGGAGACGGGTGGTGGTGGGGTCATCCCCACTTTACAGCTAAGAAAACAGACTAGGACATTAAGTATCTTGTAAAAGGCAGAGCCAGGTCTTACAGCCAAGGTTTCCAGTGCCCAAATCAGGTGCCACTTCCATACCCCACCCTGGGCAAGACCAGCGGTGACTCAGCTGAGAACCCTACACTCCGGAAGGAGATGGAACCAAAAATCTGATAACCCACCCCTAGCCCAAAGGAAGGGCAGAAGGGCTGTGAGATCCCAGCTCTCGGTGCCCGTCCCCTGCCTGCCCGGCGGGCCCTTCCACACAGCGGCCCCCACCGCTCGTTCTTCATGGAAACATCCCTCAGTCAGGGGCCATTTCAGAGAAGGAAGGCAGTAGTTCAGAAAAACATATTCTTAAACATCAATGGCCTTTATTTCAAACAAAATTTCATCTGATGCGCTCAGAATTGAAAACAGAAGGGGCACTGTCCTGGGTGCAGAGAGTGAGGGGGACCTGTGTGTCACCTCCTGTTTCCTGGCCCCTCCTGCCAGTCACCCCAGCCTCTCCTGCATACCCCACGTAGCCCACGGCCCCCGCTCCGAGGTGGGAGAGCTAACACTGCTCTTTGTTAATAAGCTCTTCTCAGGGGCAGCCCTGGGGAAGTAGGTTCCATGAGGCAGGTTTTTGTTTTGTTTTGTTTTGTTTGTTTTGTTTGTTTTTGTTTTCTTCCTAATTGTGGTAAAATATACATAACATAAAATTTACCATTTTAACCATTTTTGAGCATACAATTCAGTGGCATTAAGCACAGTCACAGTATCATGTAACCAACACCACCATTCGTTTTCGGAACTTTCTCATCATCCCAAACTGAAACACAGCACCCATTAAGCACTAACTGCCCACTCCCCCTCCCCCCAGCTCCTGCAACCACCATTCTACCTTCTGTCTCTACGAATCTGACTACTCTAGATGCCTCACACAAGTGGAATCACACAACATTTGTCCTTTTATGTCTGGCTTGTTTCACTTAGCATAATGTTTTCAAGGTTCAGGCAGGTTATAGCATGAATCAGAAATTCATTTCTTCTTAAGGTTGAATAATATTCCATTGCATGACTGTGCCACATTTTGTGCAACTCTTCATCCATCCATGGACGTTTGGGTGGTTTCTACCTTTCAGCTATTGCAAATGAATAATGCTGCTATGAACATGGGTGTACCAGTATCTGTTTGAGTCCCTGCTTTAAGTTCTTTCAGGTCTATACCCAAAGAAGTGGAACTGCTGGATCGTATGGTAGTTCTATGTTTAACTTATGAGGAGCCGCCATACTGTTTTCCACAGCGGCTGCACCATTTTACATTCCCACCTGCAATGCCCAAGGGTTCCAGTTTCTCCACAGCCTCTCCAATGTAGCAGGGGTTTTTCTTCTTCATGGCTGTATCCCCAGAGACTGGGACAGTGCCTGGCACATTGTAAGTGCTTGGTAAGTATTTGTTGCATGACTGAATGGGAGGTCCTGGCCTCAGAGCAGCTGTACCTGGAGCTCTCCTGCCCAAAGCTGGCACCCAGTCAACAGGCACCCTGCCCACCCAGGGTCCCAAGACCGTCCCATTCTAGCCCCTGCTCAGTCCTAAGAGAAGCATCCTTTTGATGGGGTGAGTTACTTAGAGATGCCCCCTGGTGTCAAGAGCTACATTGAAGAGGAAATGGAGCCATATAGGATCATTGAGCTTGAGGCGCCGTGGGGGCCAGGGAATAAGGCAAGCTGGCTTCCACGGGGGTGTTTTTCAAGCCCATCTGTGGCCCTTGAAACCAATTTTTAGTGGTCAAAACCAGCATTTATGAAAAATCAATAGAATAAAAATACTAGGCTATACTGCATGAAAAAAATGGTATCATTTTTTTACAAAAGTTTTGTTTTCAGTGTGATATTTATGTATGTGTATTGGATCACAAAGAGTTTGAACATGACTGTTGCATAGAGTCTACAGCCTCTGCTTAAAGAATTCCCCACGGCAGGGAGCTTCCTACCTTACAAGGAAGCTGTGCTGTTTGAGGTCCACTGTGATATTGGAACGTCCTCCCTTGACTGAGCAGAAACCGTTCAGCATGTAAGATCTCTGCTTTGAGCCCCCTCCTATGTGCAGGGGCCTAAAACAGGCACTTGAGATGAAGAGGGCTAGAGGGAGCCTGGAGACTTTCCAGGTGCCCCGTGTGGGCTTGCTGAGCTGGAAGCCTTGACCTTCCCCAGAGGGCAGCGCCTAGTGAGCACACGCTGTCCTGGGACACTCATGTCTGTCTGCTCAGTGCTCACTGCTGCCTTCTCGCCTGCTGGCAGCTGCCCCACCGCACGTACACTGGGCACGTGTGGGGCTACCCGCTGCACATGTGTCTTTTGGTTGGGGTTCACATTAGGCACCCTGCTCGCTTTCTCCAGAGCAGGCATGTGGGGACGTCTGTGACCAGCCCCTTGCTTTGAGTCTCCACAGGTCTAGGATGGCTGCTTCCTTCTCTGAGGTGTCACTGGGCCCCCTACAGTGAATTTTAAAATTTACTGCATGCCACGCAGTCTACATTTTAAGCCTGGTCATTCCAAACTTCCCCTCCAGATGTGATCTGCCCGCTACGATTGCACAAGGCGAGGCAGATGGGCAGGAACAGGCGTGCTTACATAGATGGAGGCTTCTGTGACTTTTGCGGTTAATGTTACCGTCCACGCCACACCCAGGCCTGGGTTTCTCGTCTGTCCGCACCCTCCTGTACCTCCCTACCACAGCCTGTGACCCAAGGTGGGTTGCTTAATTCTTGTTGCCCACTGGGCTCTTAGCTCTCAGAGGGCAGCGCCTGTTGTGTTCATCTCTCTGTCCCTGGGCCTGGCACGCGAAGTCAGTGGCCCATGTGTGTTGGTCAAATGGATGCAATTTCAAACTCCTTGAGGGTAGGGACTGGGCCTTTCCCTTTCTCACCAATTCCATAGCTCAGCCCAGCCCAGCGCCGAGCCCATAACAGAGCTGATGGATTGGCCAATTGATGGGACTGCTGAAGAGCCACTTTGAAAAGTATCCAGGTGAAACTGGATTTTGATTCTCAAGGAAACAAAGAAACCCAAAGGCTTGATTCTATCAAATATCTAGAGTGCTTGTCCACAAAAGGCCAGACCCCATCATATGTGAGCCATGACCGTGGGGCAATTGGAGAGGTAGGAAGGATTTGGGTAATAAAACAAGAGAGTGGCTTTGCTTGGACCACTGGTGAACAAGTGCCAAGAAGTGAGGTGTGGTTAACTCAGCAGTCTGCCCCTGTGGTCCAAATCCAAAAGAGAGACAGAGAGAGAGAGAGAGAGAAGAAAGGAAAGAAGGAACGAGAGCCTAGGTTTGGAAGCTAGATCAAACTGGACCTGAATCCCCTGTCCATAATCTTTTAACTGTGGAATTCTAAACACAGCACTCATTTCTGAGTCCCAGTTTCTGCATCTGCAAAATGAGAATGAGATTAATGCATGTGATGTGCCCCAACTGTTGTTGGCATGTGGCAACATTCGTTAAATAAAGGGAATTATTATTACCATGGCTTCATGTTTTGTATGCGGTATCAGTTTGGGTTTAGCTAACTTCAGCCAAAGACCCCTAGCTCATAGAGCTGAAGAAAAGGTTGAATCCTAAGATCTCAGGCGGGCCAGGAAAGGAGGGCCCAGGGTTGAGGAACAGGAAGACAGCCCCTGGGCAGAGGCAGCGCCAGCCTCCTGTGTGACCTCCAGGTGCAAATCCTCAGACAGAGTCTTCCTGGCCGCTGTGGATCCTGTGCTGACGGCCCCACTAGGACCACGTGGAACTGGGGGGGAGGTGGTTCTCAGAAAAGTGAGGTGCTGTCTCCAGAAGAAGGGAGGCAGAGTTGCTGGGCAGCCAGAACCCTTGCCCACCGCACCTGAGGACCCTTCTCCCCTCCCCTCCCCCACTCCTGGTGCCCACTTAGGCCCTCATGAGCAGAACTAGGTAATTACCACCTCCCCCACTCTCCCCCATTCCTCAAATTCCTCCACCAATTTTAATCTCAACAGGCTATCTGCCCTGCCCACTGCACCTGGCCCCAGGCAGGCTCTGAGCAGGAGGGGGCAGCTTTGCTCAAAGGCCTGCCTGGCTCCAGGGCCTCCTGCCTCCTCGGTCTCTCCCCGAGAGTCCCAGGCCCAAGAGCACCTGTTCTTCACAGGGAAATGAACCTCAGGCCAGGGTTTATTTTTATTTTTTTATTTTTTTGAGACGGAGTCTCACTCTCTTGCACAGGCTAGAGTGCCGTGGCGTCAGCCTAGCTCACAGCAACCTCAAACTCCTGGGCTCAAGCGATCCTCCTGCCTCAGCTTCCCGGGTAGCTGGGACTACAGGCATGTGCTACCCCGTGCCCGTCTAATTTTTTCTGTTTTTAGTTGTTTTGGCTAATTTCTATTTACAGTAGAGATGGGGTCTCGCTCTTGCTCAGGCTGGTGTCGAACTCCTGAGCTCAGGCAATCCTCCCGCCTTGGCCTCCCAGAGTACTAGGATTATAGGCGTGAGCCACCGTGCCCGGCCTCAGGCCAGTGTTTAAATCTTCATTAAATCATCCTACTTCTATTTTTTCAAAACCAGCTCTTCTTTTAACTTTACTCTTGGCCAAATCCTGTAGAAAATATGTTTGTAGGGAGGCTACAAGGAGACCCAGGGCATCAGGAACAAGAGGCTCAATGGAGAATAATTGAAAACACAAGCACTGAGGGTTCCTGAGACCCCACAGGGCAATGGCAGCCCTTTCTACTCTGGTACTCTGTCGTGGTACTGTCATCCTCTCAGGACATCTTAATGGGCCTCCAGACCTGAGAGGGCCACGCTTGAGAGGCCTAAGTCTTCGTGGTTACCAGCCACAGGCCTGATGAAGGTGGGGAGCAGCTTAAGTTTCAGGACTGGCAAGTAGGCTTGTTTGTCTTCATGCTTCTGTCCTCTCTCCTCCCTCAGACACTCCCAGTGCCCAATGTCCTTGTGTCCCCACCGAGATTTGTCTGCTCCAGGAGGTGCTGCTTGCTGTCTGCCTCCCTCTTCCCTTTGCCCTTCTTAAAGCTTCTCTCTCTTGGGTCTCCTTCCCTTTCAGCAGCTGCATGGTTGGGAGGCTCTGATTGATTAATTTCACATAGGTGTCTATTTAAAAATCTCAGGAAACTTGTATTTTAACAGGGGAAATTTAATGACAGAGTGTCCAGTTCAAAGGGTAACTCTAAGGATTATCTCCTTGTTGTGAGGTCCCCTGGTCAGTGCAGCTCTAGTGCCTGAGGAATGTATAGATGGATGGATGGATGGACTGATGGATGAGGGATGGATGATGGATAGATGGATGGATGGTGGATGTATGTATGTATGATAGATAGTTGGATGGATAGTGGATGGATGAGTGATGGATGGATGGATGATGGATGGATAAATGGGAAAAAGGGAGGAAGGAAGGGAGGGAGGGAGGGAGGGAAGGAGTGAGGGAAGAAGAAACCGGTAGGGAGAGATTCCCAGTTACAGTCACCTTCTCCGAGCTCCTCCTATCATACAAACAGATGGTCACCTGATCTGCCTATGAAGACCTGGCTCTGGGGCAACTGCATTCTACCAGCCTGAGGATCATTTAAAAGTAGGGAAATAATTTTTTATAAAGAAAATTATAGGAAACAGTAAAATGTGGCTTTTCCATAGTGGATTGTTTTTTCCTTTTATTTTTGTTCCTCCCTCCCTCCCTCTCTTTCTTTTGAGATATAATTCAGAAACCACAAAATTTACTCTTTAAAGTGTATAATTCAGTGGTTTTTAATATATTCACAAAGTTGTGCAACCATCACCGTCATCTTATTTTGGAATATTTTCATCATCCCCAAAAGAAGCCCAGCCCTATTAGCAGTCACTCCCCACCCCCAAGTCCTCTCAACCACTAATCGACTTTCTGTCTGTGTGGGTTTGCTTATTCTGACATTTCATATAAATAGAATCAGACAATAAGTGACCTTTGTGTCTGGCTTCTTTCATGTAATATAACATTTTCAGGATTCTTCTGTGTTGTGGAATGTATCAGTACTTCATTCATCTTTATGGTTGAATAATATTCCATTGTGTGGGTAGGCCACATTTTTGCTATCCTTATGGACATTTGGGTTGTTTCTGTTTTTTGGCTTTTATGAATAATATTGCTATGAATGTTCATGTACAAGTTTTTTTGTGGACATACATTTTCAATTCTCTTGGGTATATACCTAGTAGGAGAATTTGTGGGTCATATGGTAATTCTTTTTTTGTTGTTGTTTATTTTTTTAGAGCTAGGATCTTGCTATGTTGCCCAGGCTGGAGTACAGTGGCTTTTCACAGGCACAATCATAGCACACCACAGCCTTGAACTCCTGAGTTCAAGCAATCCTCTTGCCTCAGGCTCTCAAATAGCTGGGACAACAGGTATGTGTCACTGCACCTGGCTTTCATATGGTAATTTTACATTTAATTCTTTGAGGAATTGTCATGGGTGAGAGATTTTTAATACCTTTGTAAAAACATATGCTCATTATAGAAAATTTATAATGTATATTAATACATTAGAAGAAAATATGGGCCGGGCGCGGTGGCTCACGCCTGTAATCCTAGCCCTCTGGGAGGCCGAGACGGGTGGATCGCTCGAGGTCAGGAGTTCGAGACCAGCTTGAGCAAGAGCGAGAGTCCGTCTCTACTAAAAAAAAAAAAATAGAAATTATCTGGCCAACTAAAATATATATAGAAAAAATTAGCCGGGCATGGTGGCACATGCCTGTAGTTGCAGCTACTCGGAAGGCTGAGGCAGTAGGATCGCTTAAGCCCAGGAGTTTTAGGTTGCTGTGAGCTAGGCTGACGCCACGGCACTCACTCTAGCCCGGGCAACAAAGCGGCACTCTGTCTCAAAAAAAAAAAGAAAATATGATTTGCTGTAATTATAATATTAATATATGACCCATTAATAAGAACCCTTAATATTTTAGTGCCTTTTCTTCTTGTCTTATATGCATAGTTTAAAAAATTACATTGAGCAATTTTTGTGTTTTGTGTCCTGATTATTTCACTTTACCTTCTATTGTAAGCATTTTCACCATCAACAAATATTATTATAATGTGATTCTTTTTGGCCACATTATATCATCATTGGATACATCATAACTTATTGAATCAACCTACTGTTCTGGGACATGTAGATAATTTCTACATTTTTGTGATTATCAGTAGTGGTGCAACAGCCTTCTAAGCACACGTCCATCTGCAATTCTGATAAGTTTGGAGATAAAATCTTAGAAGTGAAACTCTGGGTAAAAGGAATGTGCACTTTTCTAAAAAATAATAAACCTTTTATTTTTAAATAATTTTAGATTTACAGAGAAATTGCAAAGATAGTACAGAGAGTTCCCATATACCCTTCATCTAGCTTTCTCTAATGTTACCATCTTATCTAACGAGGATACATTTGTCAAAACCGTCAAACTAACATTGGTATGATACTATTAAGTAAACTCCAGACTTTATTTGGATTTCACTTCTTTTTCTGTGATGTTCTTTTCCTATTCTGGTAGATCCAATCCAAGATAGCATGTTGTACTTAGGGTGTGAATATTTGTGAGAGAGACAAACACACGTGTGCATGTATATATGAAAAGTTGACAAATGTGTGTGTGTGTTCACGTATATATGAAAAGTTGTAACAATTTATATTCCCAACAGTAGTATTGTGTAGAAAAAAGACCTTGCCAACTTAAAAGGCATGACAACAGTAACAATGTGGGCCGTAAACCTGTAATCCTAGTACTCCGAGAGACTTGAGGCCAGGAGTTTGAGACCAGCTTGAGCAATATCAAGACCCTGTTTCTGCAAAAATGTAGAGAACTTAGCCAGGTGTGGTGGTGCACAGCTATGGTCCCAGCTACTCAAGAGGCTCCCTTGAACCCAGGAGTTGGAGGTTGCAGTGAGCTATGATAATACCACTGTAGCCTAGCCCAAGCAACATTGTGAGATCCTGTCTCAAAAAGAAAGAAACAGGCCGGGCACAGTGGCTGACGCCAGTAATCCTAGCACTCTGGGAGGCCGAGGTGGGCAGATCCTTTGGGCTCAGTAGTTGGAGACCAGCCTGAGCAAGAGCAAGACCCCACCTCTACTAAAAATAGAAAGAAATTAGCTGGACAGCTAAAAATATACATAGAAAAAATTAGCCGGGCATGGTGGCACATGCCTGTAGTCTCAGCTACTCGGGAGGCTGAGGCAGGAGGATTGCTTGAACCCAGGAGTTTTAGGTTGCTGTGAGCTAGGCTGATGCCAGCTAGCCTGGGCAACAGAGTGAGACTCTGACTCAAAAAAAAAATTAAAAAAAAAATAAATAAAAAATTTTAAAAAATTTAAAAAATGAAGAAAAAAAGAAACAAACAAAAAAAAAACAATAACAATGTGCCTTTAGTGGGCATTTCTTAATTGCTAATGAGTCTACAGATTTTTTTCATCTGTTTGGTGGCCAGTTGCTTTTCTTTGTTTTTGATTTTCTAGTCACCTGTAGGGATTTTTTCAATATCTAGAACTTCAGTTTCCATACAAGGTGACATACAACCAGAGTCAGGTGAGTGTTCAGAAGCTGTAACTGTATCCTGCGAAGCCACCAAGGAAGGGGCCACAGGGGAGGACAGGCCTGCCCACACACATGCTCCCTGCAGACTGCTTTCTCCCCTGGAAGGCCTGCCCGGGGCCGTGGGAACTGCGACAGTGAGGTGTGCTCTGGCCAGCGGCAGCAAGCCCAGCCGTATCTGAAGTGCAATACTGGTGGGGAAAGAGCCCAGGAGTCAGGAGACGGGTGTTTCACCTAGTTCTCCTGCCACCTGTGTGAACTGGGTAAATCCATTCTATTTTCTGAGCTCTAGTTTTTTCATCTGTTAAATGGGCATAAATTCGGGCCCGTTGCAGGGGCTGAATGCCCAATTGTGAAGGCACTTTGCAAAGCACTGTACAAGCGGGTGATGCCATTATAGGGCATACCGGGAAGGGGCCCGAGCAGTGCCCTCCGTGGACAGCATGAACCTCAGTCTACCCACTCAGGCGGGCAAGAAACTCTCCTGAAGTCAACTCAGCTCCAACTCTGAGCGTCATTGTCCCTGATGGGGAGGAATTTCCATTTTGGTCATTATTAGGCCCCTTCCCAGTGAGGGTTACCCTAGAATCCAGGAGGCTGATGGTACTGCCCAGAGAATGTGGGCAGGACGGCCCTGGCTAGGGGGCATCTGTCTGCTCAGGCCGCTCTTGGGGCCTTTGTGTCTGGCCTGGGGACCCCTGTGTCCAAGGCCCAGCCTCTCCGCCCTCTGCGGCTGCCCCCCACCCCAGAGGTCAGCGCACAGGCCTCCTCCTTTCCCATGCCCCGAGTCCTCCTCCCTCTCCCCTCATTTCCTCCCTCCCAGGGCGGCCTCCACGACACGCCTCTCAGAGTCTACAGGGAGCCAGGCTCAAGGAGAAAGAGGCAAAGGAGAGGAGGGTCTGGGGGCAGCCTCTGCCTGGTCCTGAAACTCAAACAGCCCTGAGGCAGGGAAGGCCAGAAGATGACAGATCCAAGACCTTCCTGGGATGGGAGGAGAAAGGAAAAACGCAACCATCTAAACACAAATGAGTATCTGAGAGAATAATCTGGTCACGTGGGGAAGAAATGGGAAGGTATGACCTCTTGTCCAAACTCACACACCTGCCATGCGGCCTCCAGCGGGTCACCGTGTTCTGGAGCTCACGCTTCCTCAGTTGTGCAAGGAGGGCAGGTTCTGTAACCTATAAGGCGGCTGTGGACACGTGTGGCCTCAGTGTTTGCCACAGCCTCTGCCACGAGGTCTCATGTTGGTGCTCAGGGCCTTGCCCGGTCACCACCCGACCAGGACACCTTTAAGGTCGTCACTGACAGACTTTCCCCGTGGCCTGTCGCTGGTCCCGTCCGTGAGGTGGTTTTCGTAGCTCTGCGTCACCATCGCTGTAAATGCAGCTGTCTCCGGGCTTGGCCGAAGCGCTCTCCATGCATTATCTCATTTAATCCGCGTGACTGCTCGACGGGTTGGGCTTCTTGTTTCCAATTTACGAAGGAGGAAACAGAGGCCCAGAGAAGCCGCGTTGCTCTCCCACGGCGGCAGGTGGGCGAGGCAGAGCCGGCCTCACTCTCAGGCTGAGCTCTCTGAGCTGTGCCCCTCAGCGGGGCCAAGGGCACCGGGAGGCAGCGTCCCGGGACAAGTGGGGATCCTCCTCAGAACCAGTCTGGGCAAACCCTCCCTGGGGAGACGCCCAGGTTCTCGCTCCCCAAGGCCTGGAGGATGGAGAGAGAGAGAGTTGGGAGAGCTTGGAGCCCCTGGGGAAGAGGCTTCTCTGGGGCTTGGAACGAGCATTTCTCTCTGGGGTCACGACATGGCCACAAGGCCCAGGACCTGCAGAGGGCTGTGGCCCATTGTGTGCATGCAAAGGAGGCCCCAGAGCACCCCAGCTTGCTTCCTCCTTGGGCTGGGGTGGGGGAGGTCTGGGTTTGGACCCAGTCTCTGGGGGATACACGCCCACACTCATCATGCACCACCTGGGGGCAAGGACCCCCTACTGTGGCTCTTGACGAAGAGGACAGGCCAAACAGCCCGGAAAGGCACAACCCAAAGTGACCCCAACAGGCCCTTCTTCCACACCCCCTCCAGAGCTACCCCTACTTCTACTTTGCATCTTGTGACTCTTCACCACGAGAGTAGTGCATTCCACCCAACTTTCCCACTGCTCTTGTGGGGAAATGGTACCTTCTTCATTAAAATCTTAGCTAAGCCAGATTTGGGGTCATATTAACGCATAAATCACACCGAGCCATTTCTTTCCATTTGTACTTATTAAGCCCTTCCTAGGTGGTCCTGGGCCAGGCACTGTGAGAGCACGGTAGAAACCCAAGGCATAGAAGTTATCCAGGGAGGCCACCCTTCATGGTATAGATGGAAACATGACAGCCTAGAGAAGCCAAGGACCTCACCCAAGGTCACACAGCTCCTTGGGGGCAGTCTTGGGCTTGGAACTTGAGGTTCCTGCCTGTCAGCCCTGTGTTCTTTCGACAGCATCTTACACAACATACGGTATGGTTGGAGAAGCAGGAATCACACCTCCAAACAACTGCAGACACTCGGGGGGAGCAGAGTCCCCTCTTGGTGATTTCCCACCCACAGTGGCCTGCTGCCAGTGTCTCGAAGTTGTTTACTTATATGTGCTTGTCTGGGGGTTGTCATTTTCCTTTGAGACACTGGGAATTTCCATAATTAAAAAAAAATCAGTAAAATTGAATTTCTACATTTTTTCCCAGCTTGTGTTTCTTGTGTGTGTTGTAGGGAGTATTCTAATACCTTCTATCCTCAGACAACTCGTAGGTTGATCTGAGACTGTCTCTGTGTGTGGTTTCAGTGGGGGCACAACGACAGAAGAGGGTGGGAACAAAGCGTGGAGAGGCCATGTCATGCCATCTGACTGACGGGGCCACTCGCGCCTAGAGGCTGCGTAACCCACAAGTGTACCGGTTTTGAAGCCTCCTGACTTAGGGTCAATGTGATCCATTCATTTACTCACTCAAACAGTTCTGGAAAGCATTTAAGAAATAATTATTTGAAATCACTTCTGGGCAAAGGTGCTGTGTCAAGTTCTGGAAAAGATTGGTTTTGTACCCAGGGCCATGTCTTGGTTATATTCTCAACTATACAGGGAGCTCAAGGGCTCTCACTCAGCCTTAAGGGCTCTGGAGTTGACTCCTGGCAAGTGGCTCCAGCGGCTGGTTCTGGGCCGGGGTCAGAGTGAAGGCTGTCCACCCGCATCGCTGCTTCTCAAAGATCAGATTAAAGGGAGCAAGGTGCTGGGAGGAGGTGCCGTGAGGCTAGGCCTGCTTCTATTTTTTATTTTTTGGAGACAGAGTCTTGCTCTGTTGCCCTGGCTTCATCATAGCTCATCATGGCGTCATCATAGCTCACAGCAACCTCAAACTCCTGGGCTCAATCGACCCTCCTGCCTCAGCCTCCCAAGTAGCTGGAACTATAGGCATGTGCTATCATGCCTGGCTAATTTTTCTACTTTTAGTACAGACAGGGTCTTGCTCTTGCTCAGGCTGGGCTCGAACTCCTAATCCTCCCACTTTGGCCTCCCAGAGTGCTAGGATTACAGGTGTGACCCACAGCGCCGGGCCTGGCTGGGCCTGCTTCTAAGTAGAAAACCACGTTTCTCAGAAGCCAGCAGGCCCACAGCAGCGGTTGGAGGAGCAGGGGTTCCATCCCTCCTTGCCTTATACCCGATGTTTCATCAGAGAAGATGAAAATAACCAGGCCCACTAACCAGAACCAATGTCAGGTTTGGATCTCACAGAGTCTTGAATAGAAGCCTGGGGGCCTTCACACAGGAAGGACACAGGCCTCAGAGGTCACTTGTCCTATACACAGGAGTTCAGGGCCTCCAGGGGCAGGGCTGGGTGCGGTTGGGCCACATTTCTAACTCATGTTTCTTTGGAGCTATGGGTTGGACAGATTTTATCTTGCCTGTTTTGACCCTCCATGAGGCAAGAGCTGGGGGCGGGGTGGGGGAGGGAGGACAGAGAGGGCAGTAAGCACAGTGGTTCTTCTTTTGGTCTGTTTAGCAACTTCCCGTGACTTTTGAGCAAGGACAGGTGTAACCCTTTGTGTCTGAGGTGACCAGTCCCAAGGCTGTGTAGAAACTGACCTTGGTTCAGCCAAAGCAAATCCAAAATCAAAAGCAAGTTCATTGCCGTGGGGGAAAGGGAGGAAGGATAGTAAACAGGCAGCCTCTAGCTGGGCCCTTCCCCTCATCTGGCCAGTCATTCACCACATAATCTCTGAGCACCTACTAGCTGCCGTGCACAGCAAGAGGCCTTCTGCCTGGGGTCCCCTCCACACTCCATTCCTGTCCCCAGATGGCCCAGAAAGGCCTACATTCTCCCAATGGAGCCACAAAACCACAGGGAGAAAACCGTGGACTTGGCCTCTGTCTCTAAGGGAGTGAAGAAATGCAGCTGTTCCAAACAGTCTTGTCCTCAAGCAATTCTGAGTGCTTTGCAAACAGACTGAGGGAGCTCCGGGGATTTCACCCTAACTATGACTCCTTGGTATAAAGAATATTTTGAATTAAAGGCCCTTAGAAATCAATAGGCAATGGGAGAGGCTTTCCCTTCCTTCATAAAAATCAGACCCATCAAAAACAACAATTGACTTCCCTTCCCCTCCCTGTTATCTCAATATATTGCAGGAAAGAAGATCAAGAATGCAACCAGACCTGGCCCAAATTATTTTAAATATATAATAATACTTGTCTCTCAGGTTAATTTAATTTCCAGAGAGAATCATTTACAAGTCAATCTGTTTCCTCCCCGTCCATTCGTTCTCCTGAGTACCTGTTCATCCTCCCTAGTAACCACTTCCTGCCATTCAACAGCATTACCTACATTCCCCTCTCCCCCTCTCTAAAATGAGGGTATAGAAACTTCTGGACCCCACTGGGATACCGGTAATTGCTCTGTGATTCTCCCCATGAGCACAGTAAATAAATCTCTTTCTCTTATTCATCTGCCTTATTGTGCGTTGAGCCTTCAGTGGACCTTCCAGGGCGAAGTCTCCCCTGGCCCCCATAGTACAGGTCCCCTCTCTGCTCCATCCAGAACGCCCGCTCCATCTGGACTGTCTGGTCCAGGCAGTGCTCCTCTGGCAAGCCTGGGATGGCCGGGTACCTCAGCAGGCCCCGTCCCATCTCAGAGGGAGCTCTGCCCTCCAAGCGTGGCCAGGGCTCTTCAGCTTTCTGTGGCTCTAGGGCTGACCCTCCTTCCTCCTGCCTGAGGATCCGGCCTCGGCTACAACCATCCTGGGGGGAAGGGGGCTGCCAGGCATGTGCCCAGGCTGCTCTGTGCCCGGAGGACAGCCCTGCCCCGGGAGCGCTGGGCTGTCAGACGCCACGTGGCAGGGCAGCTGGCTGACGGGGGACACTACAGGAACGTGACACGCCAGCAGAGAACAGCCTGGCTTCACGGCTCCGTGCTCTCTCAGCTGCCCACCATTGTCATTACCCGGCACTCTTTCACCTCTGCATGAAAACGAAACCGGTTCCAGGATCCCCATAGATTCCTGCCACCTTCTGCCCCCTGCCCCCTGCCCTCACCCAGCCGAGCTCCCCAGGGCCCCCAACAACCCTCTCACCTGCTGCTGCCCCTTCTCCTGAAGGCCCCGACCTCCCCATCACACCAACCACCCTCTGACCCTCACTGCCCCGCCCAACCTGGCAAGGACACCCCAGCCTGGGGCCAGATAACCCCCTTGCTGTCCTCCTGTCCCCAGGGTGGAGCTGAGCTCCGGCCACCAAACTTCCAAACCTCACTCAGCCGGCAGCACCTCCCCTCTCCTCGTGGCTGTCCCAGCCTTCCCACTGTGCCCCGCCCCATGGCCTCGCCACCACACTCCGGCAAACCATCCGGATCCCACCCCACTGAGAAATCCGAGAAAGCAGAGGTGGCCAGCCTGGCCTCCCCTGCCGCGGCCTCATGCGGGTGCCGCGTCGCTCTCCCCGCCAGAGGAGACGCTGACAGCCCCAGCATGGCGGGTGGGCCCTGGCCCCTCCGGCCCTGCCACCTGCAGTCTGAGCACCACTCCGCTCCAGTCCTGCC
Source organism: Lemur catta (assembly GCF_020740605.2). Classification (NCBI taxonomy): domain Eukaryota; kingdom Metazoa; phylum Chordata; class Mammalia; order Primates; family Lemuridae; genus Lemur; species Lemur catta. The sequence continues at coordinate 54,075,668 of NC_059131.1, read as the reverse complement.
ACCTGCTTCTCAGCCGAGGTCCTTCCCTGGCCACTCTGCTCCTCCCGCTACCTTGGACGGGCGTCACCCCCAACAATCTCCCAGTTCCGTTTGGGGTCTGCCTCCCAGAGAACCCAAGCTACATGCTTGCGGGCCGTCCCGGCTTGGCGTCTGTGTATTTTCCTGCTTGGCTTCCACACTTGCGTCCGTGCACACCCACGTGAAAGACACTTCTGCCTGCCCATGGCCAACGTCCCCAGCTGGGCCATGTGTCCACACCTGTTGGTCCCCTCCTGACCCCACGGTCCTGGCCCATCTCCCAAACTTTCTCCTGCCCTTTGCCGCCGCACATTTTTCCTTTACAGCTGTTCTTCCTTCATCCAATGACACCAGGGTCACCTGTGACCCTGAGTTCCTAAATTCCTCGGGCACTTTTTGATCTTTGCTGCATTTGCCCTGCACGGATCACCACTCTCCTCTCTCGTCCAGGGGCCCGTTTGCTGGCCCTGTCCCTCTTCCCCCACGGCTTCTTCCCTCTCCTTCTCTGGGCCACCCCTCAATGCTGGTGTCCCGCGGGGCCTTGTCTTAGCCTCCTTCTCTCCTCAGTCAACTCCCTCCCTCCACGAGGGAGCTGATTCCCAAATGCTGACTTGCTGAGGACTCCCATTTTTAAAAAAATATCTTATCGTACTTCATTCACTCTTCTTTTAAATTTGTAGTTATTTTATAACTGAGACAGGGTCTTGCTATATTGCTCAGGCTGGTCTCGAACTCCGGGGTGCAAGTGATCGTCCTGCCTTGGGCTCCCAAGTAGCTGGGACTCCAGTCACGTGCCACGGTGCTCAGCTCCAAATCCCATCTTTCAATCAAATTTTCCCCTAAAGTCCAGATTCCAATATCCAACTGGTGAAGAGACTTTTCCACTTGGCTGTGCCATGTGCATCTCAAACCAGGTGTGTCCCAAGGAACTCAGAGTCACCCCACAAAACTGCCCAGAGAGGAGCATATTTGAGAGAAAGAAAATGAGTTCAGTTTTGCTTATAAGACCTGAAAAGTATACATTGGAAGGGACCATCAGGTGTTTGGAGAGATTTTTTAGGGCCCCACTTGAGGTAGAGCTGGGGTTGTGGAGTCAGATCCAGGTGTACTTAGATCATACCAGCTTCAAGAGCTCATTGTTAAATTTTCAGGAATTTTTGTGACTCAGTGGTTAAACCCAGCTATTATTGAAAATTAAATTATCTAAACTTACAATTAAGCAAATTATATTAAAACAAAAATAATAAATATTCAAAACTTATCACTTCCCAATAATTTTATATTTTATTATTGTTTATTCTTTTAAGATTATTTACGTCTTTTATGTCTGTGGAAATACTATGTAATGTTGTGTTATTGTAGTTTTCTTTTCATGTCTGCATTCAGTGACATCATATCAGTAGTTTGCAATCGGCCATGGTGGGAATATTTACACCACACAAATTGGCAAACACCACAAATCGGGGCTTGAGTTATTGTTGGGTTGACTGTCTAGATTTAAGAAAGTTATAGAGACAATGTTAATGCACATTAAACTTAAATGTACGGTTTGCCTATAACCATTACATGGTGAATGGCACAGAAAAATCAAGCGAATGTTCTTCCAGTATTCAAAAACTATTATCTGCTTCAGTAGAGAAGTTGCTCACATCACTGACAAACAAGTTAAGTTCCAACATATGTCTTCTTTATTTCACTTTTTTCTTACTAGTTGGCACAAACAAAAATTTCAATTAACGTTCATGTTGGAACTACATGCATTTGTCAATTACGACTATAGGCTGGTGAGGGGATTCAGGAGGTTGGCGAAAATCAGTGAAAGCATTCTGTGGGACTCAGTTGGCTGTACGCAACTTACAGTAAAGAGTAGTGTATATTTTATTATTATTTGTAAATTGTTAGCCATCCTTTAGGTCAATACAATTTATAATAAGTGTATGTATGTGTACACATGCATACATTTTCCCTAGAAAGCCCACTGTTAAACACTACCCGCGCACCACCGGGTAGCCTGCTAAGGCTGCGAAGTGACGAGAGATTTGACTGTTTGGAAGGTTCCCAGGAGAGGAAGGAGTCTGATGGAAAGAGGGTCCTGAGGCGGGAGTGGGGCAGGTAGGGGGTGGTCAGGTGTTAGGATTGGCCTGGACAGGCAAAGAGACCCCGAGAAAGGATGTAGGAGTGAAGGATGTAGGGGCTCCCCATTTTTTCTGCCAAACAGGATGCAAACCATCTTCTGAGAGCATAAGGCAGAGAAGCAGCGGGGGCTGAGGAAGGGTGAAGGCTTAGCCTAAGTGGTCAACGTGGGGCCAAGAGAAGGAGCTGGGAGGATGAAGATGACTAAGGAAGACTGCCGAGCACACGAGAGAACCCAGAGGACGACAACAGAATCCCAGCCCCTGGAGGGCGGTGGGTTTGAACTCAGGCAGCCTGGCTCTGTTGACAAGGTAGGAGACTGCACAGAAGCACCTTTCTCCTCAGCGAAGCCCCCCTAGACGTCGCAGGTTCAAATGGCTCCAGGACGGAGATTGGCAGGGCACATATGGCCGCATGTCCAGGGCGGGAGGGGGGAGGGGCATCCCAAGGGCCTCCAGCACCTTCCTGCCACCTGATGCTGTTAGCGCTCTGCACTGGCTGTTGAATCTGATCATAATGAATCTGGGTTGCATTTTTTTTTTTTTTTGGGAGACAGAGTCTTGCTGTGTTGCCCGGGCTAGAGTGAGTGCCGTGGAGTCAGCGTAGCTCACAGCAACCTCAGACTCCTGGGCTTAAGCGATCCTACTGCCTCAGCCTCCCCAGAGCTGGGACTACAGGCATGCGCCACCATGCCCGACTAATTTTTTCTATGTATATGTTTTAGTTGGCCAGATAATTTCTTTCTATTTTTAGTAGAGACGGGGTCTCTCTCTTGCTGAGGCTGGTCTCGAACTCCTGACCTCGAGCAATCCACCCATCTCGGCCTCCCAGGGTGCTAGTATTACAGGCGTGAGCCACCACACCCGGCCTGGGTTGCATTTTTAATACCTTTATTATTCCGTTTTATTTTCTAATAGTTCATTCTTATTATATTTTCTAAATAGCACAGTATTTGACAGATTGGAAATTTACAAGATTGATCCTGCCTCTTAGAACATTTGAGAAGCACTGTCCTAAACTGCCGTTCTAATCACGTCCCTCCCCTGCTGCAACTTTTGGTGATCCCCACCGGCTGCAGCAGTTTCTTTGAATGGTGGGTGGGGACCAATTAGTGGGTTGAGAGATTAATTCAGTGTGTTATTATCTGCATTAAAGAAAGAAAAGAAAAAGAGGTGGAGTCAAATAGAAAATATCAGAGTATATAATATTTATTAATGTTAATACATGTAGTATTAATATTAATAAATACATTTTATTTCACTTACATATATATTTCACATATTTTAGTCATATGTCTGCTGGATTATGATGAAAAAAGTCTTTTTTATTATGATCACAGTTAAAAAAAAAAAGAAAGGAAAAACTTTGGATGCCACTGGTCTACGGATAAAGACAGCACCACCAGGCCTGACATTCAACGCCATCGAGTCAGGAGCGATTGCGGAGGAGGATTGGGCAATGCTTCGGGAGAAGGGTGGGGATGTGCTGGGTCGGAGGACGTCCAGGTTGTGGATCAGCAGAAGGAAGGGACGTGAGCAAAGGCCCGGAAACACCACAACTTTCATGCCTAGATTGTGCCAGTGCTCCAGCTGAGAGGGGCTGAACCTGGCCTCCGGGAGCTTGCAGGTGGCCTGAGGATCGCAGTCCCCTGTGACAGAGCTTAGAGGAGGGAGCCCCTAAGTTTGCTGAGGAAATCAAGGGAGCCTTCCCGGAGGTGGCAACACCTTAGCTGACCTCTGAGGGAAGTGCTTGGATTTGCCAGGAGAACAGGGGTGTGGAGAGGGCTCTCTTGGCCAGGTGAGTGGCTTGTGAAAAAGCATAAAGCCAGTCCTGTTTGGGGAACTACAAGCCATTGAGTGTAGGTGGAGCATGAACTAGGGATGGAGCCTTTGCCATTGTGCTGAGAGATGAGATTTTATTTTGGGATGAGGAGCCCTAGAGGAATTTTGAGCAGAATGACATGAGCAGATTTACATCTCTGGAAGATGACTCCGGTGGCCTGAGGAGGGCAGATTAACGGGGAGGAGGCGGAGGCAGGGGACCTATAGGATGACTACCTGGCTAAGGCAGCCCGAACAGGGGGAGGGAGAGGAGGGGTGGAGGATGGGAGGGGGAGACTCAGGAGGAGGAGCCAGATCCACTGTGGGAGGAGGGAGGGAGTGAGGAAGAGCCCTGCGTGTCTGACTCCGAGAACTGGCTAGATGCTGGATGGTGCTGCCATTTGCCCAGGTAAAGAACGCAGGATGGGCACACCAAAAGCCCTGACTCGAGCATTCTACAAGGTGTTCATGTAACAAAAACACTTGTACCCCTTTCATATTTTGAAATTAAAAAGAATGCAGGTGGAAGAGGGGACTGGTGAGAAAGGAGCACATTCAGTGTCGAAAGTGGCAGTTCTAGGGGGACCAGCCGGGCGGCAGCAGGGGCAGAGGGGGAGGCCAGGCGAGCAAAGCAGCCCCGGAGTCTCTGGCCTGGGGGACCGTGTGGGATGGAGGGAACGGGCTGCGGATGAGCCTCAGGGAGCCACGTCTGGAGTGTCCAGGGAGAGGGGTCCCACGAAAGTTGGAGAGGAGTGGCTTTAGACACAGAAGATCCAGAAACTTGGGTCATAGAAACCAAAGTAGCAGAGAAGACCTAGGAGGAAAAGCAAAGACACAAATGCCTCAGAAGGTCAGATTCCCTGAAGGCCGAGAGGGGCCCCAGGATGTGGCCACAGGGAGCCATTGGTGCCCTTGGCAAGGGTGATGGCGGAAGGTGGTGGGGAGTGGAGGTGATGCAGTGAGGCAGAGGGTAAGCAGGGCTGCCCCGACCTTGCGGCATCTTTGTGCGAATTAGAAAGGGGCACCCCTCCCCGCAGGCAGACCCAGCCCCTCATCCTGGCACTTTGGCTTGGCAGGAGGGGCGCAGGCTGTGCTTCAGCCCCAACTGCCCCACAGTGGGGCGTCCATACACCACGGCCCTTTGAGTGTGGACCAGCCCTTCTAGAAACTGCCTGGGAAGGAAGGCGAGAAGTGGTCCTTGACCAAGGAGAAGCAGGATCATGCAAGGATTTTCCTTTTTAAGATGTGAGAGACCCATGCGTGCTGATTTGCATGAGGGAGGGGAACCCAGGGAGAGTGAGAATTTGGAGACTCAGGCAAAGCGGGTGCAGGAAGGAGAGGCATGCGACAGGAAGTTGGGTGGGAGCCCAGGCAGGAGGGCACGAGGCTGGGGCGGCTGCCATGACCGAGTGGGGCCGGCAGAGGCCTGCGCTTCAGGGACGAGTTAGCTCAGAATCTCTGCCATGCGGAGCAGGGACCACCTGTCCCCAGTGACCAGGGGTTCCAGTGCCCAAGGCTAGGGGACATGCAGGCTGCCCCGGGAGCAGGCCCAGAACTGGGCAGGCCAGCCAGGGGAGGGCCTTGGCACAGAGCTTTTGTTTACTTATTTACTTTTTACCATGGAAAATTTCCAAACACACCTAAAAGGAGTGGAAAACTCAAATAAACCCTGTTGCATCTATCATTTAGCTTTAACAATTATTAATATTGCCAATCTTACTTTATGTACCAGTCCTTTTAAGAACCTTTTTAAAAACTTAAAACAAATGTTTTAAATAGACTTTAGTTTTTAGAGCAGTTTTAGGTTTACAGAAAAATTGAGTAAAAGGTACAGAGATTTCCTATATATTCCCTGTTAAAACTTTTTTATTTGGAAATAGTTTTAAGCTTATAGGAAACTGCAAGAACAAGTTTCTTTAATTTTAAATAACTTTTTCTTATTGGAGAATATATTTGCAAAATGTCTGTAGAAGAAAATTAAGATCATTCATGATTTCACCACTCCCAAATAATTACTGTCATTGTTCTGGAGTATTTCTTTTTTTTTTTTTTTTTGAGACAGAGTCTCGCTCTGTCACCCTGGCTAGAGTGCTGTGGCATCAGCCTAGTTCACAGCAACCTCAAACTCCTGGGCTCAAGCGATCCTTCTGCCTCAGCCTCCCGAGTAGCTGGGACTACAGGCATGTGCCTAGCTAATATTTTCTGTATATTTTTAGCTGTCCAGATCATTTCTTTCTATTTTTAGTAGAGACGGGGGTCTTGCTCTTGCTCAGGCTGGTCTCGAACTCCTGACCTCGAGCGATCCACCCGCCTCGGCCTCCCAGAGTGCTAGGATTACAGGCATGAGCCACCGTGCCCGGCCGGGAGTATTTCTTTCCTGTCTTTTTTCTGTGTTTATATACATACTTCCCATTTTATCCAGACACTAACCCCATGCCCCCAGCCTCCCCGTCTGGGCAGTGAGAGCACGGTGGCACAGTTGTCACTGCCCAAATGCTCCTCAGAGAGTTTGCTGTGAGCAAGAAAAATTAATCTAAGATTTTGGTCTGTGGACGCCCTTATTCCCAGGTTTCGGTGCCAATGCAGGTTTCCCCTTTAATATTCCTTTTATTTCTGTTTTTCTTTGGTAATATCAGTTGATGTCTGGTGGGAGCAGTTGCCCAGTGCTCCTTGGGCCGCCAGCACACACCAGAAGTCTCCAGGTGTGTGCTGGGCCCCTCCCACACGCATCGCTCTGGATTTGGAGTATCTGAGTTTGCGTCTCCCCCACTCATCTGGAGCTCTGAGGGTAGGACTCAGGTCTGATTCATCTCTCAGAGTGAGACAGAGTTGGCCTCGGTAAATATGTGTGGAATTGAATCAACCCACTTATTTGGCATTGCCCATCCTAGTCTATACTACAGGCTCTCTGAGTGCCTCATGCCAATTTACAGCCACCATCATGGTGACTAGCACATAGTAAGTACTCAATAAATGTTTGTTACTGCTACTACCAATAACCTGGAGATTTCCATGCACGTCAGGGCTCTGCTGGTCTTGCCTTCTTCCCTTTCCTTTCTCTCCCACGTCTTTTGGATGATAGAGAAGAGAGATGACTTTGACATGCCAGAGGGAAGGTACCCTCCTCTCAGCCTCCCCTCCCCAGTTTCTGCCCCGCCCCCCCAATCTTTTGTCTGTTAGGAGCAAAGAAAAGTTGGCAATTGATTCAAAAGAAGCAGTTCCAGAGATTAGCCGGGCGTGGTGGCATGCGCCTGTAGTCCCAGCTACTTGGGAGGTTGAGGAAAGCGGATTGTTTTAGCCCAGGAGTTTGAGGCTGTAGTGAGCTAGAATGATGCCACTGCACTCTACCCAGGGTGACAGAGCAAAACTCTGTCTCAAAAAAAAAAAAAAAAAAAGCTGTTCCTTGTGCTGAGGCTGTTTTATGTTTTCATTGCTCACAATACTAGTTTTCATTGCTCACAATACTAGTTATCATTGGCAGCAATAAAAACTCTTTCAGGATCAGTTCAAAGCTGCCTCTGAGGTATTTTAAGTTGGACAAAAGTTCTCCATCTATCTAGGTCTAAGCCAAGTTTCCTGGTGTAATTAGAAGCCCACTTACATTTGGAGATTACCCAATCTGTATGTTTTGATTACCTGAATATTTCACAAATTGCAGGGGTGTTTGTTAAAAGTTGTTTAATGTCCCCAAAGCTGTCTGGACCTGTTTTACAAGTCCCACTCCCAATCTTAACTAAGTGGCCGGACCCTGAAGGTAGGCGGGAAGGAAGGGGATCTGCATAGATCTTTCCTTAGGGCCGGCCCCTCTTCCCAGGCAGAGCCCCCGGCCCCTGTGGCCCAGAGGGAGGGTGGCAGGGATGAGGGCCCGCTCTTGGGTGGGGCCAGCAGGAATTGGGGAAAAGCAGGAACCTGGTTCGGAGGGCTCGGCCATGAGGAGGGGACTTGTTAGTTATCTTCATATTTGATTGAAAGATAAAAACAAGGAGAGAACTGGTTTGGGCAAATTGGACTTCTAGGAGATAGCAGCTTGTTCTGACCAATCCTTGACTGGCCCTGGCTCTGACCCTGGGCCTGGAGGGCCCTCGATGACTCACACCAAGCATCTTGCTGCCTCCACGATGGATTCGGTGGGTGGGCTGAGCTGGGCCACTTCCGGTGGCAGGACTCCTGAGCTAGGTGGTAAGGAGGGTAGAAGGGTGACCCAAATGGGAAGAAGGGGCTCTGCAACAGTGGAGCACTGGGGAGGGGCCCTGCAAACAGGAGGGCTCTGTCCCTCTGCAGCAACGCTGGCCTGTTCAGTGAGGGCTGTGGCAGGAATTCTCATCTCGAGGAGGTCTGGTGGGGACCAAGGAAGGGGCCAGTCAAGGACATGCCTTTGCCCGTGCCCAAGTGTGAATGCTGGGTAGTGCCCAGGTGGTAAGTGTGGGCCTTGCAGTCTGAGGGTTTATGGTTTGGGAATGAGGGACCTGCTGGTACCTTGCATGTCCCAACACACCTTGCTTTTGTCAAAGCCCACCCAGACCCCCTTGGGCTCTGATCTGAATTCCTAACTAGAATCTTGTGCCAAATTCACCTCTTTATCTCTCTTTTAAGCTTGAAGACCTGGTGCCATAAGTCTGTAGAAGCAGAGTGCTGAAAGCAGAGTGCAGCTGCGGGTGGGGCTCCTGGCAACTATGCCACTGCTACACGCTCCCACCAGCCCCGGGACAGGGGCCTCAGCATGGGCCAGGGTGCCGTGCTGTGCAGGGGAGGGGGGGGAAAACAGGGGCCTTGCTCTCGGTGGCGAGTGCCCAGAGGTGGCCTCACAAGATGGCAGGGAGCAAACGGCAGGATGACCGACTTAAAAACCGGCTCCTTTCAAAGCAGAGTGGTTGTGATTGGGGGCTGCTTTAAGTGGGTCAGCCTGCATATACACATACACTCTTCAAAACTTGGCTGTTAAACATCTACATCCTGTTTTCATTAGCTTGTAAGCCATGGCCATGGGGACCTGCCTAGTCTTCTGAAGCAGTAAGTGTGCCCAGAGGCTAATAAACAGCAGGTGCCTCCAATAAATAGGATGTTAATACTCAGTGTAAATGTGGGTGCAAATAAATATGTGAAACAAAAGGTGGGGCTGAATTCCACATGCAAGTTATGCAGTTTCTTAGCCATTTTGCACTAACTGTAGTGTGACCATGTGTACGGTGTTTGTTTTACACATACAGAATGTGTATACAGTGAGTGTGGAGAGTGTTTTGTGGACAGTGTATATATGTGTGGCATTTGGTAAGGCATGTGTGAGTCTGAGTGTGTCTCTGTGTGTGTCCCTGTGTGTGTGTCTCTGTGTGTCTCCGTGTGTGTGCCTGTGTGTGTGTGAAGAGAAGGCTTCACCACCAGATTGGTTGGGGACAAAACCAGGTACATAATCTGCAGGGCCCAGTGCAAAATGAAAGTGTGGGGCCCTTTGTTCAGAATTATCAGGAATTTCAAGACAGCAACAGCAGAGCCTCAAACCAAGCCTGGGCCTTTCTGAGTGCAGGGCAAGTTGCACGCCCATGCAGCTGGCCACAGCGGGAGAAGGGGCACCTCCTGCCTCCCTTCAACCATCCTGTGCTGAACTGAAAGTTTTCCAACCCCCTTTGCTCTCTCTCCACTGGCCCCGCAGGGTGGCCAAGGTGGTCTGGGGCTTGTCCTATGGCTGGGGCTTGTCCCACCCTCTCCCAACCGCCTTCTTCTCCAGTGTGGGCCTCTCTGGGGGCGCCACGATCCCTAAGGTGTCTCTTGCCCTGGGTTCCCTGCTAAAAAAAAATCTCCTTAGAAGGGCAGGTCTGCTTCTGGCCCCCGACTCCCACCCTGCATTGTGGGGCCCCGCCCTCCACCCTCAGGACGTCGAAGGCTCAGGCTCCTGTCCTGGGCCTGCTGTGTTCCCCAGAAGTCGTCAGGCACCAGGAAGTCCAAAGAGTATGGAGTGTCCCCACTGCCCACCAGGGCCTTCAATTCTCAGGGGGCCTGATGGGCCCTGCCCTGGGCTGGTGCCAATTTGCCCAACTCTCCTGGGGGAGAAGCAACGGCACAGGGAAACCAGGGAGTGGCAGCAGAATTGGGCTGGCAGAGCTCGAGGCCCAGAAATGTCAGTGAGGGGGTGTGAAGGGTGGGGATCCCTCAGTCCTTCCTGTTTATTGTCCTGCTTTGCTCCTCGAGGGCTGAGCACGGTGAGCCTGCACACTCACGAGAGGCTAATGGGCAATAGGTAATGAGGGTGTTCCACCCCAATACCTATACTTGTCAATAATTAGCTGCAATTTCCTAGATTCTGGGAGGAGGCAGTGGCACCTGGCCTGACCCAGCTGGCTTAGCTCATCTGTGCACCTTTAGCACAGCCATTCCAAGGTCCCTGCGTGCTTCCAGGGCGTTCCAGGTATGGGCAACTTGCAAGGGTTAAGGAGGCTTGAGAACTTACCTTCACCCATGTTTCTGCTCCTAGCCAGACATGGGCCCCTAAACTCAGCCAGAGGCTGACCCCAACCCCCTCCAGCCCTCGTGGTAACCGTGAAACCCCTGTGTGCTTCTGTCATGGAGGTCCCACGGCTGGAGGGCTGCCGCGTGGAGCCCATCTGCCTCAGGCCACAGCCACTCAGAAGTATAAAGGTTGGGAGCTTGAGGGGCCAAGGTGGGCTTGGGCTCCATGGTTTGAGAGGTGATTTGAGCCCAGGTGGTTGGAGAGGGGTGGTGTTTCTAGAAGCTTGTTAATCACTGGCCATGGGGCTTTGCGTGCTCCAGAGAGAGAGAGAGAGAGAGAGAGAGAGAGAGAGATGGAGCAAGGCCCCCATGCAGGGGTGCGATGATGATAAACTGGCTCTTTCCAGAGGGGACAAAAGTCTTGATTTAGCACTTGCCAATTTCAGTGGTGTAAATACTCCCACCAAGTCCAATTTCTAGTACCAATTGGCTTAACCACTTGTTCACAAAATTCCTGAATATTTAACATTTGGCTCTTGCTTCACTGCCCACTGAGGCCACCGCCCTCATGAGAAGCCATTGACAGCACAAGGCCTCAGCACCTCGGCTTCCCTGAGCCCAGCGCTCTACTTCCCTGTCTGCTAAATGCCCATATGCAGCCACAGCAGAGCCATTTTAAGCTCCTTGTGCTGTAGGGTCCTGGTGCTGATCTGCCTCGCAGATTGTCATGATGCTCCCAGAGGTGGTGGATATGGTGAAAAGACTTTGCCAAAGTGATCAAACCCACTGAAATGCAGTCCCAAGGGACCACCTATTTCTAATCTAGGAGTAGTGGGGAGATGTGACTTCAACGTCTACCCCTATGGTTTGAAAAGCCAGTTTGGGGCATCTGTCAGTCCTACTCTGTCAGCTGACAAGCCACTCTTCCTCTCCCCGCTTGGTCGCATGCTAGCCTCCTCACTCATTCCCACTGCCAGGGGACCATGTGTGTTCCTGGCCCTGGAAACCATTGCATCAGTCCCTTAGGCTGCAGAACACCCACCCCAGGAGCTATCCACAAAAGTCCACCTGCAAAAGGGGCTTCCTGGTCTTGTGTGTGGCTGGGCCGTCTCTCTGGATGTGGGTTTTCTCAGAGAGCCACCTGCTCTCAACACCTTCCCAGTGTCTCCATTTCCCCCTCCTCTGGGCTCCTGGAATGCCACAAGGGCCCCACCTTAGCCAGGCAGCTGTGATAGGAGGTGCTGACCCAACTGCCTGTCTGTTGGCTCACTGTGTCAGGAAGAAGGGGCTGGAGACAGTGGCAGGGACTGGGTCTTGCAGTGTGGTTGGGGACCCTGGGGCCATCCAGAGGCAGGGCTGAGGCCAGGGTACCTCTGGGATTCAGCCAGGCCCTGGGTGATGAATGGCATGAGGAGCCAGAGAAGGACGGGCTCTAGGCCAGAAATAACATCCCCAGAGCCACAGGTGTGCCGCTGAGTCTTCCTCCTCTCCCGTCCTTAATCATTCCTGGTGACAGTGCACGGCCAGGCCTGGAGCCCAGCCGAGAGCACCCCTGGGGTCCCAGAGCAAATTTCTATGGGGGCTGGAGACAATCACAAACACCGGATTTGTGAGCCCCAGACTCTGCTTCATAGCAGGAGACAGACTTGTGAACACCCAGCAGAGCACCCTGCAATGCGCCTTCAACCAGAAGTGGGTGCCTGTGCTAGGGACGAGTTAGGAGGCTCCATGGAGGAGGTGACATTTGAATGGGATCATAAAAGTGGATCCCTTCAACAGCCCCTGCACAGGCCAGCTCAGGCCTACAGCCCTGGGACTCACAGATCTCTGCAGGCAGCTGCGGGACCACCTGCGGCAGCTGAGGGTCGCACGGGTGGTCTCTGCCAGCAGGAGCCTTCCAGGCCCTCAGCACCGGCATCATGAACATGGCGGATGTTTCTCCTTTCAGGATGAAAAGGGAGTGAAATTCCCCCCTTCCTTTTTCCATAAATGACCAGGTTGGCAGGGGTGGTGGGGGCAGGAGAGGAAGAGCTGCCGTCCTGGGAAGGGGCTCCTGGAAGGGCTCTTGGAAAGCGAGAGGAACAGGCAGGGCGGAGACAGCAGTGTGGAGTTGAGCAGGGGCCGCCCACAGTTGGGGCCCCGTCATGGGTTCTGGGGTCCACTCCCAGAAGTTCAAGGTCTGCACCAGCCCACTTCTGGGCCTTAATGAGAACCCACTGCCCAAGGCCAAGCCCCGAAAAGGGATGATCAGTAAGGGAAAATTGGCCAGGCACGATGGCTCACGCCTGTAATCCTAGCACTCTGGGAGGCTGAGATGGGCGGATCGTTTAAGCTCAGGAGTTTGAGACCAGCCTGAGCGAGACCCCGTCTCTACTAAAAAATTAGAAAGAATTAGCTGGACAACTAAAAATATATAGAAAAAGTTAGCCGGGCATGGTGGTGCATGCCTGTAGTCCCAGCTACTCGGGAGGCTGAGGCAGGAGGATTGCTTGAGCCCAGGAGTTTGAGGTTGCTGTGAGCTAGGTTGATGCCACGGCACTCACTCTAGCCTGGGCAACAGAGTGAGACTCTGTCTCAAAAAAAAAAAAAAAAAGGGAAAATTACTGCAGCAATTGAGTTCCTTCAAA